>NW_027437195.1:29999337-30569337 GCF_033239565.1 Halichoeres trimaculatus
TGTTTTTATTTATTTTCCTGTTTGTTTGTTGTTGTTTTTTTGCTTATATTGATTTTAACAATTGTACAGTGTATCATTTTTTGAAAAGCACTATTTAAATGATTGTATTATTATTATTTTTATTATTATCATTATTATTATTATAAATATTATTATAATTTTACCTTTATTATTACTTTATTTATTATTATTATTAATATTAATATTATTATTATTATTATTATTATTATTATTATTATTATTAAAAACTCCTGTTTTTATAAGGTAGTTATGTCGTAAAAACAGGACGATTTTTTTTTCGGATGAATGCAATATGCCACCATATATTTCAACCTGTAAATGTACTTTAAAAAAATGTTTAAAAAAAAAAACAAGATTGAAATCGTTGTCAAAATCAAGTTTAAGAGTGTAACACAAACCTCTGTTGCCTGTCCGAAGGCTTTTGACTTGATGGAGGCCAGACGCTCGGCCCGCTCAGAGCACTGAAGGAAGAAATCAGGCAGTCAGGAAAGTCAACAGGAAAAAAAATACATCATATTCCTGGGATGATGTGCTTTAAACTCCAACAAGTCCCCTGTCCTCTCATCGCTGTTAAACTGACCTCTTGCTGTGAAGATGTTCCCTCTCCGCTGTCCTCTTTCTCATCAGCTTCACCCTGAAAAACAACAATCAGCGAGGTATTCTTTCTAAAACAGTTAAAATGCTGCGATCATGTTACTGGGAACATTCAGTGGTCTCCAGGACAGCCTCACCTCCCTTTGTTGCCATTTGTAAAACTCCACCACCGTGTTTCGCAGCTTGGGAATGAGGTTTTTATGCATCAGATCAACAGACGAGGCCCCATCTTCCAACGTCAGGGAGGCCGAAGTCTTCAGCTTCCCGTAGAGATCGTGGATGTTGGAAAGTTCCTATAAGAAAACAAACAGCGGGGTCTAACACGCTGAAATATCAAGGCTTCAAATGTTCGGCTTGAGCGGGCTCACTGCTCACCTCCAGGAGATCGATGTTGATGAGCTGCTGCGGACGAGACGCCGGCTCGATGAAGCCCTCACAAAACTGAGACTTAGGTACTTCCCTCTTTTTTTCGAAGGCGAGCTGGTGGATACAAAATGATCTGATTAATACGAACCAGCATTGAAGGTTAGAGTGGATATGCAGGGTGAGTGTGTGAGGCAGGCAGCTCACCAGCCTGGGCATGGCAGTAAAGTGGAAAGCTTTGAGGAACATCAGCTGATGCAGGATGTAAACAACATCAATGTGCTTCGCTTCCAGGGAGTCCTTCTCGAAGGTCTTCACATCCTCCCAGTCCTTCAACGCCAGACGGATCTGCAACAAGGACACGAGAGATTTCAAGAACTTATATCTAATTAAAGAAAACGTGCAGGTGTTGTGCTCCTGACCTTTTCTGGAGGCGAGGCCGTCTGACATCTGAACAAGCTGTACAGCAGGTACAGACCCCCGACTCTGATCTGGAAGCTGAAGGGAGGCAGTAAGAAGCTGCAGGCTGAGTCCAAAATCATACGACTGAACCGACGCTTCTCATGCTTCACCGTCAAACCGCTGGAGGAAAAACAAAGATACAGCATACAAAATATTGTTATTAATAAAGTTAATTCAGTATTAATCAGGATATCATTTAGATTTAGTGCATCGTAATCCTTTATAACTTCTCAAATATGATGCAGTGACTTATCATTAAGGATCATTTTCATCTTAAAACAAAATATGATGTGCATACAACAGTTGTCCCCTGCTTTCCAAATAGCAGTTAAGCAAATGTGCTTTGTTTTTGACACACATCCAAGAAAAAAAAGGGTTATCAAGTTGAAAATAAAGAACCATTTTGAAGGTTTCACCTACTAGAAAATCTCTGAGAACTTCATTTCCCTCCATATGCTGGAGAAAACCTCAAACCGGACCGACTGGGTCTGCTTGAAGCGGTTCAGGAGCTCCTCACAGTCCGCTTTCACCCGTTTACGAGATTTATCCATCCCCCTGTTTCTTCCCCAAACCGGCGAGGAGGGAAAAAAGAAACAAAAACTGAATAAAAGTATCTAAAATCAGTTACTTATACTAATATAAAACCATTTTTCAATTGGGAAACTGCTCTTTATTGGTTGTAAACACGAGAGACGTGAAACAGGCAGAATCCATGATGTAAACACAGTCACCGAATAACTACGCCATCATCCCGCGACATTATGGTGCATTCACTGACATCACGAGATTACCACACCTCTTCTGCAACGGAAGTCCAAAATCCTTAAGAGAAAGTCACACATTGAAATATTTAGTGATAATATTTGTTGAACATTTGTGTACTTAGCTTCAAACAAAATATATCTGACATGTGCTTCTAAGATGCATTCAACAATAACAAAAAAACATTTTTTATATGTAAACAGACATTTGAACCCCCCCAAAAAACTGATCAAAAATCACATTTTCTTCAGAAAGTTCTGTTTGAAATAAAAAGCTGGCCCTTCAAAACTCTGGAAATCAACATCTTCTTTTTCAATGAAACACTAGATTAGTGAGTTGTTTTATAATTTAAATAGGGAAAAAAATATTGCTTACAGGAAGAGATAACTTCTCAATTTTGAGAACAAAAAAGTATTAATTACACTTAGCTGATAAAAAAAATAACCAAGGAATCTCCTTTTCAAAATTCTTTTAGAATTTAATAATTAAGTTTTAAGCAGGTATAGTATTTGCCTTTTTCCCCGAGTACATATGAAACAAAAGATAAAATGTTTTTGGAGAAGTGATTGTTATAACAGTTGAGTTGTTAAACTGCTTATAATTCTATTTCATTAATTTATGTGTTAGTTTGTATTTCTGTTTGTGGCAGTGGGTTTTGTGTTTATGTGTGGATTGTAAAATGAATATGCAATAACAAAGAATGAATTGTCTTAATGTCCTTGAAACCTCCATTATTACATTGTATCTCACATTAACTGAAAGTTTTTTATTGATTATCTGTCTAGTTATTATTTTATTCAGCATGAAATGGATTTGTAATTCAAAGTATGATTCTGAAACAGCTAAAAATGTTTTATTTATTTGATTGATTTTGTTTATTTCTGTGTGTTTGTCTTGAGTTACATTTTTTTTTACAGTGGTGGGTTTTGTTTATATGCATTTACTGTAAATGAAAAAAAAAAGATATAGAAAAAATGAAATTACATTTACTGTCCTAAGATTATTAAAGTTAGAAAAAGCCTGGCTCTCAAATTATATGTCCATATATTTTTTAATCTACAAAGCTAATACTTTCCTTGAACGCACCATCCGGATATCCTTGACGTCCACCGGAAGTAAACAATCCCCGGCTGACGTGGAGGATCGGACTGGATCAACCGGAGCTGAATCACAGATTAGAGGGACTGTGAAGGCCTCTGTAGCTTTGTTTGGTTTAGTTTGTGTTAAATGGACTCTGTGTTTTTCGTCTAAACTCTCTAAAACCTGTGAACCCCGGTAAAGTCCCCCCCTACAGTAAGATGGCGGCAGCAGAGGAGGCCAGCAGACCGTTCGCGGGACTCTCGGAGGTCTCTATCTCCGAGGACATCCCCGTGGAGGGGGACATCTCTGTCCCTATCAGCTCCTCCAGGCGGGACGACGAGTTCTCCACTCTGGACGAGCCGGTGAAGGAGACCATCCTACGGGACCTGAGGGCGGTGGGGAACAAGTTCATCCACGTCCTGTACCCGAAGAGGAGCTCGGCTCTGCTCCGGGACTGGGACCTGTGGGGCCCGCTGCTGCTCTGCGTGACGCTGGCTCTGCTGCTGCAGGGCGGCGCGGCGGACAGCGACGACCAGGGGGGCCCGCAGTTTGCTGAGGTACTAACTCTATCTGCATTTTATTTCATATACTCAATCTGCATTTTATTTATTTAAAGGGACAGTGCATAGTTTCTGGTACAAAAAGTCCTTCCTATTAAATTTAGGACGACACAGTCTTGATGTTCTTTATTTTGACTCAGTGCAGAGATGACAGCAGGTGGACCCTGGCCCTAAACAAGGCCTTAGATGGCCTTAAAATGTCTTAAATTATTCTTCAAAAGTCTTAAAAATGTTTACACACGTTTGTATGATTGTCAACAGTCCAAAATCTTAAAATAAGTATTATTATTTTTATTATTATTATTACTATTATTATTGTTGTTATTATTATTTTAATATTATTATTATTATAATATTATTGTTGTTGTTGTTATAATAGTAATAATAATAATAATTATAATTATTATTATTATTATTATTATTATTATTATTATTTCATCATGATTATTATTATTGTTGTTGTTGTTGTTGTTGTTGTTGTTGTTGTTGTTGTTGTTGTTGTTGTTATAATAATAATATTATTATTATTGTTATTATTATCATTATTATCATTTTTATTATATTATATATATTTTCCATTTTTTTAAATGTTATTTATCATGTGACTCTTGTGGTAACATCACACAGTCACGATAGTGGAACCCTAACTCTATGTAACTGATGTGGTGTTTTTTACCATTTGTATTTATACTGAAGTTGGTCTCAAATTTAATTCCAAATGTCATTAAAAAGTCTCAAAAAGCCTTGAATTCATCTTGCCTTAAGCTGTAGGAAACCTACAGGAGCTGTAAAATCCAAAGGTTAAGGGATTCAAAATGATAACACGGTCACAAAAACAAAGAAGTCACTGCTGCTTTGCTCATAATTGGCACTGATATGAAATAAAACCATAAAATCTTCACAGCAGCTTTCATTTTTAGAGAAAATATTCTATTCTACCAAACATTTTTCCTTTCCTTGATTAATCTCTGAATTAATTTCAAAATGAATAATTAACTTTGAATTATATATTAATATTTTCAGCACCTTACACAGCATCTTAAATTTTTTTTTCTAATATTGGTTTTTGGTGACCAACTCCTCAACATGGAAGACAAAGTAAGGTGAAGTTTTTGATGAAAATAAAAGAGAAAAGAGCTGCTTAAAATTTCCCAAGTTAACCTTTTAAATGAGAACGAATGTATCCTGTGTGTTTTTGTATCCGTGTCAAGCTCCTGTCTGAACTAGCTGCAGAGGCTGCTGATGTTTATCCAGCTCGTGCCTGCTCATATGAAATTATAGACGTTTCCATGAAGCGTCATTAAAGTCAAACTTCCTCTTCCAGGTCTTTGTCATCATCTGGTTCGGCTCCATCATCATCACCCTCAACTCCAAACTCCTGGGCGGCACCATCTCCTTCTTCCAGAGCCTGTGTGTGTTGGGATACTGCATCATGCCTCTGACGGCGGCCATGGCGGTGTGCAGGATCGTCCTGGTCGGCGGCTCCGGGACGGTGAGCTTCGCTGTGCGGCTTGTGGTGGTGACGGCGTCCTTCGGCTGGTCCACCTTCGCCTCCACGGCTTTCCTCGCCGACAGCCAGCCGCCCAACCGCAAAGCTCTGGTGGTGTACCCGGTGTTCCTGTTCTACTTTGTGATTGGCTGGATGATCCTGACGTTCTCACCGGCACAGTGAAGCTGAAAGGGTGAATGTGAACTGACAGACACGGGGAGGGTTTGTGGAGTGGACGAACTCAAAACAAACACCGGTATCTGCCTTTGAGTGAAGATGAGTGACTACTGAACTGACTGTTGGAGTTTCTGGGCGTCTGATGTTTTGTTTTAAGACTCGATGGACTCTAAAAGTATTCCTTAACGACTCTTTCAGGTGACGCTGTGGCTCTGTCTCAGTTTTAGAGGAGCTCTGGGCTGGTTTCTGTTGATGGGGAGTTAAAAAAAACTGATGAGTGTGTTCATATGTTCCTGTTGGTCACACCGATATGTTTACGGAGCGGTGTATAAATAAAGTCTACGGGCTTGTACATAGAAGAGCTTTATGAATGTCCTTACTAACAGATGTTTTATGTCTCCTCCTCGTCTTCTTCTCTGTGTTAAAAACCTCAAACTGTTCTCAAAGGTTCCTCCTGAAAGATAACACAAACTTAAACACTGCTTAAACATAAAAATCAGCCTGTTGGCTCTGGTTTGTGGACATTTTTTTGTCAGTTTCTTTGGATTTATTGCTTTTATATCCCAAATGTAGAAAACTACAAAAATGGAGAGATTGGGAATCACATTCAAGAATCAGATGCATTAAACGGGAAGATAAAAAGATTTCAGCCTGCATGATAAATGTGAAGGAGCAGCCCGTTAGCTCAGGTTGGCACAAGACTGTGAAGAAGAGAAATTGCACGAGTCCCTCAACAAGCAGCATCTTTAAAAATTCACAATTCTTAATATTGTTTTAATTGTTTAAAGTATTCTGAAACCTAATTTTTCTTCTCAAGCAGACTACGGTTTGGGGAAAAGTGACTGCTCCTTCAGTTTTAAACAAGCATGGAGTCCCAAAACTGTTTCTCAAGAGCTGGATCTCTAAATTGATTTATTGATTTCACTGTTTACTTGTCAACTTCATGTCCTCTCAAAAGTTGGAAATGGCATTCTGGGAAATGTAGTCGAGAAGTAGCCACGGTGAAGTTGCAGAAAACACAATAGAGTAGTTTAATCAAAAACTGCACCTTGTTCATCTGTGGTGTCTTAGAATGAAGAACTAATCAAACCCTGATGATACATTGTTTTTCTCCTTTTCCTTACCCCCTCAGCGACCTTTGACCCCTGCAATTGTCACATGTTGTCAGCAAATGTCCTCTACGTATGACTCACCATTGTTTCCCCTCTGTCATTGGGGCTATTTCTTTGTTCTGCTTGGGAAATGATCCAAAAGTTCTGTTGAAAACTTCAGTTTGTAATAAAAAATCAAAATAAAGAAATATATTTGATGAGCTGATATTTTCATTTATCATAGCAACACACTAATACTGATAGTAGAGTTATAGAAAGTAATATATCAAATAAAGTCAATTATTTTAACTCTTTAGATTCACAGCAGCTTTACCGTCTGTGAGGGTAAATAAATTGAATAAAAAATTTGAGGGTAAATATAATGAAAGCACAATAAAACCATATACTTGAAACATAACTTAAATGATTGCAAATAATAATAATAATAATACTAAAAGTAATTAATAAAAAAATTACTCACAAGAATTTCTAAAATCTTAAAAAAAACAAAAAAAAACGGACGTGCTATTAAAATATTCCTGTATCTTCACTACTTATTTATTTAAATTGCTTCATTCGGAGAGAAAAAAAAAACGAAAAAAAAAACAAAATCTTTTAATTTCATCAGATAAATTCCTGAGACACGTTGTAAGCGTGTTTTTAAGCTACACTTTAGTTTAAAATTTAAAGATAAATGAGTAAAACAGTTCCTGCGAGATTTCGCGGGCATAACAAAGTGCGACGTCATCACTGTGCGTCTATCGCGTTAGGATGGAGCTCAAAGGACTACAAGTAATCCTCAGACTGTCGCTCCTGCCTCGAAAAAAAGCCAAAAAACGCTTTCTGCGGTGTCTTCTCCTGGAGGACACACCGTGGATATGAGTTCGTGGCTCGTCTCTGTGATAAACATTTATTTAACCGTCGTTTCTCCCTCTTGAAGCGGCCTGTTCTGTCCCTCTCAGCCGCTAACGGTTGGTTGACTGATGGAGGAGGTGGAGCGGCTCCCTCCTGAAGTTTGGGTCCACGTTTTCAGCTACTTGACCACAGAGGAGAAGCACACGGTCCGGACCTGCTGCAGGTACATGAAAACACTCGTGGACCACCCTTTCCTGTGGAAGACCTACACGGTTGTTCTGTCCGACCTCCGCCGCTACACGTACGGCTTCTGGGACACCCTGAACCAGCGCAGGCTCACCCGGGTGGCGGTGCGACATCTGCGGCGGAAAGAGTGGAGGCGGCTGGTGAAGTTCCTGCCGACCCTCACCGCCATCGGCTTCATGCATGGAGACAAACTGTACAGGGAGAAGTACCTGGACAGCCTGTCGCACTTCCCCAACCTGAGGGTCTTTGGGGTGCGGGACAACATCTGGAGCGGGGCTTTGCTGAGCCGGAGTCTGAGCGAGCACCTGCAGGAGCGGTTGACTCACCTGAGTTTGTGCAACGTCCAGGTGTCCTCCACGGTGCAGTTACTGAGCACCGTGGCACACCTGAAGAACTTAAAGTTTCTGCTTTTTCACCAGATAGCGCCGAGCATCTGGCCGGACACGGACACGGTGAGACCTGTTCCCCGCACTGTCTTCCACCACATGCTGGTCAACCTGAAGAAGCTGAAGCACCTGTCCTGGGGCATGAAGGGGGAGGCGCCAAAACCTCTGGATGATGACTACTTCGACCCTATAGACTTTGACCCTTCAGGTCAGCAGATATTTCAGAGTTTGGTCCACTTTTTGGTCTTTAAACTATAAATCACGTGTCCCAACTTGAGCTGGGGTTTAAATGCTATGAATGAATGAGTGGATATTGTCTTAAACTTACAGCGCCAGTGACTTTCTGTCATACCTATGTCAGTTACAAGATGTTTATCCTGAATGCAGCTGACATCCTTAGAGAGATAGATCTGCGAACCTGTAAAATGTCAGTTTTAACAAATCCTCACACCTCCCTCCTCTGCAGGAGCAGCTCGGTACATTGGTCCGACACTGACCAGTCTGGAGCTGTTGGATTACCCAGAATCTGTCCTGCCAGAGGACGCCCTGAAGAACCTGACCACACTCAAGTCATTAACAGTGCACTACAAGTACATGAGAGAGGGCATCACATGTCGCCTGGGGTCCTGGTTGAATCCTCTCCAACAGCTGGAGAACCTCACCATCATTGGTTTGTAGCTCCTTCTTCTTCTTCTTCTTCTTCTTCTTCTTCAGAATGAGCGCCCGTTTCTGGAACTTGTTAAACTTCCCGCTGTTCTCCTCTCAGGTCGTAACACTCTCGCTTCCTACACCACCACCCTCCCCTCCTCAGTGACCAGGCTGACGCTGCGTGTGGGTATCACTCTGAAAGACATGGACCTGATCGCGCCTGCAGTCCCCGGGCTAGAGCACCTGGACATCGAGCAGAACCGCTCCAGTGGCAGCCTCTGCAAACGGATCCCCATGTTGTTCCCTCAGCTGAAGACGCTCAGGATACGGTGAGACACACACGACGTTTGGACAGCAACGCTCAGTTTGTTTTTACAGGGTGTCCGCGCGGTCTTAAAAAGTATTAAAAAGTCTTAATCGCGATGTTATGAGGTATTAAATTTTTGGTATTCAAGCTTTGACTCCAAACATGTCCATGAATATTTATTTTCCTCCTTGCGTCTGTTACAAACTAACCTGACACACCAGACAGCTCCATATATCCGCCACAGAAACAGTCCATCTGTTTCGAAAATGTTTTCAGGGTCTGAACCTTCAAAAATAACCTCTCCTGGTGATTGGACGATCATTCTGCTCGTCACACTCATCACAGACCAGCGTGAGGATCTAGAAAAAGCTTTAGCATCTTTAAATTTTTCTCTCTAGATCATAAGAGTTTCTCAAGCCTCCTGAGAAATTTCTCCAACTTTTGATGACCTGGGATTTTGGATTCTTACAATTTAGAGAAAGCTTCCCCTGATTGCAGTTGTTTTGGAATTTCCTTTGTTAAATTCACCTTTTTACTGGATACAACGTGACGAGATGAGGTATTTATCAATACAGTTACGTAGTGCTGTTGTTTGAAACGTGACAACAAACTCAGTTTGTACAGTAGTTTAGTAGCCGTCTGTCTGTATTTTATGCAAGTTGGCCTTAAATAATCGTTACTTGTTGTGGTAATGGGAATGTCAATTAACCTGCCTTTAGTTTCATTTATTCTTTCAAGCTTTATTCCCTCTCAGCTTATCTAATTTATGTTAAAATGAAAACTACAATCATCAAAGATCGGTTGCTAACAGCAGCTTAAAGTCGCGATGAGGTCTTAAGACTTTTTGAAAGGTTTTTAAAAATGTCTTTAAAAGTATTGAATTTAACCTCAGGATTTCAGCAGATACCCTGTTTTAGCTGCTGGGACTTTCTTCGATGCAGTGAAAAGTTGGATAAATAAAAGTCTTATGAAATACATTTGACTCATCTCGCAGGTTCAACCGTAAGGAACCAGAGAACGACCTGCTGAACCTCCTGCGGCTGCAGCACCTGAAGCGTCTAGACTTGCTGGTGGATCGTTCGTTCAGCCCACAGGACGACATGAACAACCACACGTGGCCCACCTCCAGCGTGCAGAAACTCATCGACCAGCTACGAAGGCTGTCCCGTAACAGGATCAGCATCGTCACAGAGATCCGCTCGAGAAACCTGCTCAGAGAGTGTAACTGTTTGAAGGACGCTTACCGAGAAGATGATTTCATCTCCTGAAGTGAGGAGAAGTCAGGAGTGGAGACCAAGAGGCAGCCTCCGGTCTAAAAACACGAGACAGTGTGGAAGTGCTGAAACCTGGGATGTGTCATGGTTCGGTTTTCAGTTTTTACTCGACTGAAATTAGAGATTTGGGCCCAAAAGTCCAACTTTAATGTCACTAACCAAAAATGATATGTATTTGAGCAAATTTCCCTTGAAATTGCACTTTAGTACATTACATAATGAAATGTACCAGCAGACTAACCAAAAGATGAGTTACGTTTGAAGCTCTTTCATAGAAACAAGCTTTAACAGATGTTTTTTATTTATATTGCCCTTTTTTTTCCTCTGACCTTTACACTATCAACAATATGGACAAAAAGGTGACACCAGTTGAGCTTTTTCTGAAAGTTAGCTGCAGACACTCGTGTGAACATGCATGCTGCACGGCGCAGACGAGGAAACAAACATTGATTGTAATGTAATTTTTGGTTCATGGATTTGACGTGTATGTATGAGAGGTTTCCAGAAGAATTTAAAAAGTGTTGTAAAATCTGTATTCACAGGGTAAATCAGCATTTGAATGCAGTGACAGGAGTTTCACTTCACGAATAAAAAGACTTGAAAACGACACAAACGCCGTCAAAGCTTCAGAACTCCAGCAGCACCGTCATGGGCTCCGCAGAGCTCAGGACGAGCTCCTGCTTCTGTCCGTAGACGCCCTGCTCCACCTTCACGCCCGCCTTGGCGCTCTTGGCTGAGCCCGCCATGAGCTCCCTGCAGGCGGACACCAGGTTGGAGAAGAGCTGGGCGCCCCACCACAGCTCGCAGCCCGCTTTGAACTGCATCCGCCTGTTCAGCATGGGCTCGCCAACAAGCGAGTCCTGAGGGACGAACAAAACGCTCCCTGGGAGGTCGAGGACGGACACCAGGTGGCGGGTGTCTTTCCTGAACAGTTTGGTGCTCATCAGACTGCTGGCTGCAGAGAAGAAGAAGAAGAGAAGAGAGGATGAGTTTGATGTGATTTCTGAAATGCACAAAAAGGAAGACTGTGAAATTAAAAATCAATTAAAAAAACACAAATCTGCTTATTTTGTTTCATTTTAGCTCCACTGCAAAACCGCTAATTGCTCAACTTATCAATCTCCAAAAGCTGACTGCACTTCTATTCAAAGTTTTACGGTACATTTAATACATTTTATAACAAGTTAAAAAACACACACACAGGAGCTTCATGCCTCACCCATCTCAGGAATGACGTCCTCTGTGGCTCCGTTAAAGAAACTCACATACACGACCATCCCCTCCTCGATCTGAGAGCAGGGTGAAGAAACAACGCGTCAGACTTCAGACTGAAAACATGAAGTTTGAACAGAAAAACAGTCAAATTAAATCCTCGCCTCTGTCCACTGAGCGTCAGCGCCGTCCAGAGCGGGTTTGATTTTAACTTTGGCCTGACTGCACTGCTGGATGACCGTCCGCGCCTGGAGCTTCCCGGGTTTCTGCAGAGGTGCAGGGCTGAACGAACACACAAAGGAAGTCAGAGCAGTTAAAATAAATCCAACGAGAAAAATACAGTTTGTACATCACTGTTAGAAAAAAACAAGAGCTTTAAAAGTAAAAACAAGCAGATCATAAAACTCTACAGGGATAATCTCAACAACAAGGCCAGCATGAGGATGGTTATAAATAAAACAGCAAAAGAAAAATAAAGAGAAGACATAAAATAAATAAAAAAGCAATAAAAAGAAAGAAAGATGGTAAAGAAAAAGAAAAGCAATGAGGAAAAAAATTAAAAATAAAAGAAACCAAACAAAAAATTTGAGCGATGAGACAAAATCAAAGAAATAATTAACACAGGAAACAGAAAAATAAAAACACAGAAAAGAAAAAAAAGAAAAATGAATGAAAATAAAAGTAGCATAATAAATAAATAAAAAATAAAGAGACAAACAAAAAAATAGAAAGAAAGCAAAAATAAAATAGAGGGGGAATAAACATAAGCAGAAAAGAAAAAGGAGACAGACGGTTAAAAGAAAGAAAAAACATGAAAAAAAGAAAGAGATCAAATTAATTGACTGATTTAAAGCAAAAGGAGCAAAAAAAGAATGGAAAAAACCTAAACAACAAAAAAAAAAAAAAAACAGAAAGAACGCAGCGTTCAGGACCTCTCGGGGGAGGAAGCAGAACTGAAGCGTCTCACCTGGGGACCTCAGGAGGTTTTGCGATCTGTGCCGGAGCAGAGATGGTGAAGACCGGCCAGGGTTTGGAGCTCAGAGCCTTCACCGGCTCCAGACCCGAGCTGGGACTCTTCTTGGCTGCAGCTCCTTCATCCAGGCCGGTCTTCCTCTTCCTGCCCCGCTGAACGGCCCCGCTGCTCTGTGTCTGTGTGGGCGTCAGGGTCTTGGACTGGGTCTTCAGCCCTTTGCTTTGACCAGGAGGTTGAGCTTTCCTGCTCGTGGCTTTAAGAGGACTGGGTTCTGCCGTGGACCCAGGTGGGTTTTCTAACCCTGTGAGGGGCTCAGATATGACCTGAAGCTGGACGTAGTGAGTTCTGGCGCTGCCCTCAGAGCTCCTGGGTTTGTTCTGGTCCTGTGGCTGTGTCGTACCCCCTGGATGAACCTGGACGCCGCTCTGGTTTTCAGGCTGGGCTGAGGAGCTGTTGCTGGTCTGGACTTCAGACTGTGGAGGAGCTGCGGTCTTCACAGACCAGATTTTAGTCACGTAACGAGTGTTGGTGCTCTTCTGCTGCTGGAGGATGCTGGGAGATTTGGGCTGGACGGTGACTGGAGGTCTCAGATGGAGGAGGATGGGGATTCTGGGCTGAGGGGTGCTGGGAGTCTCGGGCTGCCGGGAAGAAGGACTCTACAGATGAGACAGAGCGAGTTTATGAGGAGGTTTGAGATTTCAACACCCCCCGGGTTCAGGTCTAAACCTGAGGTGTAAACAAAGCGAGCTGTGACTCTTACCACTCTGCTCTTTGAGCTCCTCTCTGCATCACCGCCTCCAGCATCCTCCTCTTCATCATGACTGAAATCATCATCATCCTTTCCACTAAGAAGATGGAGAGAAGAGAGAAGAAGAAGAGGTCAAAATCAAAATAACTCTGAGGATCACTTTCTCTCATCTTCTACATGTGTTTGTCCCTGAAGCACCACACACCTGTCCAGGTCCTGTATCTGTGTGGATCTCTGCTCTGCCACGCTGGATCCTCCTGCTTTAGTCCGGTTTTCTGGTTTGGGCCTCTTCTTCCTGCTGCACTGTTCACAGTTATCGATCCATTTCATCACGTCAGACCTCATGGTTTTCCAGAAGTACCTGAAAGAAAAACGTAAATAAAAGTAAACACTGGTTTTTACTCTAAGTTGCAGCAGAAGTTTACAGTTAAAGGTGAAATATTATCCTTAAAAAAAAACTTAAAAGTCAATTCATTTAGAAATTTAATGTTCCCAAATCATGTATGTGACATTTCCCTCCAAAAAACAGTCTGATCATTAATTCAGGTCTGCTGAAGATTCCTCTATGTCACTGCATTTCTCAGCAAACGGTTTCATCCTCTGGTACGGAATATGCAAATGAGTTTAGGTTTACCCCGCCCCCTTCTAGAAGTATCCTGCAGCCCAAGCGTTCCGTTACCATGGTAACTTTACTACAAACAAACTGCCAAACATGAGAGCTGCATTCCATTCTGGAGTAAATGTCATGATTTTGGTGTCATGATGTCATTTTTGGGCTGTATTTTCAGAACATCTCGCTTGAGGAGAGATTTTCAGAAAAGAGGGGCTGGGCGGATCTTTTTCATATAAGTCGGTGCTGTAGACACGCCAGTGACACATATTTCTGTCAGTAAATCATGTAAAAGTGGATTTCGTGTAATGTGTCCCCTTTAAATACAGAAACAAATGTAAAGACAAAACACCTCATGAAAACAATTAAGTGAAGCGAATCAAAGCTTTTCTTATCATATTGTAACTCATCCTATTGTAGACTACAGCTTCAAAGACCTGACTCCCACCATCATAATCTGTGATTTGTTTTTATTTCATGTCTTGTGTAAAGTGTCTTTGAATACCTTCATAAATCTGATTTATTATCATAATGTAGAAAAAGTTCTGTATTATAACATGGCAACATTACATATAGTGTCATAATGTAAAGTATTGTATCAGAACACATGGAGTCAGATGACTTGTATCTTATTTTAAACTTTGCATCAAAAGTGTTCTACAGGCTTGTCATGATGCTGTTTAGCAAACTTTAAACCAGCTTCAACATGCCTTTTCTTGAGGAATGGAGTCTTGCGTGCTGAGCGTCCATAGAGGCCATGGCGGTGGAGTGCATTGCCTATTGTTTTCTCTGTAACAATTGTACCTGCTGCCTCCAAGTCTTTCTGGAGCACTTTCAGGGTGGTCCTTGGCTGGTTGAGTCCTCTTCTGACTATCTTTCTGACTCCCTGTTCAGAAATCTTCAAGGAGCTCCTGTGCGTGGCCTGTTGATGGTAAGGTGGTGCTTCTTCCACTTGTGAATAATGGCCCCAACGGTGCTGACTGGAATATTCAGGTGCTTTGATATAAGTCTGTAACCAGTTCCATTCTGATGCTGAGCAACAATCAGGTTGTGAATGTCTTCAGAGAGCTCTTTACCTTTACCCATCATGAGGTGTGTGCTATTTAACTGCTTGGTGAAAAAAACACCTTTTTTATAGGACCATCAATTTGCTCTAGCCCAGCTGATGTTGGTTTGCACTAATTGGAAGTTCAAGTAATAATAGGTTGATGTGTTCAATACTTATTTATTATATATTTTACATATATTTATGGGTTATATTATGAGTATAGTTGTATAAAAGCAGCTTTAAGTATATATAAATGGGAATATATGTAAAGAAACGAAGTATTATGCATGTGGATAATATCATGTATATTTTTGCATATAAGCAGCTTGTTATATCTTATATTTAATTTGTTATAAGAAGCATTTATTGACTTTAGATTTTGTCATAAAAAGTGGAAGGATTAAATGAGTCTTTACTTCTTCTACTTCTTTTCAGACATGTAGACTTACAGCACATGCAGGACACCGTAGGCAGTTTGCTTTCTCTGTTTTTTGTTTTTCTCTGGAGGCATGTGTAACTATAGCTGTCTGTGATGGTTATTTCTGCTTTTTCTTTTTCCTTTTGAAATTAAGTATTCAATGTAAAATCAGTTCATTTCAATACAGTATGGTCAGACATTTGTGCAAAGCTGATTTAAACCTGACATCTAATCGTAAAACGTGGCGAAATCCTCGTCCCCTATTGGTCGATTGGTTTACGTCAAACACCAGTGAAGAAACCAAAGTGCTGTGACATTTAAGAGCATCCATCCACTGACTAAGTTCCCCTCTCACCTCTCGTTGAGCAGTCTCAGACACTTGTTGACGTCCAGGTGGTTCAGCTCGTCGTGATAATCCGTCAGAGCGTTTTCAACCTGCTGCCTGTTCCTCAGCACCAAACGCACACGCTCTCCTCGCACCATGTGGAGCTCGTCGTCTGAGGAACGGAGGGAACAGAGCTGTGGTCTCAGAGTCACTGTATCAAAAATTAATAAACATCAGGGTTTGGGAACTCTGGCTTTGACAAACCTTTGATTGCAAACTGTTTGCAGAATCTCCTGAAGGTGTTTTTCTCCACGTAGCTGAGTCCAGGAGGATACGTGCGTCTGCGCAGGTAGAGATCCACTGCGTCGTATTTGGCAAAATACGCATGCTAGGAACAAATCATAAAACACAAAAGACAGCAGTTTGATACTTGTTTTGTAGACTGTACAGCTTGGCTTGTGACCTTTTCCTGTCAAACATCTGAAACATACCTCGTCTCCGGCAGCGGGCTGTGCTGGACCGTTGGACTGAGTCTGTGGAGGAAAGAAACTCAAGCTTTGAATCAGTAACATACACAACCTAACGTAAAGTTTGAGACTCCTGCGACCTACCCCTGAGTCACCGTGGACCAGCAGAGTGGGCACAGAGTCCGGTCTGATGGTGACCTTCTCCCCGCTGCGGTCGAAGCAGTCCTCGGTGAAATGGACCGAGCAGACAGACGACCAGAGTCGAGGATGCCAGTTTGAGCGTCCGACGGCTTTTAACCACAGAGACAGCAGGGCCGTGTTGTGCAGAGGAAACCTGGATGAAGAAAAACCAAAGACAGACTAACAGACTCTGACAGGGTGAGTTTAGGTGCCTTAAAAAAAAAAAAAAAAAAGCCAGTTTTGTTCCTACTTGTGGAAGGTGAGGCCCAGGCCTCGCTCCACCGGCCCGCAGCAGTTGGTGCAGTTCTGGATGCTGCAGCGGAAAAGCTTCCTCTTGGTCCTGTTGATGCAGGTGTTGCAGCTGGAGATCCAGCGGGCCAGGTCCCGGGTCATGGTGGCCCAGTAGAAGTGCTTTGCGATCTCTTTCTGACAGATTCCCTGGCCGTAGTGACCCTGGTTGTCGTGGAACTGCTGCAGGATGGAGTTCACCTGGAGCGAGGACGTGAAAGTAAAGCTTCAGTTTGATCAGAAATGAAAGAAACCGTCTGATCAGGAGGCAGATTCACAGCAGGTTATGGTTTTGTTCCTTTCAGAGTTCAGGGTTTCAGACACTCAGGCTCCTGTACACTGTATGAAAATGATGCTAACCTCTTCTCTGCTGCGTGGGACTCTGAGCGGAGGAGAGACTCGCGTGAACATCAGGACTCCATCTGAGCAGAAAAAGAAATACTTCAAAGTCCACCCCAGTCTGATTTCACAAAGGAACTTCTCAAAAAGAGAAGTTTTAATGATCAGTTTCTCACCTATCAGGCCAAAGCGCTTGGCCATCCTTTTCACAGAGCCTCTGGTTGTTTTGCTTTGCATCGGTAAAACTCTGTGGCTCAGATATCTGCAGAACACAAACATAAAGAAAGGCTTAGATTATCAAACAAAAGCAACTTTTGAGGCAAGGGTCTCCAACCTGCAGCTCTTTGACTCCTTTCAGTGGCTCCTGGTAGCTTTAGAAAAGTATCACTGAAATAAAGAATTTTTACTTTTCTTACACTAAATACAATCCTGCGTTAACATTTAGTTGAACTAATTCTTCATCCCATCTGTCAATAAAGCCTGCCACCGCTCTACTTCACCTCCTACAACATCAACAGCCCACCAACTTTCCATGCACCTGTGGCTAACCTCAAGTTTTACAGCCCTGGGAAGATAACTACATCTACAAAAAGACTAATTTGGGGAAGACATTAGCAAACAACAAAAAATGTTATCAAATTCAAGTATTATAATTTGAAAAAAATTGGGAAAATTTAAAATTGTTTCATATTTTTGCAAATGTTTGTAAATTCAAATTATGATGATTTTTTGCACATTTTTTGATTTTTTTTTCAAGTTTTTGAAATTTCACATTTTTTTGCATTTTTTTACATAATTACATACATTACATAGATTACATAAAAAATTACTTTAATTATTTAAATTAATTAATTTTGCAAACTGGTTCAATTTTATTTATAAAAAACTTTCTTTTTGAAAATTTTGAAAATATCTGAAATTTATTTTTTCAAAACTGTTAGATTTTTTTTAATTCCAAAATTTTGCATATGTTTTTTTATATTTATTTTTTTTTTTAGATCACGTCTTTTGCATTTTTTTACATTTAGTGAGGAAAAAGTTTTTCAAATTTTTGTAATTTTAATTTTTTAAACTAATTAAATTCAAATAAGAAAAAAAATTGCAAATATTTGAACATTTTTCGTTTTTTTTATTTTTATTTTTTTTTTTAGAAATTTTCAAAATTCCAAGGTTTTGCACATTTATTGAACACAACATTTTTTTTGCAAATTTTGGCATTATTTATTTTTGAAATATTTGCAAATGTATTAAAATTAAACATTCTACAAATCAAATTTCCATTTCATAAATTCAAAAACTTGTTAAGATAATTATTTACTGGATTTTAACTCAGTATGGAATTTCATACTCTTTTAAGTCTTTATTGTTGAAGATAAAGTAGATTTTGTGGCTCCTGAATGACTTGAATCCAGCTGAGCTGAGGCTAAATGGCTCCTATGAGAGTAAAGGTTGCAGACCACTGTTTTAAGGTGTAAATCAGGCAGTTAAATGATCACTTTCCAACCTGGCGATCTGGTTGTAGGCCACAAAGCAGGACTCGATGATGGGCTGTCTCTTCTTGTACAGCTTCACAGTCTGGACCACCGTGGGGTCCTGCTCGGGAGGTGGGAGGGAGTACTGGTGTTCCTGCAGCTGCGTGTGGGATTCAGACTGATCGAAGGCCAGGTCAGAAGTTTCTGTGCCCTGTGAAGCAGCAGCAGCAGCTGTGGAGAGGATTTCCTCCAGGCTGTGCGAGTGGAGGAAGTCTTCCTCTGAAGTGACAGGACCCTGAGGGGCAGAGGAGGAGGTGGGGATGAAGTCTCACGAGCTGACACAGGTTAATGAAGCCGTGTGGGATGATGCACCTGACGGCTTCTGGATAAAACATCCTTTGCACATCGCTTTAACAACCTGCCCCACCCTTCTGCACTTATTACGTCTCTGCTGTAGCACAAATGATTCAAACCGTTCTGCATCACCTCATGCTCCGGCATCATCACAGAGATGATGGTGGGTATGGCGTCTGGTGTCAGAGTCACCTGACCCTCCTCATTCAGGGTGAAACACGACGGGTCAAAGTGTCTGGAGCAGAGGTTGGATCTTGAACGGACTGAGGCCTCCTCTCTCTGTGCGACGGCCAGCCATCTTCTCCGCCGCTCCACATCCTTCGGGAACCTGCAGGAGAGGGAACCAGATTTGTTTCAGATTTACGACACTATCTCTTTGCAGGCTTTAAGCTTCCTTCACACGCTGTCTGACCTGTGAAATGTGAGCTCAGGGTAAACGTAGCTGGAGGCATCGCAGCCGTACGCCAGGCAGAACTGGACGGGCGGGTCGGGCGCTTTGGTGGGAGGGTTGGTCTGACAGACGGTGCAGTTTTTGATCCACTCCTTCACAGAGTCTGTCACTCCAGCCCAGTAGTACATCATCTGAAGAGAAGGAGCACCATGCTAACCCAGCTCATGTGTTCACACATTATTTCATACAACATCATCTGAACTCACCATAATCTCTTTAACCGCCCGGGACCGACCTGCGTGGTTGTTGTTGTCATGATAACGAGTCAGGACTTCCCGGACTTCCTCATCGCTCCTGACGACGCGAAGCAAACGACCTCGATAGATACGCAACAGACAGCCATCTACAGGACAGAGAGGGGAATTACAGGTCGGCTACAGGGAAACTATGATCTAAATCATGATCTGAAGTACCAATGATGTTCAGACTGAGCATGTGCAGATTTTCAAACCTCTACGTATTCATATGCTGTCAACCCTGAATCTGTAAACTGATCAAAACACTCTGTTTGAAAATAGCCTGGCCATAGCTCCGCCCTGACAGGCCTCCAGAGGGCTGGCCAATCAGAGTGAAGGGGATTTGTGGAGCAGAGGGCCTTAAAGAGACAGCAGCTTAAACTTTTGTGTTTAATATGAAGAATACTGTTAATAACATAAAAATATTTTTTTTTCTTTGTTTTTACAATAAGATCACACGAACTTGGTTCAGTAACAGTTTGGAAAGCTGGTATTTTTGTTATCTTACAGTCAATTAAGGATATTTCAGACAGAAAATATCACTTTGAATGTTTTTTTATAGATTCACATTTTGGATAACTTAAACCAAATACTATCCGTAGCATTAATTTATTGTTTTTTGGTTTGTTTGTCTTTTAATTCTTAAATTTTTTGTTTCTTTTTCTTTCTTGCATACTTAAGCATTTGTTGGCATGTCTTTTTTTTTCCTTTGTGTCTCCCTGATCAAAAAATGGTAACTCAGTTACTCTGACCTGCTCTAAAAATTTTCCAATTTTATACCAAATGGAAAAAAAAATCGTTAGATTCATGGCACAAGCTTGGAGGCCTGTTTTTCTTCTGCTATTTATGTGACTCATTGTAGACAGAGTCAAAAGGGTTTTCTAAAACACCAGTGTAAGAATGACAAGAAACTACAGGAGCACCAGAGGGACAGAATAAAGACTTAAAGGGACATTACCCCCTCTTTAAAGAAAAAGCTGCAAAACATAATTATAGGGGTGTGCTACTTTACGCCCCCTTATAACGTAGAACAGATGTTGTAAATGTAAACTTAAAAAATACCTTTATAAAGAAACTTTTTGCTGGCAGCTCGAGTTGCTTTCTTTGCACTCGTTGATGCATCTGCAGGATGTGTTCCTGATCGAACATACTGCTCCACCTTATTCAGTATCTCAAAAGACGGCATCTGTAAAGACCGAGGGACAAATAGAAAAACATAAACATAAAAAAATCGTAGTAAGTTAGTCTATAGAATAAAATCTTAGAGGCTGATCAATATGCGGATAAGCAGTCAAAAAATTATCTTTACAATATAAGTGTTTAAATTATTGCTTATTATTTTTCTAAACTTATTACTTAGTTATTCCAACTTGTAATTATTACAGTTATGTATTTCTATAAAAATTGGATTCTTAGAGAAAAAGGATGGAAAGCAGATTACAAAAATTATTTGTGTTGACAGTTTTTTTTTTATTTAACTGTTATCATTACTCAATGCTTATCTTTTCATGGATAACTCAGTATTTACTGTTACACTATTTCATGCATAGATAAATGTATCTTCAAACAGAAAGTCAGTCACAACAACAACTGCCAAAAATCACTGAGGTAAGTGTAATTTTTGACAGACTGTTACCAAATAACCAAATAATATATTAAAAATAAAATCTGGCTGTACTAATAATGAAAAAACCCACATCATTTCATTCGTGCGAAGTTTCTTGTGCAAAATAAAATTTCACACATGTCTGTTTATTAACTTTTATGTCGAAATATTTAATAATATCATTGGTAAATAACTAATTTGTCACTTAGAAGCTGAAGTTTCTTAACGGAAAACCGTGTCCTACCTTAGCACATATTGTGTCCGGTAAACACAAATCTTCGTTACACCGCCATCGACTTTCAGCCAAAACTGAAGTTTAACCGCGAAGTTTTGACGCAGAAATCTTCAACAAAACTACTTATTCAAGAATTTATCGTCTACATACCGAAAACAATCCTATAAACATGTTTATTTAAGGGTGTAGAAAATGCTAGATGTACCGTTTGGTGGTGTGCAAATTTAAGTTAGCAATAGCATCTTTGTAAGTTCCGGTTTCCGAATTTTCAAAATAAAGCTAAAATGTTACTAAACTGCTGTAAGGAAAACATAATGCGAAAGTAATTACGACCTATTGTAAACTTTTGTGTTTAATACAAAAAAATATTGTAAATAACATTAAAAACCTTTTTTTTTTTCTTTGTTTTGACAATTAAGTCACACGAACTTGGTTCAGTCACAGTGTGGAAAGCGGGTATTTTTGTTATCTTACATTCAATTTAGGACATTAAAGAGAGAAGATATTACATTGTTTTTTTATAATTTTTTATAATTAATTCATATTTAGGAAAACTTGAAACCAAATACTATCTGTTGCATTAATTTATTGTTTTTTTTTGTTTATTTATTTGTTTGTTTTTTTATGTCTGAAATTTCTTCTTTCTTTCTTTTTTTAGTTTTGCACACATAAGCATTTGTTTGCATTTTTTTTTCCATTGTGTCTCCCTGATTAATTAAGGTAACTTTGTGACTCTAGCCTAGTGTAGAAATCTTCCAATTTAATACTGAATGAAAAAAAATAAAGTTATATGAAAATGTTTAAATATAATGCAATTTCTTAATTGACACGGCACAAGCTTAGAGACTTGATTTTTCTTCTATTTTGTGTAACGTTAAGAATTTAAAAATTAATTTTGAAAGAATGTGCTGCTGACATTTATGTGAAAATTCTCAGATAACATTGCGTTCAATTAGTTTGCTTTTAATTTGGTGGGGTGTCGCCTGAGCGGAAGTTACTGTTTTAATGCTTTCTGCTAACTTGACAGTGGACCAGTTTTGACGCAGGTTGTAAAAGCTCCTGTAACCCAAGCTTACTGAGTGCTGCTAGTTTCCGGCCTCTTGCATTCAGATGTGCGCCTCCTGCTGGCCTGGTGGACAATAGGCGCTGCACTTAGTGTTGTGACCAAAACGTTTCCAGAAATGTTTATGTGGTAGCAGTTTACTCTGTCCCAGCACTGATATTTAGGAGGTAGAGTTAAGATCCATTTGAAGTCAGCGTTTTAGTTCATTTGAAAGGTTTTGGGATGAGGCGTTCATGGTCAACTCATGGTGCAGGACAGTAGAGATCTTCAACACCAAATCTGCTGAACTTTAGATTAATTCCATCTTCTAACCTTCTGACCTGATTTTTGAGGCTCGAAATACAAGGAAATCTTAGTATTTTGAGTTTATTCATACATTTAAGAATGAAAATATGACTTTCACTGGCTCATATTCACAGGATACAAAGAAACAATCAAATGTGTTACATTTATTTATTATATAGAAAATACAAATGAAACTGCATAAAGGATTCTTCCAGTGATTCTTTTAGAGTCAGTTTGTTAAATATTTAAATATTTCTTTAGAGAAAAATATAAAATCAGCAGGTCAGAACTCCATCAGATGTGTGTACGGACCATTCGTGTCAATTTTTAGCACTTGTCTGTTTCCATACGTCCCGTGTTCCACCGTCACGTCAGCTTCACTCCCTGCTGAAGCCTTCAGTTCCTTCTCACACAGAGAAACAAAGATATCATAGAGCCGCAGACCATCCTCTTTGCTGATGTTGTTGTGATACTGCATGCCTCTGCCTTTGGCCTTCCCACCCAGTGTGGCCTGAGGGACGATGAGCACGCTGCCAGGGAGATCCAGCACGGACACTAACTTCCCTGAGTCGGCCTCACACAGACGCAGATTTAACAGGGATGAAACTGGAGAAAGAGATGACACAGGGGTTACATTTAGGAGAGGAAGGGTCAAAATGTGCGGTTTAAAGTTCACTGACCCATCTTTGGAAGGATGTCATCGTTGGCTCCTTTGAAGAAACAAATGTAAATCACCATCCCTCTCTCAATCTGTGACAGAAAAACAGACTGTCAACAATCATCTGGAAAGACCAGTGCAGTCAGATATTTCTACACATGATTGATTTACAGTTAGTATAAGCAGACACAATGGTATCTCTTTCTTTGAAGTCTTTAAGGTACAGTCAAACTAAGACTTGTTCACGTCTCACCTGTACAAACTCAGCCTCTGAGTGTTCATCTGCTGGTTTCACCTGAAGTCTAGCCTGCAAACACTGCTGCAGCACCGTCCGAGCCACAGGAGCACCACTGCCTTTCTCTGTCATCTCTACAGTTTACAAGTTTCTTCTTCTCCTACACACTGACACAAAATAAATTAACTTCAAGCATCAAAAGTCAAATTACTAGGACATACAAGTTGGCAGTGTCTCCAATGGATGGTAAAAAGAGCAAAACTACACATGCAATTCAGTTCCGTGATAACGTCGACTGAATTTGGCTAAAGGGTCTCATGATTGCGCATTATTTTCGCAAGCAGATCCGTTTAAAAAAAAATCGCTAAAAAATAAAAAACATTAAATTTATAGGATTAAAAGAAATGAAAGAGAAACAAGAAATCTTAATAAATCAAGAGCTAAATCTGCCAATTTAATATTCATGAATAAGGTTAAAATTAATAGAATCTATTTAAAAGTATATTAATCGATACTTAATATGAATTCTATTATCAATGTATAACGACCTTAATTGGATCCGTGTACTAAATAAAAAATGAAAAAACAGCACCTCTGAAATAACATACCGTACGTTTTCAGGATACACGCATGCGCACTACGCGCAAGCTTGATGCCCGCGAAGGCATCGAACGCAGAGGCTGAGCTGATCCAAACAGCTAAACATGGCCCAGTTCACATACAGCAGACTGTCTCATTTACTGAGATTATCCGTTAATAAAGCTTCTGTTTTACGAACAGGGACAGAAATAAAACATGGACCTGCGGGTTGTCTACAGTTTATACGCTGCCAGGTAAGATTTCAGTCTGTTTCTGTGAGAGAAACACAGCTTCAGTGAAGCTAACGAGCAGCTTCGAAGTAAAGCTAATGTAGACCTTCATGGAAGAAGTAGACCGGAAGTTGTCAAAATAATTTAATTCTGAAATTTATTCAAGAAAAAGAAATAGCTTACACATCTAGATATATGTGAAACAAGGATCTTAATTAAATAAATAATTTTCTGTGTCTATTTGTGTGTTTTCGTGTACGTTATGAAACAAATTCTGTCGCTTCGATATAAGACTGCCTGTAAATATGAAGCTTTTATATTGAAACCGGGGCCAAAATCATCTGTTTTATGTTAGTTTAACTTATTAAATTAGACTACATGACTGTTTATTTTTAACTCTTGTCATTTTCATACTCAAAAGTAATAAAATTAGAGTTTGGGGAAAGCATAAAAAATTTTTGATTTACAAATTGACTTATTCATTAATTCTTATTGCTGTCACACAATTAGCTAAGCATGCTTTATACATAATAAATGATAAAATTAGATTCTGGAAGAAAACTATGAAATTTCAGTTAGTTTTTCTTCATTTGGGGGTTAATTTGACTAATTTTGTCTGGTTGTCTTATTGTAACAGCGCTCTATGGACAGTAAGGCGTTACAGGAGAGACAGAAGCAACAGATGGCAAAAGGCCTCCCAAAACAGAAGCCTATCACTGGGGTCAAACAGGTCATTGTTGTGGCTTCAGGAAAAGGAGGTGTGGGCAAGTCCACCACTGCAGGTACAGCCAGACATTTGGATGATAAATAAAGGAACTACAGAGCTGATAAATCCAAAGCTTTGGGAGTCTGGGTTTTTAGTAACGGTGGGGAAAACAGGAAAAATACTAAAGAGACAAAACTTTCAGCTTCTCACCTTGGGTGTTTTTTGTCTCTGCAGTTAATCTGGCTCTTGGATTAATGGCCAACGATCCAGTAAGGAGATACCTTTTTTCTTCAATATTTCTTTTGGTTTTTATTTTTGTACTTTTGCGTGCATATAGAAAAAACTATCAGTTTCATTATTGCAGGAGTGTAAAAATACAGAAATTATTTGTTTTAGTGAGATGTTAAGTTTAGGAGAATCTTGTGAGAGATGATTGAGTCAGTCTTCTCTCCCCCCACCATCAGTCAAAGTCAGTCGGTCTGCTGGATGCTGACGTCTACGGTCCATCGATTCCCAAACTGATGAACCTGAAGGGAAACCCGGAGCTCAGTGACAGTACGACACATTGTTTATCTTTTGATCTGTAATCAAACAGCGCCTCCTGATTTTTTTTTTTTTGTTGTTGTTATTGTTGTTTTGGAGTTGTAGTGGATTGAGGAGCTGTCAGGGGTTTGGGTTCAGATAAACTGAGGATTTGTCTGTGTCTTGCAGACAATCTGATGATCCCTCTCACCAACTACGGGATCCCCTGGTGAGTCCAACGTCCTGATGTTATCACCTCACTCCTCTTCACTCCTACACTCTTTAGCTTAAAAAATGAGCTAGTCCAGCTTGTTCTGACCCTCTTCATGACCCGTCCTCTTCTCTCTCAGCATGTCGATGGGTTTCCTGGTGGAGGACGTGGCTCCCATCGTGTGGCGGGGGCTGATGGTGATGTCGGCGATAGAGAAACTGCTCAGACAGGTAAAGATGTGTTTCTTGGAGTGATTGTTCTGAAATGTGAGGTAACAGGTTGTAATTGGTTTAGGTGTGGGGGTTTTGTTGTAGGTGGACTGGGGGTCGTTGGACTACCTGGTTGTTGACATGCCTCCTGGGACGGGAGACGTTCAACTGTCGATCTCACAGAACATCCCAGTAGCAGGTAGATCACACACACAAACACTCACATGAAGGTATCAGTGTCTCTGAACTGCATCCAGTGACGCCGTCTGCTTACAGGTGCAGTCATTGTTTCGACTCCACAGGACATCGCTCTGCTGGACGCACGCAGGGGGGCTGAGATGTTCAAAAAAGTTCACGTGCCGGTAATTTCTGTGTGTGTGTGTTAATAAAGTTAAAGTTTGAGCAAAAATTAAACATCCTCAAACCAGATTGTGAGCAGAGGTTGCTTTTCTTCAGGTCCTCGGTCTGGTGCAGAACATGAGCGTCTTTCAGTGCCCCAACTGTAACCATCAAACTCACATCTTCGGCTCTGACGGGGCCCGGCAGCTCGCAGACAACCTGGGAGTCAGATTTCTGGGTAGGTGGAGAAAGAGAGTCAGCAGGTATTTTTCACCAGCCACCGTCCATTTGTGCTCCTTAATGTGATTCATTACCTCTGTGTCCATCCAGGTGATATTCCTCTTCATCTAAACATCAGGGAGATGTCAGACAGAGGGACACCGGTGGTCGTCTCCTCTCCAGACAGCCCAGAGGTCTCTC
This sequence comes from Halichoeres trimaculatus, assembly GCF_033239565.1. Taxonomy (NCBI): domain Eukaryota; kingdom Metazoa; phylum Chordata; class Actinopteri; order Labriformes; family Labridae; genus Halichoeres; species Halichoeres trimaculatus. Next base: position 30,026,072 of record NW_027437195.1, read on the forward strand.
ATCTATCCTGTTCTTTATTATGTTACAATATCCAATCATATACTACTCTACTCTTTTCTATTTTTGCTGACATACTGTATCCTGTAATTTTTTCTGTTCTGTTTGTCTTCACTCTCCAGGCTGAGGCGTACAAGAAGGTTGCATCTGTTGTTGTCCAGAGACTAGAGGAAGTCAGCTCCTCATGAGCAGCTCCAACAGGACGTCAGCTGACTGCAACAAAACAAAACAAGCAGAAGAAACGTGATGCACGCATATCAAAACAAAACTATTCATCAAACTCATGAAAAACGCACAAACTTCTTCTCTGTACTAACGCACGATGAGTATATGACTGAATATATGTGATTCATTTAGTTATGTGCTTATATTTAATAAAACTGTGAGCTAAAATTTGTTTCTGGCTGTTTTATATTTTTAATAACACATTTTTTTGTTTCTTGATAAAATAATGAGACATCTAATTAAAGTACTATACAAATATAATGGACTGAATATCAAAAAACAACTGTATCTGGAAAAACCACACTTTGGTTTTTTTTTTGTTTTATAAAACATGGAAATAACCAATCATATCTTATTAGCGTATAATACATCTACAGCTCTCAGGCATGTATGAGACTGGCTTTATCCAAAAGGTTTAATAACTATTTGAGAAAAGGTACCACAAGGAGACTTATGTGTGATGTTTTTTATATTTTGAGAGGAATATGTATATTATAAGTACAAATCTATGTAGAGCACAGCTAAACCCAAGTTCTGTGTATTTTCTGAGAGTTTCGACCAAACAAAATAGCGTCATAGTCATGAAAATAAAAATGCTACGATATTGTACAGTTTTATTGTGGGAGAATACTGTTGTCAAAGGAAGCCTCAATATGAAAAGTTAATAATTTCATTTAAAAAAATATTTTAACTTTTATTTTTTTTCCGTATGTCCTCGGAAATGTACAGAAAATGTAGAAAGCACTTTGTTAGTTAATAAAGAAAATGCTACAAATAAATAATAGACTGTATAAAACAACAAATTAATAGTAGTAAAATATAAGACATAAAGGGAAATCTACGGAAGAGTATTGCCTTCACTTGAAGAAAATAAAAACAACTCAGGTTTTTCAGAGTAATTTATTCTTTGGTTTGTTTTTTGTGGCAATTAATTTTGTTTTTCTGATTATTATTTTTTTATTGGTTTGTTTTTTGTTATAATTATTTCTGTCTTATGAGTAATTTTTTGTGGTAATTAATTTTGTTTTTCTGATTAAATTTTTTTTTTACTGGTTTGTGTTTTGTTGTAATTATAGAGTAATTTTTTTTTTTGTTTTCAGATTACTTTTGTCCTGTTTTTCGGAGTAGTTTTTTCCTGAAGTATCGAGATACTTAGAAATCCCGCGAAATCCTCAACCTGCTGTTTTTCATGGTATTTTTTTCCTCCTCTTATTTTATTTTTTCCTCATATTTTCCCCCTCCTCTCTAATTTCTCCGATCACGTGACACGGACGTTAGTCTCTGCGCGCACACCGGAAGTGGGCGGGGCGCGGCTCGGACAGTCATGGCGTGTTTGCTAACGAGCAGCAGTTCACTTTCAGAGATGATTTCTCTGAAACGACAGAGAAAACCCCGCTCATGGATATGTTTTTTATTCCTGATATCATGTTTAGCGTCTCCGCCGGCTGCTGCGAAGCGGGACAGCATGAAAGAAGTGACGGACGGGAACTGGGAGGACATCCTGACCGGAGAATGGATGATTGAATTGTCAGTCCACTGCTAACGGCTAACTCGAGAGCTAATCTGTCAGTTAGATTACTTAGCATTTTTCTAAACCCAAAGAATAACTGCTTCATTTTCAGTGTCATAGTTATTCAGTTTCTTTGTTGTTTATGAAACATACGTTAACAATTTCTTATCACGCTTAAATGCTTGAGCTATGCTAACATCTGCCTCTTTAGCCATAAATTTGTATGTTTGCTAAGTAAGAAGCTAAGTCAGTCCATAAGCAGCTAACCAGGTCACCAGAACATCTGAGCTTCAGACAGGGACCGTGTTCATGTTGTTGAAAGTGATTGTGAAATTTACCCGTGGCTCTGAAATGTGACACTTGATACCTCGCAGCTACGCGCCCTGGTGCCCAGCATGTCAGCAGCTGCAGCCGGTGTGGAAGGAGTTTGCGGACTGGGGGGAGGACATGGGGGTCAACATAGCCAAGGTGGACGTGACGGAACAACCTGGTAGGCCTGAAAGACCTTTTGCATACATTACAAAACAGAGCTCTCAAGATTCCTCTTAACTGTCACCTTTAATCTATTTTATAGGGACCCCTCTTATTACAGTGGTATTGATTATTGTAATTAATGGGTAATATTTAATCCAAGTTATAGGAGGTATTTAATTTTTCCTTCCAATAATAACTGATAATGAGCAAATACATTGTTGTGGTCATAATTTTACATAATGACAAAATGATAGCTGAAATCACTAAATTAGCCCAAATCAAAAGTTAGCATACCTTTGAATGTTTGGCCTGATGAAAACCACATAAGTTGTTTCACACAGGTTTAAATGACTGTTATTTTTCAGTGTCCACACCTGTGACTAGTTTGATTGTCATTAGTGCTCATGTTTAACTAGTAAACAAGATTCTTCGAGCTCTGCATATGTTATCCAGAGCTGTACTGATTATCTGGATACTTAGTCATGGGGAAACGTGCTCTTGTTTATATAACTGATAGATAGATAGATACTTTATTTATCCCCATAGGGATATCACTCAGGATATTATTAGTATAATTATTTAAAATGTTGAATATAATTTAGACTTTAAACTATGTTTTTTGGTGTTTTCAAACTGCTATTAGCTATTTCATCTGCCGTCTCTGAAATACTTTCATTATTGTTTCGAGTCAAACGTCCTCTTCCTGTGCACTCATATCACTCCTCTTTCTGTAAGGTCTGAGTGGGAGATTCATCATCACTTCACTTCCTACTATTTACCAGTAAGTACTTTCTTATTTGTGGTTTTTGTTGCTTCCTCTTTTTGCTGGCTACTCCTGATGATTCGCTCCATTAGAGACAAACTAATCTTGAGGTTTTGATTAAGCTTCGATTATTATTTACATTCACACACGTAGTACCAAGTCAGAGACAAATCTTAGACCGAACCAAAGCCAGGGGTCTCTTCTGTAATTTCTTTGTCAGTGGTTAAAAAAGGTAATAGTTGGTGTGTGAAGAAATAAATGCTGCTGTCGTCTGTTTGAATGATTCAGCTGTAAGGACGGCGTATTCAGGAAGTACCAGGGAGCTCGCACTAAAGAAGACTTCCTGGGCTACGTCGACGAGCAGAAATGGAAGGCTGTGGAGCCGGTTTCCTCCTGGCTCGGTCCGTCCTCGTTTCTGTGAGTTTACACCATTATGATGGGGATGAAGTGTGGTGCTGAGGGGCAGATTGTGCATTTCCCAACAAAGATGATGATGTCTATACATTATGCATGAACGCCTAAGCTCTGAGAACGCCTGTTTTAGCTTTTTCAGCCTTTCATTACCGTGAGGGGTGAATATCTTTTTAAAAGCTCAGAAAACAACATCAGACGGGTCCTGTCTGTTCTATTTTTAGTTTTTTGCTGGTCTAAAATCAGAACAACTTCTATCCTCTACCTGTTTTATTTTTGTGTCTCAGCTTTGTTGTGTTCCTCTTTGATTAACCCTCTGGTGCATGGTGGTGACAGCTCTCTGAGAGTCATTTTCTCCTAAATGGTCTCTATAGTGAAACTGCCTATCCGCCTGTGTCAGTGAGTTTTTCTCGAAATTTTTTATTTTATTTTATTTTACTCTTTATCATATATATATATATATATATATATATATATATATATATATATATATATATATATATATATATATATATATATATATATATATATATATAATTTTATTTCTAAATTATTTTTAATTTAATAATTTCTTTTTCTTTTTTTCAGATTATTTATTTATGTCTTAAGAAAGTTAGAGGCATGCATCAAAGGGTTGAAAAGCTTTTTAATTATAAAACATGCAAAGTTAAAAAAAAAGTGTGAAAACATGTTCAAATGTTCTGCAAAGCGGAAAAGTAAATAATTATCCCTATTTTCCACTGGACTGGACATGTCAGTGGGTTTCTGAAAAAAAAAAATGAAATAATATAAAATAAAACAAAACAAAATTAAATTAAATTCAATTAACATATGTAATGTTTGAAATTTTTTTAAAAACTTTTACCCGCTACTTTGGCAGGTGCAGGTGAAAATAAAAACACATTTTTACATGCTGTAGTACCTGTCTTTTTTTCTTTTTTTTTTGGCATAAAACTTTTTTAGTATGTCAATACAACCCTAACATCCCAAACTTATATAATATGTGTAGACTTGTGTCCAGATCAAGTAAATTAATTGAAAAAAAAGCTCAATAAACCATAAAATCTAAAATCTTATACATGTGTTTAGAAATCCCAATTAGTCATGGCTGTATCCCTCAAAAATGCAAATGTAAAAAAAGAAAAAAGTGTACTTCCACCAGTTAAATAATTTTCCAGATTTTATGTGTATGATCATAATATCTTATCAGGTTTAATTGTGGCACGACGCTGGTCTCCAAAGGGATTAAAGTTTAAATGTGTGAAAATGTGTTAAAATTTTTGCAAAGCAGAGAAACAAATAATTATTCATGGAATCACCAAAAAATATGAAATATGAAAAAAAATGCATGCCATCAGAAGAATAAAACACTGCAGGAAAAAAAATCCTGACACAGGCTTCCATAGTTCATGCATCACAGGGTTAATCTGTCTTTAATTTCATGCTGCTGTTTTTCTCTCCAGGATGAATTCAATGTCTGCGTTGTTCAAGCTCTCCATGTTCATCCGGGTAAGCTGAAGAGGAAACAAATTAAAGATCCTCACATTCTCCAGAAACGGTGCAGCAGTGTGGCGTCAACCTGTTTCTGTCTTTTCCAGCGTTGTCACAACTACATGACGGAGCAGCTGGGGATTCCAGTTTGGGGCTCGTACGTCATCTTTGGCCTGGCCACCCTGTTCTCCGGCCTTGCTCTGGGGCTGGTGAGTTTTTTAACAGTCGGTCATTTTAAGAATCAGACGCAGAGTTACGGTTTTGTTACAGTCCCCGTCTTCTCGTTGCAGTTACTGGTGTTCATCGCTGACTTCGTTTTCCCATCACGACGGTTTTCCTCTCAAGAATACTACCAAAGTGAGTCTTCATGTGTTAAAAACACGTTTTTAAAGCATGGATGTTTCATTCAAAGCCAAAACGAGGTGACTGATTGTTGTTTCTGATGTTGCAGAGAAACAGTCGATGGAGCAGGCGAGGTTGATCCAGCACCAAGAGGACGAGCACGAAGCCGATGGAGAGGAGGACGACGACGAAGAGGAAGAAGAGGACGATGACAGCGACGTGTGGAGGAAGAGGAGAGGGTCCCCTGAGGGTCGCCCTGAGCCCAAAGGACAGGGATTCTCAGATGAAGCTCTGAGGAAGAGGGTGGTGGCAAACCGCGAGGAGGAGGACGAAGAGGAGGACACTTAGAGAGTCACACGTCCTCGACTGGAGTCGTCAACGTCTGAGGAGCAGCAGTGTTTACAGCAAGGAGCCCCTTAAACCTCACCCCTCCTCCTCCTCCTCTTCCTCCTGTGGGCCCCCGGAAACACCTCGCCTCTTTTCTTCTTCTATTGTTTTGTAACTGGAGCGCTTTGGACTCTTGCACCGCTCTCTCTGAGCAGAAGGCTCCATCTGGAAAAAAAAGCGAAACACTCCTGAAGCCGTTTCCACTCCGTGGAGACGTCCGGCCTCCTCCTGAGGTCTGGGTATGAAGAGCGGCAGAGATGGATTTTGCGATGTTGTTTATGCTATGCATTGTTTTTTAAAGACCTGTGTGTTTATGAAACGTTTATTATTCTGATTACTGATACCAGGCTTGGGTTATTTTATATCTTTTACTTTCCAGCTCATACACGTACGGTTACATCACTCTACCCACACCTGACAGCTCAGTTTAACACGACAGTGTACGCACATTACTCCACGTTCAGTGTCTGACTGAGAGCAGCGTGCAGAGGCTGCAGCGTTGGTTATAATCCTTAAGATGCCTGTGGTTGGTGTCGCTGAGCGGCTGGTGTGTCTGCTCAGTCTGTAGCCAGATAAACATATTTTGATTAAATAAAGACATTTACCAATAAATACTGCAGTTCAGGACTGGTTTCATGTCAGATATGACTCTGATGATGTGGGTTAACTTCCTCACTCTGACATTGCTTCACAATAAAAGCCTTTATTTACCAGAGGAACACCTTGAATGTGAAGCAGGAGCATCATACAGCTCTGCTACAGCGCGAACAGCGAACAAATCTGATCTTAGATTAAAAATAAATTAAATCCGTACTTTTCTTTGACTGTTTTTAGTAATTTTTTGAGACATTTGACCTTAATTTGACGGCTGAAAAGAGACAGGAAGTGGTTGAGGTGTGTGCCCGAACCATTAGCTCAGCAGCGCCCCCTGGCTTTGACTGTTAAAAAGAAGAAGATGTAGCATTTTGGGTTTTTAATGTGAAGCAACTGTCAGAATCCCTGATTCTGCATTTCTTTCAATGGCCAGCAGGGGGCGACTCTGCTAGACGTGAAACTGGACAACAGATTAATTCTGAGCAGGATCGTTAAAACGCCTTTAAAGCAGAACGCAGGAACTGTAAAATAACGTCGTCCCAGCTGTCTGGATTACGGCATAATGTCTGTTTTGTAAAAAAAATAATAATATTAATAAAAAAAAGCCTTGTTTACTGAATAAATAGCTTATTATCCGTAGGAGAAAGGATTCAAAAGATCCAGCTGTGTAGCAGGGACACTTGATGTTTTCAATTTACCCTTTCAAAATAAAAGAGATGAGCGTAGAAAGAATAAAAAACAAAGAAAAAAAGGAAAATCTTAAGGACTATAACTCAAACAGGTTAAATAAAATCAGTTTGACCTTAATCTTGGGTGAGGATCCCTCCTTAACTCGTCTGCTTTGCTCAGTAATCACCTTAACCACACACCGACGCTTCGAGCTGAGACGACTCTTCCTCACTCCAAATAAAAGCCAGATGAATGTTTTTCTGTAGATGTTTTCATTTCAAAGAAACAGGAAGTTTTTTCATGTCATGTTTTGTTTCTGAGTGATGTCTCTGTAAAGGTCTGAATGTGATGTCGCGTTGTGGCGTGCTGCGTCCGTCCTGAAGCTGCTCGGTGTAACAGCCACGGGACACAGATTAACAAAGGGAGTGTAATTTATCTTACTGTGCTTTAAAGTCGTTTAACTTTTTTTAATCCAAAATGTCAAATTTTCCACCGATGTGATCTTTTGAATCATAAACTGCACTTTCTGCCTGTATCTCAAACAGTAACTCCACCTGTATGTGTCCGTCCTGTGGAGATGTTTTCAGCACGTTTCACCTGTTGACTCAGTCAGGGTTAAAGATGGCCGACACAGACGATGTGTTTTTCAGCTCATTACTCATTTCAGCGCTGGTTGAACATGTTTTTTACCTGACCACTCTGTAAGGCTTGTAGCGTTCACTCCTCACTCTCAGCTTACTGTTTGGACTTTTCTTTGAATAAAGGTTAAACTGTGGAAACACTCGCGCTGGCTGATGTGTTGCTGCTGAACAGACTGACACACACCTCCTGTGTTTGGTTTGTCAGACGTGCAGAATAATCCCAGTTAGCACAGGTTACGTCTATTTGTGAAACTTCTCATGTACGATAAGTGAATAAATGACGGTAGAGAACTGGCTTTGTTTGCTTTAAGTCTAGTTTGGAAAATTCTCGCTCTGTCACCGTCATACTTGATGCTAACCTGCTATCCTGGGATAAAGCTACAAATATTTGGAGGGAAAACTGTACTTTATGGTGAAAAAAAAATAAAAATCTGTACAGATGTTTAAGCCTTTAGCCTATGTTTTAGCTTTTGGCTTGTGTTTTAGCCTTTAGCTCCTGTTTTAGTCTTTAGCCCATGTTCTAGGCTTAAGTTTTTTTTTTTGTTGTTTGTTTTTTTTTTAAACTTGAGCATGTGTCTAAGCCTTAAGCTCATGTTTGAGCCTTTACCTTTTTTATAGCCTTTCGCAATTTTTTTAGGCTTTAGTCTGTGTTTTAGCCTTTAGCTAATATTCTAGCCTTTAGTCTGTGTTTTAGCCTTTAGCTAATATTCTAGCCTTTAGCTTGTGTTTTAGCCTTTAGCTAATATTCTAGCCTTTAGCCTGTGTTTTAGCCTTTAGCTAATATTCTAGCCTTTAGCTTGTGTTTTAGCCTCTAGCTTTTGATTGAGCCGTAAGCCTGTGTTTAAATCTATGGCTCATGATTTAGCCTCTAGCTCATGTTTAAGTCTTAAGCTTTTTTTCGGCATCAGCCTGTATTTTGCCTTTAGCCCATGTCTTAGCCCTTAGCTTGTGTTTCAGCTTTTAGCTCATTTTTAGAGCCTTGACCTAGCCTTAAGCTCATGTTTTAGCATTTTTTTTTTTTTAGCCTTTAGCTTGTGTTTAAGCCTTAAGTTAGTTTTAAGCCTTTAACCAGTGTCAAAGTTGTCAAGTAATGTTTGCGCTTGTAGCTCAGGCTAAAACTGCTTTAGTTTACAGCTTGTGCTTTAGCTTTTAGCCTTTGTTTCAGCCTGTAGCTCATTTTTTTAACTTTTTGTTTTACCTCTAGCTCATTTTATTAGCCTTTAGTTTGTGTTTTAGCCTTTAGCCTGTTTTTAGCCTATGGCTCATGTTTTAGCCTTTAACCTGCTCTATCATTCTCCTTTTAGCTTCTTCTACATTTCTACACTTCATTCTGCAGACACTTTTTTCCAAAGTGATGTTAAAACAAGCACAAATTCAGACAGAAGGGAAAACCTTGGTTATTGTGGCAAAGTGTTATAAAGTATTTTGGCTGCTGTCATCTGAAACCTGGAAAACTCCTCTTTACTCATTTATTCACCCAAACACAGATTTCATCAGTGGCAGAACTCTCCATGTGTTTTTGAAAATAGTTTTACAGCAATAATGGCTCCAAATACTCACTTATAGTCTAAAATATTAGGACCTGAACCCTGAGCCTTTTAGCTCCTAAAACCGCTCACCTTCTGTATTTGGATTAGTTCAGTGTCAAAACGATCAGCCAGAATATTTTAAAAAGATGACACAATTATTCAAAATGTCTGGTAATTAAAAAAATAAACTTAGAACACAAACAAATTAAAAATAAATGAATAAATGTTATGTTTAAGTTATGAAGAGTTCCAGCCTCAGCCAGCAGATGTCACCGTTGCTCTCCTTTTGTGTCATGTTGTTCTCCTCTGGGAGGTGAAGTTTTGTGATTTAAAGAATAATGAGCTCAATAAAACAAACATGGAGAAATAAAAACTCAGGGTTACAGTGAGATTCAAAGGAAAAAAGAAAGGATATAAACGAGATTATAAAGAATGAAAGTTGTGCTCCTCAAACTGCTCATTTCTCCTCTTTTGCTGCATGCTCCTTGCAGCTCCTGGGGAATAAAAGAGGAGGTGTTGGAGGGATCCCCCTGCTGTGTGCCTCCTCTGATGTGTCCGTGCAGTGAGACAGTAGAGTCTGAGCAGATGTTTGATAAAGTTTCCTCACTCTGGACTCTGATTTATCGGACTCTCTGCGCTCTGGATGATCAGGCGGCTGGTTTTTATCGTCCTGTTGTGTAGAGTGAACACAGATGGCTCTGCTGCTGGTGTGGGGCTCTCAGTTCTTCTTCATTTCTCCCGCTCTGGTCCATGTGTTCCTCTATCGTCCCTGAGTTCACTTTGATGAGAAAGTTCTCAGCAGAGAGGAACGTATGAGCTCTTTATACAGTCACAGACAAACTGTTCTCCATGAGCTCGATACGCCATTTCTCCAAGAGAGGATGAAACAGAATCTAAACATCTGTAAGACGTAAAAGGTGTGAGCTTGTTGCTTTTGTAGGGAGAGACACTGTGATGATGAATACCATATAAAGTGTAAGGATCAGAAATAACCCAGTGAGACCAGGAATGTGACCTCTGTGCAGTGCCGTGCACAGACTTTTTGGGGGCAGGGGCAAAAAAAGGCACCCACAGCCCTAATTAATCCAGAAGAGGGCACTGATCAAGCACAGTTTTGCACCTTACTGTGTGTTCACACCAAGAGAGGCAAAAGCGGCAAACACGCCCGAGAAAGCGGACAGCGGCTAAAGCAGCTAAATATTTTAGCCGCCTTGGCGTGTAACGATCCAACCGTTCTCCAGTTAGAGTTACAACACAACAGGAGATTTTTTCTGGGATAAAACAAAAACCTCTGACCACCAGGAATAAAAAATTAATATAATTTAAGAAAAAACAACCAATAATTCTTAATTTTAATCTTTTAATCAATAAATCAAACCCCTGTGCAGCCCGTGCGTATTCCCCGTTCCAAAATAAATCACAACCAAAATAAAACAATAATCTCAATGTTCATAAACCAAAATCATGAAAAAGTTCTAACTAACGAAAAAATACAAGCTGACCTCTTCACACTATTTTAAACGCTCCTTTAATCCTGTTTTTTCTGGTCCTCTTAAGTCCGTAACACAAAACGACGTTAATCCACAAGAAAGAAAAATCCTCAAGGAAGAAAAAAGGTCGCCCAAAACAAAAACACTCGATTGAGAAACAAAAATCACTGGTACACCAGGCCAAAAAATACCAAACAATAGCTTCGATGTCTCCTCAATTCCAGGCAAGTGAAAACCAGGTCCCCGGCGTCCGTTCAGATCCTGACGCACAGTCTGATACGAAGCCATCCACGGAAGGATCCAGAAGGATCCAGAAGGATCCAGCAGAGACTGTTTGGTAATAAAGTAACCTGCCCCCCCGGCGTAAACTTCAGATCGTTGCTGAACAAAGTTCGTCTGGAGCCCTGGTGTCATCTTATTCAGATGGAGCAAGAAATGCTAGCATGCTAGGCTAGGCTACGTCTTAGCCTCAGACTACACTTCACTTCACTATTTTCTGCTGTTACTGCACATTTTTTTAACTCTCCAGAACAATCCACCTCCTCCAGGACACGTTTTTTTGTTGTTGGCGTCTGTAGCTTAAAAGGTGGATATTAAAAAGAACAGGATGAGTCTGAACACAGTTTATGAGCTTTTCTGTTTCCAAGACTGAACTAGGAACCAAAGTTACATGTGTTGTTCTTTAGGGCCCGCTCGGTCGAAGGACATCTCTACTCTGATTGGTTGCCACCGTTTGCTGCTGAACTGCGTCATAGCTAATTACCATAAAGTTGACCGAGGCTCAACTTCTCATCTGGTGACACTTAATGCATGTTTGGCGCCCTAGAGTTCACTTTTGCATGCATTTTGGCTCCTAAAACCCTGATTCCATCAAGCGGTGCGGTTTGGATCAGTAAAGCCTGATCATGTTTGAATTTTCACAGCCAACTGTGCCCCCGTGTGGCAGTCGGCATGTAAGCCAGATGCTGATAGCCACATCATTAACATAATAGCATGACCCCATAGCTGCGTGACACTGTTTACCCCGCTAATAAATCCAACGAAGAAAAAAAACGCGACACAGTGAACAAAGAGCAACGATGGAAGACATCCAGAAATTTGTCTTCTTTGTGATTTCCATGTTGCTCTTTGTTACAAAGAACAATCAAGCTTTGTTTCAGAGAAGACTGTCACACAGGAAGTGATGATTCTTTTGACCAATCAACAGACTGCAGTGTTTCTAGCTCCACTTTCTGGGATCGGATCGGTGAAGTTTAGCATCTCTACAGAAGAGTCCCAAAAAGTGGGACGGCTCGTCTCGGGAAATGCCACAAAACGGGGCTTAAGACGGCACTTTCACACACGTTTCAGCTCCAAAAATTACACTTCAGCGTGTTTTTTTTAACTATTAGGCCATGAATGAGGGTTACTGCCCCCCTGCTGCCCCCTCTGTGCACACCACTGCCCCTGTATATCATCTCTACATGGGGCGCCTGCTCTGAAACATGAGTAAAACAAATGAATTCGGTCTGATATTTAAAGCTCTAAGAGTCGGTCGAACCTGGAAGTGTCTCTTTATCTGCTGTCACGTCTCCGTCCTGAGTCACTTTTTCCACAAACACAAACAGAAACTGTGAAGCTCTGGTTTCCCACACTCCTCCTGTCCCGTTTCCATCCTCTGAGTCCGTCTGATATTCTCTACAAATCAGTTTAGTTCCACTTAAGAAGCAGAGTTTTTATTAAATCTTATGAAAATGGAAACAGTACGAGACGATAAATCAAATCTGTTTTTGGCACGCTGTCTTTTCTGCACTGTGAAGAAATCAGCGTCCTCCTCAGATTGACTTCTCCTCTGAATTTAAATCCCCGGGCCGACAGCCAGCAGGGTTTTTTTTACCCAGACCACAAAAATCCAGGAGGAAAACAAGGCGGTGTTATACGATCCTGCGAGCTGGCTGAGCCGCTGGACGCCAGCGAGGTGCGAGAGGGAGCGTTCAACAAGGCCGCACTTGTTCTGGGAGCTGCCGTGTCCCCTCCGTGTCCTCCATGTGGTCAGACCATTAAAGCTCATAAAGACCATGAAGAGATTGAGACGCCTCTGTTTGGGCTCCTAACGATGATTTATTCATTAATCTGAAATTCTGCAGGAGATAATCAGCGGGCTGGAACAATGGGGCTGCTATTGTTTCTGATCTCTGACTTATTTCTGTCTGCGTCCTCAGACTGCTGCAAGAAACTCTGAACACTCAGCACGTTGTCCAGGGTTGTTCTCCCTGACTAAAAAACATCAAAATCCTGGAAATTCATCATTTTCTTTGAATATTTACACAACTATTATTACAAAAAATGTTTTTTCTGGAATATTTTTGCAAATTTCAAAATAAAAGCATGTTTTATGGATTGAAAATGAAACTTATTTAGGTTAATAAAAGTGCTGTAAATTCTTTGCAGCAAATAAAAAACACACCTTAGAGAAAATCAAGTGTTTTTTTCATTAAAGCTCCTGTAAGGAGTTTTATCCTGTGAATAAAAATAAATAACCCTCTTCCTGATGCATCTGTACCAGCTACAAAAACAATCCAGATCACCATTATAAAGACTTTTTTATTCTACTAAATTCATTTAGACTCTGAAATTTTCGGTGGTCAGGGGGGACAAAATCATCTGACACAGTAGGTACCACTTCATCCACAGGGGGCGCCAAAATCAGCCCAAACCAGACGTTTCTAACAGAAGCTTTAAAAGGCTGTGAGGAGTTTGAAAGTGATCGTGAAAAAGTCGTTTTTCTATACATCTATACATATTTTACAATCCCTGAAAAAAATACACAAGAACGTCAGCTGTCAATCATCGTTAAACGTGACGTAAAGCCTCGTTTTTAACCTCGTATAACTAATGAAAACGAAACTTTTCAGAAAAAAAGAGGACTTGGATACAAGACAGCCAAATGATATCTTCAAATCACCACAACAATCAGACGTGAGAAACATTTCTACCAGGTGGATTAATTTTTAAAGTTTGACCACAGCCCATCTGGAATGACTGGGGAGATGGATTTTTAAACCTATACTGCAGCCAGCCACCAGGGGGAGCAGTTTTTGTGGAGACCTCACTTCGAGCCGAGCAAGCGGACGTCCATTTTTTTTACAGTCTATGGGTGAAACACAAAAGTTTTGTTGCATTTCAGCCTCGTGTTTACATGGAAACGGAGTTTGAGCCGACCTAAAACTTTTGGAAACGGCCTCCAGAGTGGGATTTTCTGAAATGCTGCTGTCACCGTTGCTGTGAAAACAGTAAGCCGGCGTTTTCAGTGGAAACGCTGACGTCACACTCCGCTTCACGCTAGTGCATAAAACAGGACAACGGTACCGTCGTTAGGATCATCGCGGACTACCGTGTTGCTGACTGTCTTTAACAAAATGAGCATCTGTTGCTCCACTTCTGCTCTTAGCATTCACCAACACACCAGATGATCGGCTCAACTCAACTTCAGAGGAGATCTACCAAAAGCTGCTTCTGGACAAGACAGTAATAGCGCCACCTACAGGCCTGGCATGCTTACTACAGCGTTTTCAGTCCCTCAGTTTTTTTTCCACTGCGTTTTAGTGTTTTCAGATGAAACGTGGTGTAAACGGGGCCTTAGCTTCTTCGTAGCTTGCTGATCGGGTCGAGTAAGACTGGATTAACTTAAGGTACGTCTAAGTCTCTTTGACAACGCTGCATCAGCTGACAAAGTTTAGCAGAGAGAAGAGAGATCTGTGTTTTTCTCTGCTGAAAAGGAGGCCAAAAAGGAGGATGATAAATCACAAGCTAAAGGCTGGAACATGAGCTAAAGGCTAAACCCCAGGTTAATGTGTTAGTGCTAATGTTGCCTCCAACCCACAGTCAGCAGTTATTCTGCAGTGGTCTGTTCAAACTTGAGAGTCTATCAATAAAATGAAGAGCCAGGTTACGTTAGCTCTGCTTGGTGAGGTTGGAGTTGGTAGATGAGCTCTGGTAGGACAGAACCAGGATTCACTAACGTTACACGTTACAGACACGTCTCAGAGCACCGGGCTGTGAGCAGAGAGAAATATAGCAGCTGCTAAACTACGCTACAAACTGACAAAGTTAGCTTGTTGTCAGGTTTCAAAGCGTAGCTCTACCTAACGGTTGATAAATACCTACACAAACAGGATCAGGCTTTACTGATCCAAACTGGACCACTTGATGGAAACTGGTCTTTAACTGGGTCATGGCTGGTCTCATATGAGGTCGTTGTATCTGTATCGTCTCTTTTATCAACATTTCTCCTCGTGTCTATCTGAAAGTTTCCTCACTGAGATACAGACCTGAATCTTTTTCCCAACCCTCTGCCTGGCCTTTTTCTTATTTAATTTATTTATCTGAGCGTGTCGCTTCCTCTCAGGTCAGATACTCTCACAGAGACTCCAACAGAAACAGAAATGAACAATAAAAGCTTTGTTGTTGTGTCTCCAGCAGGTATATTTTCAGGAAACGTCGTGGACATGCCTGAGAGAAAACCCTGCAAAGGTCTCTTTGACTGTACGCAGGGACGAAAATAGAAACGCACGCTCCCTGAGGAATAAACACAGGAAAATATACGGGCTGTTTGGGCCATGAAGCGGGCATTTCAGAATAAAGAAGGAGGCAGAGAAAAGTCCCAGCGGGCAGAGGAGAAAATTACACTCAGAGGTCCATTTATAGAAATAATTAATGTGACTCACAGATTTTTGACTCCAGAAAGAAAGAAACCTCAGTGCTGCTCCTTAAACAGACTTCCTCCAGTCGTTACAATCATTCAAGTTCATTCAGAGGAGGTCAGAGTAAAACTTAATGCTTCTTCAAACATGAATAGTATCGTACATATGCTTTGGATTCACAGCAGATGGAAAGTGTTGAATGTCAGAGTTTATCCGAGCTGTTGATCCTCTCCTTTGTACTCCACGTGCTTTGTTTTGGTGCAGAGTCAAAAATCCAGATTTCAACTTTAAGCTTTTATCTGAAGTCAGAGTCTGGTGCTGCAGTCTCTATGGATGCTGTAATCTGTTTTGGAGAACGTCACCGGATCTCCCATCTGATCCTTCTGGATCACCTCAAAGTCTCTAAGGGCGCGGTCTCACAGGTTATTCAAACGGTGCCAGAGCAACTGAGGAGGAGTCCAGAAACGAAACATCTTACATTATTCCAGATTAATTCATGTTTTTAAGTTCCAGCCTCTGGTTCTTCTTCTGCCTCTGTCTCAGTGATGGAGGTCTTTCTTTCTGCAGTCTGACCTGTCAGAGCTGCAGCTCAAAGTCTCCTCTTCACAGTAACTGAAACTGAGACTGGGACTCTACCACCTCTTTGAAGCTGTTAAGCTTCCCTCAGAAACTGTTCTTCTGGTTCTGGTTCTGGCTTTGGCTCAGACAGACCTCTTCCTGACTTTTGAATGTCACCAGCATTCTAGAACATAAGCAAAATTCTGGAACTTAAATATTATTCTTGAATGACGTCAGAATTCTGGAATGGTTTCAGGATTTAAGAATGTTTCAGGATTCTCAATTATGACCAGAATTCTAGAATGTTCCTCAAGATCTAGAATAGTATCACATCAATTCTACACTGACCCAAAATTTAAGCAAATTTCTAGGATTTTTTCTAAATGTCACCAAAACTCTAGAATGTGGCCAGAATTTAGAATTTCAATGTTATTTTATTATTTAATGACACCGGAAATGTAGAAATGTTTCAGAATTCTAGAATGTTTCCAGGATTCTAGAATGTTGCTCAATTTATGGTATTGTATCATAATTCTACTCTGATCCCAGAATTCTAGAAAAGAAAAATTCTAGAAATTTTTTGTACTTAAATGCCAACTAAATTCTAGAATGTCGCCAGTATCCAGAATTCTAGTGTTATTCTTGAATGAGACCAGATTTGTGGAATATTTAAGAATTCTTGAATGTTACCAGAATTATAGATTGTTTTCAGGATTCCAGAATGTTGCTCAATTTCTAGAATAGTATCATAATTCTACTCTGACCCCAGAATTCTAGAAAAATCTGGAATTTTTATTCTTTAAATGTCACTAAAATTCTAGAATGTTACCCGAATTTAGAATTTCAATATTATTTCATTCAATGACACCGGAATTGTAGAACTGTTTCAGAATTCTAGAATGTTACAAGAATTAAAGATTGTTTCCAGGATTCTAGAAAGTTGCTCTGTGTCTACTTTGATCCCAGAAATCTAGAAAAGTTCTAGAATTATTATTATTATTATTTTTTTTTTTTTTAATGTCACCAAAATTCTAGAATGAGCCAGTATCCAGAATTCCTACATCATTCTTATATGACACTAGAATTGTGGAACTGTTTCAGAATTCTAGAATGTTACCGGAATTACAGATTGTTTCAAGGGTTCTAGAATTTTGCTTGGATTCTAGAACATCATCAGAATCCTTGAATGGCACCAAAGCTCTCTGATGTCAGAGTCTTCAGTCCCAGTATGTGAGTGTCTCTGGATGCTGAAGGAAACTCTCCTCTCTGAGCTCACCTTGACTTTCTCTGACTTCATTTCTCTGGAGCAAAGACCTCTTTCTGGAAATGTCCTGATGCTCTGTGTCTCTTTCTGCATTAATTGTCTTTTCCTGCTCATTTTTAGAGCACTTCTCGACTTTCTGCATAACAACACTGCTCAGTGATGCTCACCATGAGTGTCTGGTACCACAGTGTTTTCAGATCTAGTTTACACACTCAGATATGGTTTGAAGGAATCTAGAAAACCCGGGACACCCGGAGGAATCAGCAGCACCAGCTGCCAAAGCTTGATCAGTCTTCAAAAGTTGATCAGTTGGTTGGATGTAGTGAATGAAGATGTGTGTTTGAGTGATCTGGTCCCCTGAGGTCTCTGAAGAGTCTCAAGACCTGATTTAAAGAGTGACACGGTATGAGTTAAGAGATGAAAAGCTACATGTAAAGCTCGTATCTGAGGCTCTTGAAAAACAAAGCGGCAGATAAGAGCGAGGTCAGAGCCCGGAGCAACACACCAGACGTTTCCCAGTGAGGGTTTAGTCTCTGCTGTAGGTCAGGGTTAATGTGTTTCTCCTCCAGGTTGAGTTTACATGAGCTGAGCTGTTGAAGCAGACATAAGGAACTGAAAACAAACTTAGCGCGGCAGACAGAAATGTCACAGTGTGGATATTTGTTATTCAGGAGCTGGAGTCGGACCGTTAAAATCCTCTCTGACTGGTGAAATAAACTGTCTGCAGCGCTCGCTGTTCTCACTGCTGTTACATAACCAGGAGAATGGCGATGGTGATGCCTCGCAGCAGTTTGTGTAATCGGCGTGCACGGTATTATGGCTGCACAGTCAGATGTGGCATCACGGCATTTCCTCTAACCCGTGCTGACAGGTTGTTTTGATCCAGAGCCAGAATGTTAGCTTCAAGTCTGAGTCTGAGAGAAACATGTCGGTCCTTGAACCTGAATATCACAGAAATACGTGGCTTATTTAAAGTACTGTGCCATTTCTTGAAGCATTAATGAGATTGGTGAAGTTTAAACTGAGGCATTCTGATAATTTGTTATGGCTTTTCTAATCACAGCTGAAAACAGATGGTTCATACACTGGTAAAGCTCAGACGGAGCATACAAGTGTCACGCCCTGAGAATGATGCCAGCAAACAAACTGCCTCGTAATCACAGTATTTGGTTCAAAACATTAGCTTGATAAGCTTTAAGATATTATTTTTATCTTAGACATGTAAAATTTTGGGCAGGATTTTGATTAACAATTACTTCAGTGTAGAAAAAATGTCATGTTACAAGTTAATGTAATTAATGCAATTAATCAGAGTTTATTGTTGCGCCTCTGGCAACCAGAAGGTTTCTCAGTGCAGGAGTTTCTGCCGTATCAGTCATACTGAGGCACAAAGTGACGCCACAAATGTGGGAAACATCCGAACGCAAGGCTGAACACAAACGATACAGAGAATGAGAGGACGACATGGAAGGATACGAAGACAGAGAAAGATACAAGGATGGAGTCAATATGATGACATAAGATGGTACGGCGATGCTAGCAGATACAATAACGTAGGAGGATTTAATAACATGGGCGGACACAAAGATGTAGGAGGATACGAAGACGTAGGAGGATACGGAGACGAAGGAGGATACGATGATGTAGGATCTGATGATGTAGAAAGATACAAAGACGTAGGAGGGTAAAAAAAGTTAGAAGGATATGAAGACGTAAGAGGTTAAGATTACAGAGGAAGATACAACAGCAATCACAACAATGATGGAGACAGATACGGTGATGGCAACGACAATGTCAAAGGAAGATATTGTAAAGACAACAAGGATCATGGAAGAGGATATAATAACATGGGCGGACACAAAGACGTAGGAGGATACGGAGACGAAGGAGGATACGGAGACGAAGGAGGAAATTAAGACATAGGAGGATACAGAGACATAGAAGGACAAGAAGACGAAGGAGGATACAAAATTTAAAGGAGGATACGAAGACATTGGAGGATACGAAAACATAGGCGGATACTAAGACGAAGGAGGATACAAAGGCGTAGAAGGATGTGAAAACATAGGAGGACACAAAGACATAGAAGAAGTAGAAGGATACGATGATGTAGAAGGATATGAAGCTGTAAAAAAGATACAAGGATGGAGTCAATATGATGACATAAGATGGTACAGCGATGCTAGCAGATACAATAACGTAGGAGGATATAATAACATGGGCAGACACAAACACGAAGGAGCATATGAAGACGTAGGAGGATACGGAGACGAAGGAGGATACGAAAAACTTAGTAGGAAACGGAGACATAGGAGGATACAGAGTCATAGAAGGACAAGAAGACGAAGGAGGATACCAAGATGAAGGAGGACACGAAGACATTGGAGGATACAAAGATGTAGGAGGATACAAAGATGAAGGAGGATACAAAGACGTAGGAGGATAAGAAGACATTGGAGGACACAAAGACGTAGGAGGATACGAAAACTTAGTAGGAAACGAGGACATAGGAGGATACAAAGACATAGTAGGAAACGAAGACACAGGAGGACACGGAGACATAGGAGGATACGAAGTTGAAGGAGGATACAGAGACATTGGAGGATACGAAGACGTAGGAGGATGTGAAAACATAGGAGGACACGAAGACATAGAAGACGTAGAAGGATATGATGATGTAGAAAGATACAAAGACGTAGGAGGGTAAAAAAAGTTAGAATGATATGAAGATGTAAGAGGTTAAGATTACAGAGGAAGATACGACAGCAATCACAGCAATGACGGAGACAGATACGGTGATGGCAACGACAATGTCAAAGGAAGATACTGTAAAGACAGCAAGGATCATGGAAGAGGATATGACCACAGTGGAGGAAACATCAACAACAACAATAGTGGAGAAGGATACAACAAGACAACAGAGGAGGAGACAATGACTCACGCTCAAGTTTACAGAAAGTGCTTAAAAACCTGAGTTTATCAGTTGAGCCTCGACAACATTGTCAGCTTGAAATGCACCAATGTTCCTTTAACTGAACTTAAAGTAATCAGTGAAGTCATTGAGAAAAAAACAGCATCTAGAAAAGCCAGATCCTCTGATCCAAACCACATCAAGCTGGCCTCAACGCTTCCCCAACCAGCCACAACATACTTCCTGCCCCAGCTCCCTCCATACATCTCTACTTCCTGTTTACATCAGGGACAAAGTGGTAGGAAACAGAGCGATGCAGGATCGTGTCCCTGTTGTTCCTCTGCTCAAACTATTTCTGCTGCGTTCCTGCAGAGAGGAGATGCCTCCATCTCTTCGCTGTAATTACAAGGTTTACACGACAAGGGAACAATTACTGAAGCCGTCACAGCGTCGCTGAGCCAGAGGCTTTAATTACAGCTTTCTGCTGTTTGTCAACATGTATTTTTAGGGGACGGCTCAGATTTAATGTGAGGGTTCAAACCGGTCTATAGGGTCTCCTAAATCTATAACTTGTTGGTCTGTTGAGACTCGGCGGTGTTCAGTGTCTTCTCCCGTCACTTAGTGTCTTAACGGTGATTGTCAAACAGACCGACAATAATCTGCCTCCAAAATAATCATTAACTGTCATTTTACAGGAGCACAAAGAGTTCTCCAGCACCGTCTACCACAGACAAACTAGAGACGACGATTTGATATTATATATACTCCCATTCCAAATCTACAGGCCACATTTTTTTTTCAGGTAAAAGTAATCCAGAAACCTATCCCAGGATTCTGGTGTTGGCAGGTCGGCCCAGGACACATCAGATAGACCCCTGTCTTCATTGGACGCTGGAGCCGTGACGTGTCAGGAAGGGACAGGAAGTCATGCACAGAAACCACACAGAATGGCCCGAATGCTTTCAAAATAAAACATCAAACTGTGAGGAAAAAGTCTGGAATTTGGGAGAAAAAGTTGGGAATTTTTTATAATTAAATTGCAAATTTTGTAGAAAAAATGGGAGAAAACAGTTGTTATTTGTTGAGGACAACGTTGCATACTTGCAAGAAAAAAAGCGTCATGAATTTATGGGAAAAGTCCCAAATGTGGAAGAAAAAAAATGCAAGAACTGAAAGGTGCAACTCTGTGAGTGAGTAGCTAATAAATTTGCCAAAAACATCCTGAATTTGTGAAAATAAAGTCTAAAATTTGATGAAGAAAAGCCATGAAGCTGTGAGGAAAAAAACAGCAAATTGGGGGGAATTTATTCACAAATTTTGTGGGGTTGTTCAGTTTCTTTTGTTTTTTTTAGAAAGAGGTTGAAAAAAATTGGGAGGAGAAAGGTGTAAGAATGTTGTTAAGAATAGAGTTGCGTAATTGTAAGTAAAAAAAAAAAAAGTCACGCTCAAATATATATAGTATTCCAGGCGTTTCGTGGAAGTGCCAAAAACTGCAGTTCCTCGAGTGTCCACTTGAGGCTGGCTCCAAAAGTACCAGCAATCACATACACACCCATTCAAAAAGCAAAGTTTTTACTACATGTTTACGGTCCAATTAAAAAAAAGAAAAGAAAAGGTTTCTGTCAGAGTAGTTTAGTTTTCTAATGGTTCACCAGAAAATGAACAAGGTATAAAGATCACGTGTTACTGCCGAGGTTGTCATGAGTAAGGATGAGTCAGCATTTCTGATCTCTCTAAAAATCTAGTGAATAGTTATCTAATTATTTTTGTGTGTGTGTTGTTAAAATTGTATATGTAATGTGTAAGTTGTTTTTGTTGTTGTTTTTGTTTTGTTTTTTTTGTTTTTTTTTTTTTGGGGGGGGGGGGGGGTAATTTTGAAATAATAAAGGAAATACTTTTTTTATGCCAATTTGATATATTTGGAAAATGTATAAAACTTCAAGAAGTTGCAAAAAAATTTTTTTATAAAATTGAGATTTCAGACAATTTCAAAACAATTTCATAAAAAAAATCAAAGGATGTGCAAAAGTTTGCAAAACCGTCATAAATTTTTCCCAAAAAATATTTTAAAAATGAATATTTTAAAAAAATAAGGAAAAGTTTCAAATCCTGCAATTAAAAAAAAAAAATGGAATTTCGAATTTTGCAAAATAAATGCGGGATATCAAACATTTTTGAAAATAGCAAAAATTTGCAAAATTTGCAAAAAAAAATTTTTCTAAATTTGAAAAGAATAAAAAAAATTACATTTAAAAATTTTGAAAAACTGTCAGAGAAGTTTGCAAAAACCTTAAAAAAAAATGAAAAGGTTTATTGCAAGATCTGATGCATAATTAGTTCAACAAAATGTTAACACATGATTTTATTTATTGCCAATATTTTTATCGTCAATTTCTTTTGTAAGAAAAATAAAACAAATTTATTTCAACGATATTTTTTTTAAAGCTACAAGGAGCCACTAGCTTCAAAGAGCCGCATGAGGCCCTAGAGCCACAGGTTGAAGACCCTCTGTTCAGGTGATAAATTTCATCACCTGTTGTCATTGCAAACATTACTTTGGCTCAAAGATCCCAGAAAGACAGGAAGGGACACAGGAAGTCCTGGACCTGTCCCTGACTTTATGACCTGATCCTCGTCCTCATTAGGATTCAGAGGACGAACATAGAAGACGTCAGAGGCAGCGCGCGTGTTTCATGTCGTCTGAATCGCTGTCTGGTCAGCTGATGAATATCAAACAGGACTCACTCCATCAGCTGACGAGCTCATTACCGTCCACCCATCAGGTCTGGACTGAGCTCTGACCTGACAGGAGAATACGTCTGCCTTAAGACCTCAAAGGACGCTGAGTCTCTCCTCTACATGTGTCCAACAGTAGATAGAGTCACAGCGAGTGAGCGTGGAGCTCCTGAGAGATCCTCCATCCATACATTATGGATTATATAACAGAGCAGAGCACAGAGAGAAGCTGAGGAGTGGTGGGACAGTGTGTTCCTGCAGGAGGAAACGTTTGTACAGTGAGCCTCGATCGTGCTCGCTCAAAGGTTTAAAGTTCATCAAAAGTGAGAGAAAGAGAAAGTTTGGGAAATGTTTTCGTCTGTGTTTGAAATGAAAGCTCAAAGATCCTGCAGGTCAGAGCTGATGAAGGTGAGGATGAAACACTCCTTACTTTCAGATTCAGACTCTGCAGAGACTTCATCTCTCTGTTGTCATTCAGCAGCAGCAGCAGGCGCGCAGCTTCAAAGGTTTCGCACACAGAGATCATGAAATGTGACACCAACACGTTGTCTGGTCTGCAGGCTCGGTCGACACCGATTCAACTGTGCAGGACATCAAACGGGTCCACGTCTGTCATCCTGAGGAGACCCCGCTTTAAATTCCTGCCACTGTTTCTGAGGAAGAGCTCAGGGTGATAAAACTCTGCCTCGTAGGAATGTTGTCTGAGGAGATTTATTCGGTGTTTCAGAGGTCGAAAGGGAACTTCTTGAAGCTCTGAGTTATGTAAAACTTCGGCCTTTCATCCCCTCCAACGAGCTCTTTCATTTACACCCACTCACATTTCATCTGTGGATCTAAAAGACAAAATATTCAACTTCGCCAAAGCATCATCCTCTTCTCTTCTCTGCTCTGCACGCCTGCAGAGGATCTTAAAGAGGATCCAAGCCCGACCCCCCTCCTGAGGAGACCTCACAGGTGCCCACATTCCTCATCCCCCAGGAGAGATCTCCGGACCGTCTGGACCCTGACATTCCTCCTGCAGCATGTGGAAGATTCATTCCTGCAGAGAAGCTCGCCTGCAGCTCCATGATGCTCCTCCACAGCGGCGGCGGCACAGCGAGGGTCAGCCCAGAGGTGAAAGGTCGAGTCAGAGGCAGCTGAGATCAGGAGGGTTCACGACACCACGGTGGCTGTATGTCTCCAAGAGTCCCGTCTGAAGAGGACAAAGACTTTAACTAATGTCTGTGTTAAGACTCGAGTAGACGATGCAAAACTGGACAATGAGGTATGGAGAAATAAATACAACTACATAACACCTCCAGACCAGTAGAGGGCAGTAAAACAATAACAAAGGCCTCTCAGGAAAAATAACACCACAGAAAGAGACAGAGAAGCCGTGTAGCGCTGCAGTTAGCCTGTTAGCATGGAGGATCTTTAGCCTGTGCTAGTTTTGATGGAGCTGTATGGTGCCCTCCTCCGTTTCCTGTTACTTTACTGTGATTTTTTTGCAACCTTTGCACAATTTGTCTAATTTGCGTGGATCTTTTTAAGTGGCTTCAACATGGCATATTTGCATTGATCCCACAAGATTTCTCTAGTCAGGCAAAATCAGTTTCTTTTGTAAGGACAACATAATTTTCTTCCAGTCAAAAGTTGACATTCAGATTTGTCCATTAATAACTGCCATTTTACAGTTTTGTATACTATTTAACAAAAACACAACCAGAAAAATTTGCATTAAAAATTGTCGCCATTATCCAATGAATCATTTTTTCACTTATTAATTTATTATTATTATTATTATTATTTTTATTTTTATTATTATTATTACTATTATTATTATTATTATTATTATTATTATTATTATTATTATTATTATTATTAATAATAATAATAATAATAATAATAATAATAATAATAATAACAATAAATACTACTAATAATAATAATGATTGTATTAATTTATTGACTGACTTATTCATGTATTTATTTATTTATTAACTTCTTTATTTACTTACCTATTTATTTATTTATTTATTTATTTATTTGCATACTAACTCATGTATTTAATTATTTAATTACTTTTTTTATTTAGTGTCTTAATTATTTATTTACTTACTTTTTTAACTTTCTTACTTATTAATGAATTAATTAACTTATTTATCTATTATTTACTTTTTTAAACTTTCTTACTTATAAATAAATAAATTTACTTATCTATTTCATTTTTTAATTTTCTTTCTTACTTATTTTTTTTTTACCCATTTTTACGCATTCATTTTTTCATTTGTTTATTGCTTATTTATTTGTTAATGTATTTGCTTATTTATTTATTTACCTATTTTCTTTCTTTCTTACTGACTTCTTTATTGATTTATATTTTTACTCGTTTATTTTTTTATTAGCTTATTTTCTTGTTTTCTTGCTTACTTACTTACTTTTCAACTTATTCATTTATTTACTTGTTTATTTTTTCATTTATTATTTACAGTGTAGCACCCAATAAATTTAGGGTGGAATCTGAATCCAAATTTTTGACTGGAATGAATGCAAAAGAAGAGTAGAAAGTAGAGTACCAAAGAATATATATATTGTTCATACAAAAGAAATTGAGTTTCCCTGTTTTGAGAAATCTTGTTGGATAGACACAAAAAGTCACATTGAACCAACTTAAAAAGATCCACACAGATTTTACCTGCGACAGTAACAATGGTGGATTGCCATGTTGTGCTTGTGCTGCTGAATCTGCTGAACCTCCACTTCAGCTGAGAGACACCAAAAGACTATGGTTGTATCGCGTCGTTGTGCAAAAGGAGCCTCAGTCTTAAAAGACTTCATCATGAATGTTCAGATCCAATGTATGAATATTCAAACATTTAACTTTTCTCTTTCACCGTTACCTGTAACTGAACTACTATCACTAAAGGATAACAGCTTCTAACAGCTTCAGTTGTTCCTCCTCACGCCTCAGAGATGAAGAGGAAAGTTCACCTTCAGCAGATTGTGTTGCACAGATTTCACGCTCTGTAAGGAGACACATTCCTGTGTCAGCTCCGATCCAGAGCAGGACAGGCCTTAACCTGTACGCTGCTCCTCCACAGACCTGTAACCCTATCACCTCCTCCTCCTCCTCCTCAAAGGTCACACTTCACCTTGTTCCAGAGAGGAGGAAATCCCTCCTTTCAGCTTCAGATCTTTTTCCTGCACTTTAAAAAAAAGAAAAGGAGGTTTTACTTTGACTAATCTGATCTCAGCGGTTTGTAAAGAGGTAAAACTTCAGGAATAAAAGCTTGGGCGACTTTTCAGCTCCGTGGTGACAGCTGTGCTCACTCACCTGCGTGTCCGGACACGTCGAGCGCTGCTTTAGAAAGATACACTTTCACAATAGAGCTCTGTTTGTGGACAACTGTGGATAACTGGAGTGTTTAGACTCAGGAGTCAAAGATAGACAAAGAAAAGAGTCTCCTTTAAGGATTTCACATCATATCATCACTGATAGCTCAATTTTCTTCAACAAAAGTGAGAAAATAAGAGGAAATTAAGTGTTTTTCTTCCTTTCTCTGTCAGGAAATCATCACAGATGGAGAAAGCCGCACACAGAGTGGTGCATCTTCTCCTCTTTGTGTTGCCTCGCGCTGATTTGTTTCCACTAATAACACGTTTCCGTGCAGCACCACATTAAACCAGGAGCGGGAAACTCCCGTTCGACACTCTGCAGATTTTAAAACACACCATTCGCTTTAACGGCCCGCTATTCTGAGCGACAGAATCTGCCTTTCTCTGCGGGCGACCCACAAACGACCACAGCCCCAGCGGCCTCGGCGTGCTCGGCAGATGCAGGAAATGTTTGCACGCCAAATGACTCGTGTTATTTCTGCTGCTCGGCGGTCTCTGCCCCGCGCGGTGGAATGATAATGAAGGGTTGTTTGAAGATTTCTACGCCAACAAGTTCTGTTTTGGGCTGGAGGCTTCATCAGAGAGCAGAAAGTGATTTGTACAAAGCTAATTACTCGGCTTAGTGTTGGAGTTTGGGCCGTTTAGCCGCTGGCTGCTGACAGACGCGCCGGCTGTGGCGGGGAACAAACTCCTGACCTCTCTTGATGTGGGGGGATGTAGAGTGTCGGCCCTGCTGTAGATTTATGGATCAACTCTCTGGTTGTTATTGGTGGTCGGGTTTAACGATGAGGGACGAACATGACGACGACAAACGGAGGAACCCAGAGGGAGGATCCTCCAAAAACACCACAAGAAGAGTTTTCACAGTCACTGTACCCACACTTTCATTTTCTGGATGTAAAAATCATCATAAAACTCAGACAGCTTGGAAAATCTAATGATTGACGACTTATCACGAGCCACAGAAACTTTCTCTGTTGGTACGTTACCCACACGTTTAGCAAAATCAGCACACTCAATTAAAATAAGTCTTGGCTAAATCAGGCTAAAATCACAGTGACACTGGAAAAAAAACAACAAAACTTCACAGTAACTACAGGGAGACAGACTTTTATACAAGAGGGCCACAGGTGGGAACCATGAGGGGCGGGGTTCACAATCACAAAGGAAGGAAGACATGACAACAGGAAGTGAAGTTATCTTAAACAAGAAGAGGAATTTTTCTGCAGTTTCCATGTCTTTCGATGGCAAAAAAAAACATTTGGTCGACCAGACTTAGGTCAAAGAAGTGGAGATGGTCTCCTCACAGCCAATGCCCAACTTGTGTCTTATGTGCTATGTGACTTTTATCAGCCACCAGGGGGGGCTCTTAAATTTTTGTCTTCACTTTCAGGGAAATCATTTTCTGTCTGTGTTTAATTAAATTTATTTTCTTGTCACTTTTTACAACCTTTCTGTGAGTTTCCTAAACCCAGTGATCCATGAAATATGAAAGTGTTTTTATTTTGATGACATTTAAAAGATTTTTTTTTCCAGTTTTGTTTCCAAATATTTAGTTTTCTTCAGAAAGTCTTAGACATATCATCTCCCTGAGCATTTAACATGGGACAGTTTGAACTTCATATCAAGTTTTATTTTCATTTTATTTTATTTTATTTTGTTTGTTTATTTATTCATTATTTAATTATTAATTCATTTATTCATTTATAATTGTGTATACATTTTTTTTGTTTTGCAAACATTTAAACATATTTTCACACATTTTAAATAACTGTGTATTGTATAGTTGATAAGCTTTTTAACCCTCTGATGCCTGTCTGTAACTTTTGAACAAAATTATATATTTGGAAAAATTAAAAATTAAATTAAATTAAATTTATTAAATTAAATTTATTAAATTAAATTTAGTTATTAAATTAAATTCAATTCAATTCTTAAATTAAATTAAATTAAATTAATTAAATTAAATTAAATTAAATTAAATTAAATTAAATTAAATTAAATTAAATTAAATTAAATTGAATTAAATTAATAAATAAATCTGGATTCAGGCTGATCTGCAGTTCCACCTTAAAAACCAGTGACTTTCGGAAGAATTACTTTAACATAGCTGTCTTTTTTGGTTTGTATTTGATAATATGCAAATGGTTGTGATTTGCATCAGAGCAGAAACCTCTGGTCCTAAAATATGACGCAGTTGCTGAAGTGTTAAAAACTGCAGTTCCTCAAGTGTCCACCAGAGGCTGGTTGCAGAAGCACCAGAAACCACATACATTCCCATTAGGAAAGCCAGTCTTTACAGCAAAATCAAACATGTTTACAGCCAAAAATAAAAAATAGAAATAATAATAGAGTGAATAAATCATTAATCGATCAGCATACAGTGTATGATTTCTTCTAAACCTCATTAATTTTAATGCCCATATAAGGGCATGGCTGACTTCACTGACAGGCCGGCATCCTGTAGCTGTCTGCACAGAGGCTCAAAGCCCGCCTCCTTACCTACCCTACCTGTCAGCAGCCAGCCTCAAGTGGACACTTCAGGAACTGCAGTTTTTAAGCCTTTCGTACTGGCTTTATTTCTTTAGGTTTGAGGATGCTGCTTGACTCTAATGTAGATATGAGCTTGAAAAGTTTCCAAACAGAGTTTATCTAATTTATTTCTGCAAATCCTAATATCAGATATTTTGATGCATGCTCTACAAAAAAAAAAGAAAAGTAACTTTTTTTTAACCCTGTTAGAAACTTTAGTAAGTTTTGCATGAAGCACACTCATATTTAAACATACAACACATGCTAAGTACAGACCTCAGCACGTTGACATGATTGCTGTGCAGCCACATGTCGGTCCATGAGCCTCTGTAATGAGTCCCAGCTCCGCTCTGTGACTCATTACTTTTGGCTTTTACAAAGAGCCAACTTTTCATAATCAAATGTACCATGACACGGCTAAACTTCTTTTACTGTAACACAACAGGAATTCTCCACCACAGGCACAAAGCTCCAGCTTCACCCTGACTTTAATGGACGGTCTGTGGGCTCCTGAGGCTGGCTTTGACCCGCGGAAAGTGCTGCGCATGTAGTTAACATCAGCATGTGAGAATGCAGCTCTGAAAACCCAGCGATTGTGTAACTCGGAGCTGCGGCTCTGACTCTCAAATTGAAGGGAATGGAAGTGGTTTCCTCCCAAAGAGCGAGGGTGGGTCCAGGCAAGTCCCTGCAAACTGGATGCAGACTTTATTTCCAAACTTCACCCTGGGATTCAGAAAGAAAGGCCTCAGCCAGATTCCACCCAGGAGGAAAATATTTGCATCATCGCTAACGCAGGCGTGAAGTGTAATGCTTGTCAGATGAACAAATGATGCAGAGGAATGTGAAAATCTGTTGTTTTCAGGGAAAATAGACGCCGGCCATGGAGACTAATCCCACAAAGTTGTTGCCTCTCCAAACTTCCCCAGCCGGAGTTTTGAGTTACAACAAAAGCATCTTAACCGGCCAAGACAACCATTAAGGTTTCCACCTCTGGATTCACGGATCATTAGAGTCCGGAGTTCACAGACTCACAGGACGTCCAGGGCCTGGATCAGCTGACCTCCATGAACCCGGTCTTGGGAAAGAAGCGGCCAAACCCAAACACATGATTCTCTTTATCGCCATTATTCGATTATCAGCATTGATGTTCAGAAACTCTCCAACCTCAGGACGGGGTCTGAGCTTTGGGTTACGCTGATTAAATAAAAGGAGATGAAATCTGATCATAGTCAGCAGTTTTCTGTTATAGTCAGCCATGTTTAGTGTAAAAGCAGCTCTCGTAATGATCCTATTGTTTCTGAATTGACCTTTGGCTAAGCCACGCCCCCTCCACTCACTCAGACAAACGTTCAGTGACAGACGCCGTGGCAGGTGTCACAGTAGGAGACATTTCTCAGGATGCTAATGATGGTTTTTGGAGACAGGAAGATCACAGATCATCTACAACTAGACTAAATCTACAGCAGCATCATGTTAGCATTAGCATCTCAGACAACTAGCTTGTGGATCAGCATTGGTCAGGACAAAAAAACAATCTCCTTTATACCGTCTTTACCTGGAGTGTGTCTCTGTTAGTTTGGAGCTACAACGTTTGACAACCTTTGTAATCTAAGCTATTACAGATAAGCTAATGCAGCTAAGCTCCAGAAGCTAACGTTAGCTTAACTAAAGCCCTTTGGACAGCAGCTAACAATGATGTACGATCACCAAAGAACAAAAACTAAGAAGAACAAACAAAGAGACATGATGAACAATGCAGCTAGGAGCTAATGCTAGGCTAACTTAAGCTAACGTAACTTTATATTTCTTTACAGCAACATCACAATGTGCTGCCTCAGATACGATGTCAGTTTACTTTAGAGCATATGTTGGTCTGCACAACTTTATCCAAAGAAGAAACTCTGCTCAGTTCAAATATTTTTGAGGAAAGGGTTAAAAACACACCCTGTCCTCCAGACTCTCAGGATAGCTTGTGACAGAGTTGAATGTGCCCCATGTACACTCAGAAAACAGAAGAAGAAATGACTTTCTGCATTTCATAAGGGCAGAGAATGCTGTGATTGGCTCATTGTGTTTGTGGGCGGGGCTTAGCCATCGCTAAACTGTCTCTAAAGCTGTATGTTGATGAAATTTGTGTTTTTCAGTGAATTGTATAGAAAATAATTTACCTTAACATCAAATCTGACAACTACAACTTGCCCCAAAACTTCTTATCATGCCACTTCTTCTTATAATTACCATTTTAACTTGCTCAATGCTGCTAGTCCTGTACTCATGGTGGGTGAAGATGAGATCAGACTCATTATCTTTTCTTGGTGTTTGGTTTCTGCTAATAAAACTGAATTAACATTAAAAGGTCTAGGCCTGTAAATGTTTTGTAAAGTGTTTTGAGATTACGTTTGTTGTGATTTGGCGCTATATAAATAAATATTGATTGATTAATGGCCTCACAAACCAAGATCTACAAAATTCCTCCAGTTTATCCTCTTAGGCCACGTTTACACAGAGATGGCGTGAAAACAATCCGTGTTCATATGACTCCAAGAGGACAAGTCACAACGATGTAGTGGCCATGCCAGGCCAGTAGGTGGCGATGTGGATATATGTGTGTATATATGCTACTCGTAAATCAGCCATCATTGTTATGGTTCTTTCTTTTTCTGTAGTTTTATTGTGTGAGACGGTCGGCAATCCAACTTTGAGGTGCGTTACCGCCACCAAATGGACTGGAATGGCTTAACAGGAAGATGTGGCTGTGCGCGCAATGTTCACCTGAAACTGCGAGTGTGCAAGCGGTGATGTCAGCGTTTCACCCTGAAACTCTCTGCTCTTTGTTTATACGAGGCTGGATGGAGGAGCGTTTTGAAAAGTTTCAGTTTTCGGACAAAATGCAACGAAATGTTATCAGATTTGGCTGTTTTTGGTGTTGTGTAAACACAGCCTTGCTTTCTCTTTATTCAACACTTCTTCAGTTGTTGGAAACTTTTGACGTAACAATGTCGGGCTTGCAGGAGAAGCATGCGGCTGGCTCCGGTGCTGGGTGCGGAAAGGGCACTCGCAAGAGTAGAAGCTCACGTGGGTTCACGTTCTTGTCTGGACTTTCGCTAGAGCTTTATTCCTCTAATATTTATTATTTTTAATAAGGTTACTTTTTTCTTTTCTTGTATTATCCTTATAATAGTGTGGGATGCGTCATATAAAATGGGATGACTTTCCACTTCAAGGATGAGTCTCTCGTCGTCCCTTGTTGTCAAAATGCGACCTCGTGTCACCAGGTGTGATGTTATGTTTACATTTACTTCTAGCGCGACTGTGCTGTCAAAGAAAAGTCAAGTTACATTTGTTTTTCACTGATTTTATTTTAAAAAACAACAGATCCTCATGCCACCCGGCAATTCACTTCCTGTATAGCTCGTCATATTTCATTCAGCTTGACGCAGACCCTCTCCGGCGTCCAGAAAAGATAGACTTCCTGTGGATTCTTTCCGCAGTGCCGTACGGCTCCCGCAACCGGACTCGCACCTGGGGGGTCTAAAGTGAGCCTACAGCAGTGATTTTAACGATACGGATTACATGCACAGGATTCAGTGTGAGCCTGGGGTAAGGTCTTGGTCTCTTCAACGTCCTTTTCCAACAAAGGCTGAAAGTTCCCTGAAGAACAGCTCTGGAAACTTTTCACGACAACAGTTTTAGAATGAATTGCAAGAGTATTGTTGCGTTTCGGCTGCTCATTTACACAGAAATGGTGTTTTACGACCTGAAACGCAAACTTTTGAAATTAGCCTCTAGATTATGTTTTTTTTTACTGAAATGCTGCAGCCACCATTGCCAGCTTTTTCAGTAGAAACGCTTACGTCACGCTCCACTTCGAGCATCCAACGGTCCTGTTGTTACGATCGTCGTGGACTACCACGTTGGATTGACTGTCTTTAACAAAATGAGCATCTGTTGCTCCACTTCTGCTCTTAGCATTCACCAACACACCAGATGATCAGCCCAACTCTACTTCAGAGGAGATCTACCAAAAGCTGCTTCTGGACAAGACAGCTATAGCGCCACCTACAGGCCTGGCATGCTTACTACAGCGTTTTCAGTCCCACAGTGTTTCTGTGTAAACGCAGTTTTTTTTAACTGGGTTTTAGCGTTTGCAGATGAAACGTTTTCATGTAGACAGGAGCTGTGTCCCAATTCAGGGGCTGTAGCCTTCGGAGGACCCAGCCTCTGTAGCCTGTGTAGACTGCAAAGGCCGAACTGCATTGAGACGGTCTGGTCTATGAAGCATTTCCTGTTTGTCACCCTCGACGTCACACAGCACCGCCCTCACCTGTCAGGCTAACATTACCTTTAAATACACGTAAACAAAAACCTCACATTTAAACAGGATGATTTTCACTAACTTTTTATTACTTTGCGTTGTTATTATTATTATCATTACTATTATGATTATTATTATTATTATTATTATTATTATTATCCCTATTGATAGAGTATAGAACCACCATTTACATGACAGTACGGCACTAACGTACATTTTCAACATTTGATCAAGTGCTGGGGGGATGATAAATAAAAAAAAGTATAAAATACAAGCTGCTGAAATGATTTAACATCTTTTTTTTTTAATTCCTTGTAAAAAATAAAAATAAAAAAACACCAAATAAGTTTTTTTCCCAAAAGAATTTACATTTATGAACATATTTTTATATCGCAATGAGAAGATTCATAAAGAACTGTTTTTCCTCAGTATATTACTTGAAAATCGCCCAAACAAAGCATTTTCACACAGAAAAACAAAATATTCTTTCACGTTTTAGAAACACAATCACATAGTTGTTGCCAGAAATCCTTCATATCTGAATAAAACAGGACTCCTTTTGGAGTTCGGCCATGTCCATCATGTTCGGCATTCATGCGCAATGAATCTTGGGATATGTGAGGCTATGAAGGATTCACCAAACCCGTCCTTTGCGGCCCCCGAAACGGAGGACGGATTCGTCGGCCGCATTTGGAGGAGCCTCCGTATTGGGACAGCCTCCGACGCACCGCTGTGACGTAATCGGTCTACAAATCCAGCCTCCGTAGGCTGCAGCCCCTGCATTGGGACACGGCTACAGCCTCAGAAAACAGAACAGGAACTGACCATGACAGTTATAGCACCACCTACAGGCCTGGCATGCTTACTACAGTTTCCTTGTAAATGCAGATTTTTGTCTCTCAATGTTTTAACACTAAATGAAAACCAAACAGTCTCCACCTTCAGTCCAAACTCATTATTTCAATCACTCCCTGTGAGATATTTTGATTCCTGCATCTCACAGAGTTTGATATTTTAATTAAACGTGTTTCACTAACTTCACAGAGGACCTTCAGTGTTTTTTGGACACACTCTGTAATCTAAGTTTGTCATCCAGCAAAAATGCAGCTCAGAGTCAAAAAAACATGAACTCAGCCGACGTCAAGAGGAGCCTGATTACGTCCAACAGACCTCACAGTCACGGCGCTCCTCCAAAGACTCACTATTCCCCAAATTAAAGGCGTACATGGGTTAAAAACGAGCCTCTGATCAGGAATAGAAGTTGCTCCTGTGAGGCACAGGAAGAGACCTGTTTTGCTAACGGCCTAAAGCTGGAGCTGGTTTGCCTCCGTGACGCCCGGGATCAGCCCAACCCCGAGCAGGATCACAGCGGTTCGTAGCAGGAGGAACATCTGGTTCTGTTTAGGCACAGTGTTTATTCCACGCGTCGTTCCAGGGGCTGTTTGTAATGCGTTCCTGCGTCTGTGGAGTCAGCGAGGTCCCAGAGACGAGAGTTCAGCCATGAGATAGAGGAGTTAACGCTCCTCCTTCGACTTCAAGATGAGCTGAAGGCGTTTAATCTATCCTCCACCGCTGGATGAGGCCGTGTCCTTCCTCTCCACAGGTTTGACGCTGTGTTTGGGGTGAAAGCAGGTGGTTTGACTCTGCCTTTGGACCAGTCTGCTCCAGCAGCGGTTAACACTTCCATTTTAAAGCGAGCTTTTGTTTTAGGAGGAGAAAATTGCACTGTTAGCGGCCTGAAATAGAAAAAGAAAAAGCCAGGGAACGTACTCATTTCCTTTCCTCAGAGCTCATTTTGTGCTGCTCCAAAAACAAAACAATAAACTCAAACAGAAACCTGTAAATTTCACTTTTAGAGAAGCGAAGGAATCGTTTCCTCAACTGGTCCCGTTCCCAAAGCTAAAACCACAACATCCTCTGCTGCGCTCCTTTCCAGCTCCAACCAAACTCCCAGTCCAGCTCCCAATCAGCTCTCCCAGTCTCCTGGTCTCGCTGCCTGTTAGCAGGAAGTTGATGACCTCAGCGTTTTCACATCAGGCACGGTGACCTGCAGGAGTTTTATCAGGAGCAGCGGGGACACAATGGAGCGTGTTTGTGGAGGGGAAGGTGTAAACAGATCAGCGGCCTCCAGCGTCTGGTGCCAGAGAGGCTGAGGAGAAAAACTGTGATGCAGTAAAAGCTGTTTCCACATTACGCTGCGGTGTTTCAAGGAGCTTGATCTGATTAACGGGTTATTTTTGCAGATTTTTATTTGTGACACAGGCTGTTGTATAACTCCCGCTGTTCACTCTTTCATGGGTCAAAACCATAATTTTAGAGAAAACACTGGAGAAACACGACTGCTATGAATACTGGGTGGGTTAAAACTGACAGAAAACGTTCATGAAAGTTTTTTATCAGACTTCAAAGGTTTGTTTTCAGTCTGAACAGGTGGGCTGATGAGGGGGAGGAGCCAGAATACAGGTGCTTTGAAGTTGACCTGATGTTTAAGGGGGGAGGGAGGTCTCAGAGATGAGGTCACTCTGGGAGGGGAACTGAGGCGTCAGTTTATCATTACCCAGCATGCTTAGAGAGGAGAGATCAGTGGGTGGAAGTGTGCTCAATATTTTAGGGAATAATGGCAAAGAAACGGACGAATCAAAGGTCATGCTTGGGTTTTTCTGTTTAAAAACAAATCAATAAATAAATAAATAAATAAAAAACATTTAGAGGGCAAAAATTTTAAAAAAGCAATTTAACCGAAAGAAACCATGAAACCTTAAAGTAGTTTGATAAAGTTTAAAAAGTAACAGGATGGTTATTTTCAAATGCAAGAGTGGAAAAATGTTAAGAGTCAATGCTAACATGCTAACATGCAGCAGTTTAACCTGTTGGTGGCTAACATCAGCTGGTTTTATTAAGTTATACAACAATTCAGGTATTTTCTTAGCAGAAGCAGCTTAACATTTGGACCTTTGGATGGCACAATATAAAAAGTCAGGGATCATTAAGGCTGGGAAAAATCATTTTGAGGGAAATGAAGGAAAAAATTAACAAAGATGTTTGATTTTTTATCACCATGGTTGGGTCAGGAGCAACTTCAGAGGATCATTAAAATAAGTAGGATCCAGTGGCGGCTGCTGGTCAGTCAAGGAGGGGAAGCTCATTTTTTTCCAGCCTACATCATAAATTTGTTTATTTATTGAAACCTAATTTCTACTCTCTGTGTCAGCTTGTTATCAGCTGGAGCTGCTACGTGAGACTACGACAGGCTGTAAGTGTGAGTGACAGGTGGAGAAGCTCCTCAGCTGGAGCTGTAGCTGCTTATTGGTGAAAAGAGAGAGAATCTCTAAACACAACGCTTGTCGTTTTTAAGAAAAGTAAACTCACTGGGGATCGATAAAACCTCTGGATCAACTCAGAAGATGCTCTGGTGGAGGGTTATACTTCAAGATCTCTGACTGGCTCATTTCACTGTCAATCAAAAAGGGATTCAGCCTCAGACAGATCATCCAATCATCATGCAGAAGCCCAGCGTCCAGGCCAGCCCACTGCCTCATAGACCCCCAGAGACGCTGAGCGTCCGATGGGCGGGACAAAGCCCAGCGTTTATCCAATGACCGTCCAGTTTCCACAGTGGAACAACCCAC
Organism: Halichoeres trimaculatus; assembly: GCF_033239565.1. Taxonomy (NCBI): domain Eukaryota; kingdom Metazoa; phylum Chordata; class Actinopteri; order Labriformes; family Labridae; genus Halichoeres; species Halichoeres trimaculatus. Next base: position 30,062,597 of record NW_027437195.1, read on the forward strand.
TCTACGCTTCCCCGCTGAAGTCAGAAGACGCTCAGCGTCCGACTGTGTTAAAGCGCTGAGACGCTGCGGGGATGAATGAGAAGGAGGTGGAGCCAGTTACCTGTGATAGGAGCTGATTCTGAACTAAAGATGAAGGAATTCTAGCTCAGATTTTATCAATGAAATGTTCACACAGCAGAACAGATCAACACTTTTTAGGGACATTTTAGGGGAAGCTGAGCTTCTCTTGCAGTCTTAGAGCAATCACCACTGGTAGGATCTATCCTTAGGGGATTAAGCATGTTTGTATTCAGATTAGTTGACAATTTATCAGTAGCTAGCATTTGTAGCTTAGTGAAAAATGTATAAAATAACAAGTGCTCTATCTCAAAGTTTTCATGTTTAAATTTAGGTGTTCCTCTGGTACAAAACTGAATTTAAAACGTTTTCTTTTACACATAAAATTCAGCTGTCAGCAGCCTGTAGCGTGATGATGCTAACCAGTGCTAGGACCAATGTTCCCTGCAGGCTGAAGAAAAGGAGGTAAGGATGATGTGCTTACTTACTGGGTGAGCTAAGAAGACACAACATCGACCTGTCCTCCAATCCAGATCGTTACAGGGAATGTAAGCTCTATCTCCAATAAGATGGACAAGCTAGCAGTGCTAATGTAGCAACAGAGGAAATACTTGAGGCATGGCGACTTGGAGAGGAGTCCAGCTCAGTCCTGGACTCTGTGGAGCTGATGGACTTTTTTCTTCTAGTTTATGTTAATTTTATTATTTGTTTAAATATTCTTTAGGGATTTTTTTTGTTTATTCTTTCTTGTATTGCTGTTGTGACTCTGAATTTATTCTCACAACAAATAAAGTAAATTCTACTCTATTCTACTTCTATCTACTTTGTTGCAGCTGCTTCTTAACAGAATCAGGTTTTGTTTCCAAATTCATCTGCACAAGGAAAATGACTGTGTATTGATGCTAAAATTTAATTAACAATTAACAAGGAAATAACACAAAGAACAACTGAGCAACTGCTGAAATAATACAGAATTACAGGCTGTACACTCAAAAGCTGAGATATAAAATATAAAAAGATACAGAAATATAGTAAATTAAAGAAAACTTATAGAAGAAAGAAAAAAAAATCATATAAAGTGATCGACTCTTTCTGTAACATCCTTTGTAAACTTGACCCTGCAGCAGTTTCTAATCATGAAAACTAAAAACCGTCTTTGAAGCAGACCTCCAGATTGATGCGACAGGTAGAGCTCGCAGTGCGAGGTGGGTGGCGCTCTCACGGTTACTGTTCTCCTTAATTGGCCCATTACAGGATGAGAGAGAAACAGGCCGACCTGCAGGGGATTAACAGCTCTGTGTCCCACCAACAACCATCCTGCCAGAAACCGTAAAAACATTTACGACGGAGGAAAAGCTGTAAAAATAATCCTTAAAAACAAAGCAGGGCGGTAATTACACAGCTATACTTTATGGCAGATTAGAGGCTTTAATAAGACGCGTGATTAATCCTCTGGCGAGCTCAGGCAGGACGCTGGTATGTTGATATGAACACGCTGTGCTGCTGAATCATAAACCTTCAGAAGAATCCGGAAACAGCGCAGAGATAACTCAATCAAGTGAAAAGAAAACAGGAACGCGTCGTCTCCTCAGGCCTCGTCATGTTGATGTCAGTCAGAGGAAAGACACTCAACGCCGCGTCACCTGGACAGAAAACACCAAGAGCCAATCAGAGGCAGGGATCCCAGTTTGGAAAGGTACACCTGAGGAGCCTGCAGGCCTGACTCACAGTCAGCTCGCTGTTTGATCACGCACGGGGAATTCACCTTCAGGTGTGTTTGGACACAGGAAACTTCATCAAAGTGTCGTTTCATCACAGCTCGTCGTGTGCCCTGATTGGCCAGAGGTCCAGACCTGTTTTCATAGAAACAAAATCTGACGACTCCTCTCTCCACATTTCGGGCCCCAAGAAGCCAGACTGCTTTTTGATCCCTAATTGGCTGTTGAGCACACATTTTAGCTCCTAAAAGAGCAATTTAGCACACATTTTGGCTCCTGAACAAACAATTAAGCGCACATTTTAGATCCCAAATCCGCAATTAAGCACTTATTTTGGTTCCCAAGAAGCCAGACTGCATATTTTGGATCCCACATTGGCTATTTAGCACACATTTTTGCCTCTAAAAGGGTGATTTAGCACACATTTTGGCTCCCAAAATTGCAATTTAATACAAATTTTGGATCCCAAGAGGGCACACTGCACAATTTGGCTCCTTAAAGAGCAATTAAGCACATATTTTGGATCCCAAGAAGCCCGATTGCACATTTTGGCTCTAAAAACAGCAACTTAGCACCGATTGCGCTCCTATAATAGCAATTTAGTACACATTGTGGCTCCCAAAAGAACTAATTTGCACATATTTTGGATCTCAAGAGGGCACACTGCACAATTTGGCTCCTGAAAGAATAATTAAGCACACATATTGCCTCCAAAATAAACACAAAAGAACACATTTTAGATCCTAAATCGGCAATTTGGCACACATTTTGGCTCCTTAAAAAGCAATTAACAACTTAATTGGAACCCAAAACCCAGACTGCACATCTGGTTCCAAAATCAATTGGAGATTTTGCACACATTTTGGCCCCAAAAACAGCAATTTAGCAAACATTTTGACTTCAAATTAAACAATTTAGCACACATTTTGAATCCCAAGAAGCCAGACTGCACATTTTCACTCCAAAAACAGCATTTAAGCACACAATTTGGGTCTTTAAAGAACAATTAAGTACATATTTTGGCACCCAAAACAGCAATTTAGCACATATTTTGGATCCTAAGAGGCCAGACTGCACATTTTAGATCCTCAATCGACAATTTTGCACACATTTTTGCTTCTAAGAGAACACTTTGCTGTACATTTTTCAACATTTTGTCCACAACAAATTTTAAACCATTGGCACCTGCCTCCACTGCCTCCCTCTGTACACACCACTGCTGTTGTGTATTTTCATAAATAGCTCAATGTTGCTTATCAAACTGTATCTTATGAGTTAGGGTCTGTAATTTCAGTTGTTGTTTTAGTTGTTTTAGTTTCTTGTTTCGCCCTAAAGAGGACTAAAGTGTTGAAAGAAGAGGAACAAACGTGCAGTAATAAGCACTAAGAACGGTCTAACTATAAAGTGAATTCAGCTGTGCAGTTTGAGAGTCGTCTGAGGTTTTAAAAGCTAAACAGAAACCTGTTTGTTGTATGATTTGGTTAATTATCCCACAAAAAGTCTGCACAACGATTCCTCACCTCTGTCGTTCCTTGAAGTCTGAGATAATGTGCGTGACGACAGCACGCCCTCTCCTCAGAGTGAAGACATTAGCAGTGTGGGGTTTATGTACAGTGTGTTATGGATGTTGTTGAGACATGTAGAGAAGCAGCTGCTGCACCGAGCTCCAGGAGAGAGGCAGAGCACGACACATGAGTCACTACGAGGATCATAACTCCTCATTACGACTGATGATCGGCCAGGAAACTTCCACTCATGAGCCTGTTGTCCTGAGCATCTCCTCCCCTGTTTACTGAAGCCTGCTGCTCGTTTGTACGACACACAGACCGGCTCAGATCCAGCTGATCGATGTGAGAGAAACTCCACACTGAGCTCCTTTCAAACAGGCCTTCTGGGAAATCTGAGCAAGCGAGGGAAAGATGAGGCTAAGAGTTTCTCTTTAAACAAACATCAGAAGTGTTTCACAAGAAGAAAGGCTGCAAATGAAGATCTCAACCACAGAAAGAGCCACGAGATGAGTGTGTGTGAGCGTGGAAATGAACAGCAGCCATTCTTTTCCCATCATTACCTCCAGTTTCTGTGCTAATAGATCCACCCAGGAGTCGCTAACGCTCATAAAACTGGGATTTCTATTTGTGAGGGTAATGAGAGGGGAAATTACTGACAGCAGCATCCTCTAAAGAGCGCTTTCCCTCCTCCCCAGTCTCCAAACTGTCTCTTTGTTTTTCCAAAGGCGACTCAGAGCAAGACAACACTGATTTTAAAAGATAATCTCATTGTTAGAAAGCGTTGAGCAGCTTCGCCTCGTCACAATAGCTCCACAGATAAACTCACTGCGCGTGGAGTCGGGCTCTTACTCCAATCACAGGAGACGCTGGGACGGCTCGCCAGCTCCCAGGGGAGATGATGTAATCAGAGGATGATGTCATGGACGGCAGCTCGGGGGGGACCCTGAGTGTAAACATTAACCCCAGCACCACTCCCAGATGTCAGATATAACCCTGCAATTACTGACTGTAACAAACCATCAAGTCTCTGCCTCCTCACCTCACAGAGCGACGAGGGATTCAGTAAATACAGCCGTCAGCATCATGACCTGATGTCTGGAAAACAGGGAGTGGCTGGACATCACAAGCACGTGCGTTTCAATAAACTTCCTCCAAACCAATGGTTTTCTTTGAGCCTGATGGTGTGAATGTGTTTCTCTCAGCTCCTGGTGTTCCAGTTTAAAGAGTGACCCTGTAAACTGGAGACCTTCAGGTGAACGTGTCAGAGGAGATCCAGGTCACAGCAGCTGATCAGACACAGAGGAAGTCCTGGGGAAGTCATCCTGGTTTACGATCTACTCGACCCTACTCGATTTGCAGTGTGTCTCCAGTGGCCTGGTACCTCCCAAAACAAGCTAGTTTTATCGAGCTGAGTCGATACTAAAGGTTGACGTCACCAGTAGCGGCTGCTGGTCAGTCAAGGAGAGGAAGCTCATTATTTTCTGGCCTACATCATAAATTTGTTTATTAGTTAAACGTAAATTCTACCCTCTGTTCCTTTTCAGGAAAATGATCTGTGACCCTGTCAAACCAACCAGGTGTTTTTTTCCAGGGATTTTACCAATGTTCTCGCAACGCTCGTCGTTTTTAAGAAAAGTAAACTCACTGGGGATCAATAAAGTCCCCGGATCAACTGAGAAGATGCTCTGGTGGAGGGTTAAACTTCAAGATCTCTGACAGGCTCATTTCACTGTCAGTCAAAAAGGGATTCAGCCTCAGACAGATCATCCAATCATCATGCAGAAGCCCAGCGTCCAGGCCAGCCCACTGCCTCATAGACCCCCAGAGACGCTGAGCGTCCGATGGGCGGGACAAAGCCCAGCGTTTATCCAATGACCGTCCAGTTTCCACAGTGGAACAACCCACTCTACGCTTCCCCGCTGAAGTCAGAAGACGCTCAGCGTCCGCCTGTGTTAAAGCGCTGAGACGCTGCGGGGATGAATGAGAAGGAGGTGGAGCCAGTTACCTGTGATAGGAGCTGATTCTGAACTAAAGATGAAGGAAATCTAGCTCAGATTTTATCAATGAAATGTTCACACAGCAGAACATATCAACACTTTTTAGGGGACATTTTGCAGCCACTGGACGTCACCCACTGCCAGCTACTGATTGGTCAGATAATGTCGTCATCAATAAGTCATGAGCGGGACGTCCAAAACAAGACAGGACATAAGAGGACGAGAGCAACAACTGCAAGAATGGTGTCCCTCTTTCATTCGGTTTGTGACGAAAAGCCACAGACTGCATACTACTGGCTCCAAGTCCTCCATTGCTTGCAATTGCTGTGTCGCGCTCAAATTGACGTGGACGCTGTGTCGCACAGCTGGTTTATGGCGACCTCGCCCTCCAGTGGTCGTCAAATAGGGACAAGGCGTGTTAGTGGAAAAGAGCTATTTGTCTACAGAGCTTCATTTCTTTCAAGGGTCATTGCTGTCCTACTGCCCTCTACTGGTCTGGTGGTGTTTTGCAATTACTTTTTTCCTCCACACATCAAGATGCAGACAGTCAATGAGCTACAGGAACTATTTTGTTCTGGGTAATGTCTGAACTGGAACTAAAAGTTCCTGGAACCCTGTGATCCAAACTCAGCTTTTGTTGACTACAGTGGTAGGAGTGAAGTATTCAGACTGGTAATATAAAGTGCTTAATTTCCATTTTTAGTTGTTTAATATATGTTTATGTAGATGTATATATTTATAACAAATTTTAAGTACAGACAACATTCAAACAGGCCCAAAGGTCAGGGAAGTATCAGTACCGACAACATTGAATTTTAGCTAACGGTTGTTGCCTGCACAAAAACACTGTTAGTGGACACAGGCCCTCAAAGCACATTTATGCTCAGCGTTACGTACGGAGCAGTACCACTGGAAACTGTTGCTGTTACTACCCAATATTTGAGTTTTGTTGTCATAAGCCTTTGACTCTGTGCTGCCCCCTGGTGGATGTATTGGTTAACTGAAGTATCAATGTAAAGCACACATGGAAGTAGGAGAGCAGTGACGGACATCTTTTGAAACGGACGGATACATTTTCATACATAAAGGGAGGAGAAATGGGCCTTAAGGAGACATGCAAAAAAAAAAAAAAAAAATTGATGACTGACAGTATCTTTTATGCCATTAAACAAAAAAATGCATATGTATATGTATACTTTATATTTCTGGCACCAGTTTGGAAAAACTTAGATTATATTATTTTCCCTTCACATCCTCATATCTTGTCGACTATTTTAGCTCCAGGAAGTATTTTCCAAACACGTCCTGTTTGTAACTGCACTGCCGTAAAATCAAAACATGAACCAAATAAAATCTTGTGCTGAAATCCTATTAGCAGAAATAATGCCATTATACGTTGTTGATTCAATTTCCTGTAAGCAGCAGGTTGATTTACCAGCCCAGTGGTCACAGTTTTGTCTCATATCCTCCAGAATGTTCTTTATGTTGTTGCCGTCACACAGAAAAAAAAACCTTTAAACCTTTAACAGCGAGCGCACAGCGGGACCGATCTGCCGCTCTCCTTCTCCCCCAGGGCCCTGAAACTTTTCATCCCAGCTGCTATTTATAGCTGCTCTCCTGACACTGTGGGACACATTCAGAGTGATGCATGAGATGCAAACATCGAGTCTTTGTGTGAGCTCATGATGCTCCGAGCCGGATGGTAAAGACCGACCTCTCAGCTCCCGTCCCCCTCAAGTCCTAAATCACTGTCTCCAAAGAGAACACAGACACCGGGACTTTGGTGCAGAGATTTTTTCTTAATGTAAAGAATAAAAGTTGAGTTCAGGTCAGCGTAAACTTACATTATCCCACAACATTACACTATCCTCCTCAGGAAGCTGATAAAGCAAAGGGTGAAAACAGATTCATGCTTCACTGAAATGTCAGGATGTCCACTCTGCATCTCACCGAGCAGCCTGGAAAAGCAAAAACCTTTGAGTTCATGTAAATATTCATCATTTATTTTATCCAAATCCTTTCTAAGACACATGAAAGTTGAACCCTAATTAACCACAGACAGAGATACAAACAAAAATACAGCAATTAAGAAGAGGTGTAATACTCAAATTATTCAAACAAAGAAAATTAAAATATATAAGATCTGAAAATAAAACCGCCTCCGTTTTATCCTAAAGGGGGTTTTTTTCAGCAAATTCTGAGCAGATATAGAGAAAAGGTCTTTTGTGTTGTACTGCTGCCAGCCACAGGGGGGAGCTCTGACATTTTTGGCTTCACTTAAATAGAGTTTATGTACCTGACACATACAGCACCCTTCAATAAGTTTCCTCAACATCAAGCCAACAGCAAACTGCACCAGAAACATGATTTAATGTTAAGATTTGATGAATAATTATTTAAAAATCTAAAAATGGCGGTTTGCTTTTTGTAAAATAGTTTACCTCCATGCTTCATGACCAGCTGTTTCTGAGACAGGGGCATGAAAATAAAATGTTCAAGATCTTTGCTTTCCACGAGAACAAAAGCAAAGACAAAAAGTTGAATAAATACAGTACGTATCCTCTGCTTTCTTTCCTTAGCATGCTAGGATAACAAGTTTTGACCCTTGAGCTTTTACAAAGTCACTCAGTGTGTTTACATGCAGCTTAAGAAATCAGACTATGAGCATAGTCAGCTCCAAGCAGCATCCTCCGGTCTGAGAATATGAGACAATGCTGAAGTGATAAAATCTGCTGTTTTAGCCAAAAAAATAAAACAGTTTTCAAAGCAGAAATTAACCTTTTTACAACCTGGTTCAAAAAACGTCTCCTGTCGAGAGTCGCTAATTTTGCTACCGGCTCCCACTGTTTTTTCTAACTCAGTCGTTCAGAGGATACCAATATCGCGAGCTCGCCCAATCAGAGGCACAGCTCAGGGTCACGTGACCGACAGGCGCCCTTTCCACTACCAATATGGTCTTGATAGTGTGCTTTATTATCCTTTATTATTAGACGGGTGGCGTCAGGAGACTACGTCCATGTTTTATACAGTCTATGGTCTGCTAGATCAGACTTTTAAGATGCATGTAAACGGCTTAGTCAGACTGAGGGGCCGTTTACACGAACAGCAGTTTTAGGGTGAAACGCAAAAGTTTTGTCGTGTTTCAGCCGACCTAAAACGCAAACTTTTGAAAACGGAATTTTTCTGAAATGCTGCCGACACCGTTACTGTGCAAACGGTAAGCCCGTGTTGAATTGAAACGATGATGTCACGCTCCACTTTGCACTTCACGCATACGACAGGACAACAGAACCGTTGTTTCGACCATCGTGAACTACCGTGTTGTGCTTGTGCTGCTCAATCTGGTCAATCTGCTGACTGTCTTTCAACAAAATGATGGCAGTGGACCTCAGTGGAGATCTTCTTAAAGCTGCTTCTGAACAAGACAGTTATAGCGCCGCCTACATGCCTGGCATGCTTACTACATCGTTTTCAGTCCCTCTGCGTTTCCGTGTAAACTCAGATTTTTCTCACTGCGTTGTAGCGTTTGTAGATGAAATGTTGTCGTGTAAACGGGGCCTAGGGTCGCAAACTCGCCCAATCAGAGGCACAGCTGAGGGTCACATGACCAACTAGCACCTTATAGCTGTATGTGAGGCCCTTGCCACTACCAACATGGCCGCAATAGTCAATGTGCTTAACTTACTGTTTAAGAAACAGACCGGTGACATTGGGAGGCTACGTCCATGTTTTATACAGTCTATGGTCTGCTCGAGATCAGACTTTAAAGATGCATGTAAACAGCTTAGTCAGACTGAGACCGGACTGAGCATAAATCAATCACCATACCAACAAAATGTGATTTCTATCAAACTGCAACTGGATTCAGCATGACTCAACAGGTCACAGTACGCTTCACACACACAACATGTAATTAAAACGCTCAGACTGTAAAAAACAAAGCGCTACGGCTACATCTGTCTCTGCTAACGTTGCTTCCTCTTCGGGTGCTTATCAAAAAAGGGCACAGCGCCACCTATAGAAGTGGAGTGAGGTGTTCTCTGACAGAAGTCTGATTCTCTTGTCTGCATCCATACACGAACAGGATTATACCCCCCTCTGTGACTTTACCATCAAGCTATGACTCGAGTCAAGCTGCTGCATGTATGTAAACTGAGTCTCTGGGCCAACGTTGGCTCTGCTCTTTAATTGGTTAATTAGCTGATTGAACATTTGTGTATAACAGCTTTCAAAATCAGAAGATATCAGCCCAAAATCAGGAACAAGGTCATCCCACCCCAATGATGTTCCTCTCCTGGTTCATGTTGGGCTGTAAAACCTCAAACCGGCTGACTCCTGGTCATTATGTCGGTTTGTTGTTGTAGTCAAGATGAATACCATCTGGTTTGTGCTCAGTGTGTTTTATTTTGAAAGTCTCTGGGTGTTTTTTGGTGGTTTCCATGCACGACTTCCTGTCCTGCCAGTGGAGGTGCTTCACACAAAGCTCTGCAGCTGAGCCTAAGGCCCCGTTTACACGACGCCGAAAACGGTCGATTCCGCAAACATTTCGTTGCGTTTTGGCCTTCCGTTCAGACGAGACCACGTTGCGTTTTCAGTGAAAACGCAAACATTTGAAAACGCTCCCCAGAGTGGAAAGATCTGAATCCGCTCCTCCATCCAGCTTCGTGTAAACACAGAGCGGAGCGTCTCAGGGTGAAACGCTGACGTCACCGCATGCGCACTCGCAGTTTCAGGTGAAGGCTCCGCGCTCAGCCACATTTCCAGTTGAGCCAGTAGTTGGCGGTAATGCGCGTTATGGTTGGATTGCCGACCGTCTCACACAACAAAACGGCAGAAAAAGAAAGAACAGAAGAGGAGACTTCTCGTCCTGGAGTCGTATGAACGCGGATCGTTTTCACGCCGTCCTCATGTAAACCCAGGTGGCTTTTGAAAACGCAAAGGAAGAATCGTTGCGGGAGTCTCCGTGTAAACGGTGCCTAAAACGCTAAAACTCCTGTTTCTGTATCCTCACCGTGTAAGCGTATAAAACACTTGATTGGACACATCGTCGTGAATCCAGTCTCTAAGAATAGCTCAGAGTCGGAGGATTAGAGGCACAAATATTTCCTTAAAGTGTCACATAAAAATGACAAGTGGAGCTGTTACATAAACCCAGCGTGGTGGTTTTAGCATGAGGGCTGCCTCTTATCAGTTATTGTGCTGATTCATTGTCTAATCCCTGAAGACTTCACCCAACAAACCCGTCTCTGAGTTTAATCCAGCGCTCTCCTCCCACAGCCGGTACCAGAGCTCTCTCCGCCGTGGAGACACAACGCAGCGGGAGCTAAAGATGTGGGAGGACAGAGAGTGTGTCCGTATCAGTGTGTGCAGTGTTTCTGACAGGTTTATGAGGGGAAGCTTACCCAGCCTTGAAGACGTGCGTCAACAGGATTTATAATCCTTCACGCAGACACTCGCAGCATCGTATCGTATGATTCCAGCAGCAAACACGACACAAATGTGCGAGCGTAAGAATCCAGGGTCAGGCAGCACCTGTGGGGTCAGGCCGCTGTAACGGGAGACGTTTGCACTTGTTGGCGTTGCCTGTCCCAGTATCGAGCGGTGGAGTTTGGGGAATTTAAATGTAGGGCAGTTTTAGCTCCTGGACTTTGGACGAGTTGCCCGAAACCCAAACACCTCTACACCCAGAGTAAATATTTGCTTTTGCCCCTTCCCTTCTCCTTTCTCTGCCCGGCATTGAACTCTGTGCACGAGTCTTTTATCTGTTTACGAGAGCAGCGTGTCCTCTGTTTATCCTGCTGTGTCTGCGGCTCAGATAGTGGTTTTATATCAGAGTTTACAGGATACAATCAAGGACTCGGGTTTAGACTCAACACAGATTAAAGCGAGGTTTCTGAAGGATGTTGTGCCCTTAAAAACTCTCAACATCCTCTCTCCTTGAGAAGCCTGCTCCTTGTTTAGCATTCAGGAAAATAAAGTCAGATTTTAAGCATCTTTTTCCGATATCAGCCGTACTCGATGGTCAGATCTTAAAAAAAGCAGAGATTGAAGCAGAAAGTGGCGCAGAGAGAAACTCACGCCACAGCTCGAGGTGTCAGATCTGTTGGTTGTAGCACAGTCTGCTCCTTTCATCCTGGATTACGCTGCGTGTTTTGCAGATGAAGTCATCCTTTACTCTTTATTTTGACTGAGACAACATGAAGAGAGCGTCGGATGAATGGAGGAAACCACTAAAAGCCAGCGCGTGGGATAGCTTCAGGGTTACACTCAAAGGAGCAGCTTTGGACACGTTTCTGTTGTGGTTTCATTCAGGTTGCCGAGCGTTCAGAGCCTGTTTGAAGCGATAGCAAACAAAAAAATGAAAGAAAAGAAAGACGAATATCAAAGACTGAAAAACAAAAACGAATCACAGCAGTTTTTCTTTGACCTGGACACTTTGAGAGTCTGATATCAGGCCTTGAATTTTTCCCCAACACTGAGCAGCTCCTCACTTTAGGGAACGCAACGCCTACAAACAAGCTAATGTTATGTTAGCCACAGTTAGCTGCTATCTGCTCAGCTGGTAGCCCTTCCCCTTTCCAGTCGGGGACTTTGACTTGAACAAAATGCTGTTTTAGTTTGTGATTACCTGTTTTAACTGACTCAGCTTGAGATAATTCAACCCTGGAAAAATGCAACTTATTCCCAATTTGCCAGCTTTGCTAACGCTCAGCCATTTTGCTTCAGTTCACTTGGATTACAGTCAGTCAGGAGCCACAAAACACATCCTATTTTCACAAAAAAGACAAAAAGTGGATAAAATTCTACACGCAGTAAAAATCAAGTGAACTCTTACTCTAAAACAAGAAGATTTTTGTGTTCATAAATTGAACATGTGATGTCTTAGTTTCTTTTTTTTATAAATTTGCAAACATATAAAAAAAGAAAAAATTGAAATATGAATTTCAAAAATCTGCAATATTATTTGAATTTCAATAAGTTGCAATTTTTAACAAATTTTGAAATTTGAAGAATGTGCAAAAATTGGCAAAAAACATAAAATTAGCATAATTTTTCAAATATTGTCATTTTAAAAAATTGCTAAATTTAAAAAAAATAAAAATTTGCAAAATTTTTCAATCTAATTTTAGTTGAAAGACATTCATTTGCAAAGATTTGCAGAAAATCAAACAATTTTGAAATATGCAAAATCTTAAAAAGAAATTGTGATTTTTTTTTTTCCAAATTAGAAAACATATCTGAAATATTACAAAAAAATCATAAAATTTCCAATAAAATTGAAATATTGCCATTTTAAGAATTTGCAAAATTCTTAAAAAATGCAAACATTTTTAAATTTTGTCATTTTAAAAATTTGTAAAACTTGCAAAAAAATGTAAAAATTTGCCATTTTTTAAAATTCATTTTTAATTAAGTTACATTCATTTGCAAAGATTTGCAGAAAATCAAACATTTTAAAATTTGCAAAAATTTCAAAAATTAGCAAAATCTTTTAAAAAAATGTTTTTTTCCAAACTTGAAAAAAAAAAAAAATCAGAAAAATGTGCAAAATTCTCAAGAACATATGAAAGCCCAATCGCAATATGTGATGCATATTTTGTTCAACAAAATGTTAAGGCATGACTTTTTTGAGTATCAATGTCTTTAATCATCAATAGCTGCTGTAATGAAAATTTTAAAAAGTATTTTAATTTTAAAAAAATTAGCTACCAGAAGCCTCTGCAAAGGATTGAAGACCCTTGGTTTAGGGTAAGAAGCATGACTTGCTAGCTCGTCTCTGAAGGTGTTAAGAGTCCAGGTGAACTCCTCTGTGGCTCCACAGGTCACCCAGTCACCTGTTAAACAGCTCAAACCTCCATCACTCTCCCCACTCTTACTCTACAGTCCACCCCCACCTACATATTCAGGGAATGTTTTTATTGCTGTAAGGGGAGGGGGTCATGCCAGAGGGGGGGTCAGGCTTCAGTGCCCTGCAGACCAAGACTCCAAACCCATGTTCAGCGAGCAGGGACAGTATGAACCTCTACGTGCTGACTGACGTCTGTATGCTGGGCTGATGCATTAGTTAATAAAGGAAGTGGTGCAGTTACTGAGCGTTAACAATGGAGACCTGGAGGGGGGGCACATGCACATTCCTCGCTGTGGGGGTGGGGAGGAACTAAAAGAAAAGGGGAGTTTGTTTGTTTTGTTGCTTTTCCACGGCCTCCAGCTCTGTGACCTCCACGGCCGGGAAGGATCAGTGATTACAATCAACGCTAATCCCTGATAGACACCGACAGAAGATATTCTAATCCCCGCTGTGACAGCCATCCATAAAAACCTGATCCTGGAGCTGCTGGACAAGGTGAGCCTCTGTGATTTATGACTCGGGAACAAGCGCTGACCCGTGATGGGACGGTCAAAGAGCTGCTGCTGAGATCTCACCAAAAGGTAAACATCTGAATTCATGTGAATGGGCTTGGGATGAAAAGTGGGTGATCGTCCTGAACTTTGGGGAGCTGATGGAGGAGCTTTTCTCCCAGGTGTCATGTTTGTGCTTGCTCAGGAGCTTTTCACTGACACACTTTAACCTTGACTGCCAGTCAACACGTAGCATTAATATACAGGAGTTAAAAATAGCCCAACCCAGCCACAGGAGCTCTGACGGAGGCGTCTCATAGCTGCTGTTTCTATTCCACAGTTCACTTTGTGTTTACATGACGACTCGTATCGACGTGGAAATTATTGTCAACCCAAGCAGAAGAGGGATCTGGATGTCACCGTAAAGGACGAACACGCTGCTGAACCCGAGGACAGCCAACCATCCGTGCACGCCTCCTCTGTAACCTTGCTCAAAGGTACAACAACCAGCTGAGACTGACCAGCATCATGTCAGAGTTTATCTCCACCTCTGGGCTGTCAGGGTGGATTCAAACCAGCACCAACCCGCAGAGGAATCAATACCTGTTTACGATTCGTATAAAAAGTCCATTAGGCGTCTGTTTGAGATGTCCAATCAATAAACCTCTGAGCTGATCAATTAGTGGTTGGAGGGGCCGCCCATGGGTAGATCAAATTCCCATCATGCACTCAGAGCTGTGTTCACTTCCTGTGATGAATGATTTAGTGTTGTTAAAAGTTGGAACATGGAAGTTACAGAATCTGCTTTGAAAACAAAAGCTGCTGAGTGCAAGGAATTCTGGGATGTAAACAAACCAACATGGCAGACTCTATTAGCATAATTCTTAATTGTGCAAACACGAGGCTGAAACGTAACAAAACTTTTACATTTTACCCTGAAACCGTTGTCATGTAAACGGCCCCTAAATCTAAATACTTCACCTAAATCTGAATGCAAAATCTATCTCTGGATGTACTACATGAAATTCTTCCATGTTTTTTTTTTTTTTTTGTTGAATTAAATGCTTTGTTTTTAACACAATGTGGCACCAAGCACAATTTCCCCTTCAAAATAAGCATTTCATACTGTTATTGGTCTTCTGCTGAGACCGGCTGACTGAGATATTCACTATCTGATTGTAAGAGTTGATTCGGTGCCAGGTGTGTGTGTGTGTGTGTGTGTGTGTGTGTGTGTGTGTGTGTGTGTGTGTGTGTGTGTGTGTGTGTGTGTGTGTGTGTGTGTGTGTGAAAACTCGGGGACAAAGCCAGGTATGACAGCTGGTGCCCGTGTTGACTCACAGCTACCACCACGACCTCATGTAGCTACATTAGCCAAAACTAAACAACAGCCCTCTGCACCCAGAACACACACACACACACACACACACACACACACACACACACACACACACACACACAGACTCAGACTCTCTGTTTTTACTGTATCCTGGCTCATTCTGTGACTGTAGCTCAAAGACTCAGGGAATAATATGGTTCAGTGTAAAAGAGAGTAACAGCAGAGAGAGCTCTTTCTTCTTCTTTATCAGTGGGACGGATAAACACAGACGCTTCACCGTCCTGTGTTAGCATTCATTCAAGAAAATAAAATAAAAAATGCTGTAAAACACACTGTCTGCTGATGCTAATCAACAGATACGAGCTAACAGAAGTCAGTCACTGTCCTCACAGGATGTATGAATGAGCAAAGTCCCCTTGTGGAGGCATTAAAGGTGCAACAAGAATGAGCAGGAAGCTTTTCAAGACAATGGATCAAGCGTTAGCGAAAACTGCCTCAAAATAATTTCAGCTAAAGGGTCAAAGACGTTAAACTTGAAGCAGTGTCTACAAACTAAAATGAAGACACTGCAGAGAAACTGAGGATTATTACCTTAGTGATAAATTACTGAATGAAATAATGTGCTAGTGCAACACAGATTTAGAGCAGCTTGTTTGTCTTGTCATGTCAGACCAAGTCAGGACCAAGAACCAATCCCTAACTCGTTGAGCACATTTAAAACAACTGAGGTTGACCAAAGTGCCGTACAGATAAAAAGCTGTAAAGATAATAGGATACAATACTGAAATACATAAAAATATAAAACCAGAGCAAATATAAAATGAAATAAAAAAGAATAAAAATTAATAAAATTAAATAAAAAGTTATTCCAGATGACCATTCAAACTATGAACAGTTGATCTCAGTGTCCTGGCAGGGACATGAGGACGAAAAAGTTCAGTCAGATATTTGGGGGCAAGGCCATTAAGAGTTTTTAAAAACAAACAATAAAATCTTAAAATCTATTCTAAAAGTAAATGGTAGCCAGTGCAGCGAAGCTAAAACAGGCCAAATATGGTCCGGCTTGCGTTTTAGTATGTATGAAGACGGGCAGCTGCTTTCTGGACAAGTTGCAGACAATGTAGAAGTTAGAACTTGAGTCCAAAAAACAAAAAGTTACAATAAAAAGAAAAATTTAAAAATTAAAAAAAAGAAATCCTCAAATTATAAAGTAGAATCAAGACTGAAGTCCAAAATACAAAGTTACAATTAAATGAAAAAAAGGGAAAAATAATTAAAAACAGAAAAATAAAATAAATAAATAATTAAATAAACAAATCCTCAAATGATAGAAGCTGACTCTAGACCCAAGATTAAAGTCCAAAATACAAAGAGTTGCAACAAAGAGGAAAAAAAAATTCCTCAGTTGATAAAATAAGGAAAATTCAGAGTTACAATAAAAAGAAAAAGAATTTCAAATTTTAAAATTTAAAAAATAAAAATAAAAATCTTTAGATAATAACGCTAACTCAAGACGCAAGTCCAAAATACACTGTTACAATAAAAAGAAGAAAAAAAAAAGAAAAAAAAAGAAAGTAAATTAAATCCTCAGATGATAAAAGCTGACTCAAGATTTAAGACTCAAGTCCAAAATAAAAAAAGAGATACAATAAAATGGAAAAAAAGAAAAGAAAAGAAAAAATAAAATTAAAATAAAACCCTCAGATAACAAACGCTGACTCAAGACTCAAGTCCAAAACACAGTTACAATGAAAAGAAAAATAAATAAATAAAATAAATAAATAGATTCATTAATTTTAAAAATCCTCAAATGATAAAACCTGACTCCAGACTCAAGTCCAAAATACAAAGAGTTACAATAAAAAGAAAAAAAAACCTTAAATGACAAAAGCTGTTTTTCATGACTGAGCTAACCTGGTGGTCAAATTTTAGCTTGTGTCAAAAATTACCTCAAGATTCCTCACAGAAGAGGACGGTGTGAAGGGGCCCAGAAAACCAGGTGGAAAATCTTCTGGACCACAACCAAACATTAACACTTTGGTCTTTCCTTCATTCAAGTGAGGAAAGTTTGCGCTCATCCAGGACTTAACATCTCAGTGGATTGCGAAGACAAAGGCAGGTAGATCAGAACATCATCAGCATAACAATGAAAGGAAATGTTGTGTTTCTTAAAAATCAACCCCAATGGCGGTATATAAATAAGAAGAGAATCAACCCGAGGATGGAGCCTCGTACATGGGGCGCCTGCTCTACTAACTGATCTACAGTGTGAGCCAAAGTGCATGAATCAGGTGATGGCAATTTGCTGTGTGTTAAAATTACAGCTATGGTTACAGGGACCAATGGGACGACAACTGGAAACACGTCTTTAGATTTCTTTGAGGTTAAATGATAAAAAGAGCAACAGGATAATAATACACATACTTCCTTTCTTTTTGTGACTCCGATCACCAACCTACTTTATCTTTCCAGACAGCGTTGTGTGGACCATTACGATATAGGCTTACATAAGCTCAATGAGAAAGCCAGTGTAGTGTTACCATTGTGTATTCTTTTCACTGTACCATCTGGTGACTTACACTCCTCCACCCCCTTCCTCACTCTTCCACTTTCTGCCTTTCTTTGTGTACGTTTTCCTCCCTCTTTCCCTTTCTCTGCGTCCTCCAGCGACGAGCGCTCAGAGAAGCTCGCTGGTGACGGTGCAGATGTGAGTGTGTTTTGTTTTAGCAGCGCTGTTTGGTCCTTTTGTGTCAGCAATACAGCCGCAATTGTTCCAGCCAAACAATGAATAGAAAAAAGTGCTGCGGGTGAATCACATTGTAGTCAAATGAGAACAAACAATGTTCAGATCCAGAGGGAAATCTCAGGGAATTACTGGCATTTGCTTTCAGAGGCTGAATCAAAACAATCTTGCGTGTGAAATAATCAGACAATGCAACAAGATGTCCGAACTATGCTCCATTATTTCTGCTTACAGTGACAGCGGCAACAATATCTGAAGGGGCTTTGGTGCCATAACCAACACCCTCAACCCAAACCGCCTGCAGGGATCCAGACTGCTCTTAAGACAGTATTTACCCTGCACCAGGGCTTCAGAGTTACAGCTGCAGCTCTGACTCTTATAACTTTAAGCTAATCTTTTTTAATACCCCAAACAATAAGGTCTACCTTGTAGCTTTCAGCTTACGACCACGCTGTGTAATGTACCTTGAAAGCACCGATATTTCCCTCAGGAGTAAGAATGTTGAATCATGGATTTCCTGCAGCTGACCTTCCTTCTGCCTAATTGCCTGAGAGCAGATCCACATTCTCAGATTTCTTTAAAAGTACATAAAATAAACACGACCAGCACTGATACGGATCACACTGTTTGATCTGGCTCTGCATACTTCCACATTTCTGGACCCAACATTGTTCACTCACAGTGGTATGCATCCTTACGTAACAGAGCGGCAAATGGCAACAATTAAACAACATCTGCTGCGCTGTGATTGAACGCACGGCTTCTTAGATTCTGTATCCGAGCTCAAACACAGGCTGTCGTCAGATTTAAGATGAGCCTGTTAGTGAGAGGCCATCAAGTTCAGATACCAAGCATGCAGACCAAAGAACGGTTTCAGTAAATCTGGGGAATTCAATGCAACATCCTCTAAATTTTCTCTACTTTAATGTTCAATCAAGCTCTGTTCATAGATTATGCAAAAATAAAAGGCAATTTGGATGTCAAAGTCGTTACATTATGTGTTTCATGAAGATTTTCATAATAAAGCACAGGTTTTTCATCAGTGTTAATGAGCCACAAATGGATACGGTGCACCTCAAGGCTCCATAAAATGTGATATTTAATGACCAAACCTGTTCTTAGTAGAGCTTGTGAATGTAAAATCCTGACCTAAAACGAGCTGTTTGGATTTTGGGGATTTGCTGACGTCAGCGATTCCCTTTTTTGACCAATCAGGAGCAAGTCTGGCCTGATTGGTCCATTGGAGCAGATACCCCAAAACCCCCTCCCCGCTGCTGAAGAGAAATCTCTCGGGAGGGGGAGAATGCCAAAGTTGAAGAGCCATCACTGCTCTGTTTTTGGCTGTAAACAGACACATAGCTCCATGCTCAAGCTTCCCATCTCAGAAGAAGACAGACTAAGTGTCTAGAGTTCATTTATCAGGAAATGTTCCAGCTACACTCAGTAAAACTGAGCATGTGTGTGCTAGTCACTTCACGGCCGACTGCTTTTCCAACTTTGGACAGTCCAACAGAGGGCTAGCCAATAGACTGGTCCTGAATCCAGGCGCATTACCAACCATCCTCCAACAAACCTGGGACCCTGGAAATGTGAGTATTTTAAATGCTGTGTGCTGTGGAGCAGATGGAAGAGCTTTTCCTCAGTGTCCCCCCTGTCTCTGTGTTAGCTTCAGGATGCTAACTTTAGCTGCAGTTAGCCTGTTGTTTTAGCCTGTAATGTTACGGTAAACGAGCTTCTCTGTTTTCTAAACATTGTGCACTCGGAGCTCCTGGCGCCGCTCTCAGTGACGTGGAAGAGCGGGGCGGTATCAGCGGTGGCTCATTTACATATGAAGGCCACGCCCACTAAATCAGAGCGTTCTGAACAGAGGGGCTATGAGAGCCTGGAAACAATGCTGCTGTGCTTGATTTATTGGCTTTTTGGACCAAAACATGTTACTACCATTTCATGAAGACATCAATGATCCAGATTACACTGCAGGAAACAAGCAAGAATAAGCATTGGTATAATTCTTAAATATTTCACTTATATTGTTGCTAGGCGCCACATTTATGTGTGTACCAAACTGGTTACATTTGCAGTGGTGTTTTTACTATCATTGTTCCAGTGTGTGTCCGGGGAACCTATGTGTAACCATGGTTGCAACGTTGTCACATGAGATCAGCTGTTAGCAGCATGTAACATGTTGACGCTAATCACTGCTAGGCCAGATGTTCCCCACAAGCTGGGGAGAAGAAGGTAAGGACGACATACTGGCACTGCAGTAGGTACTTTATTTGGACACAAACGCCACCTTCGAAAAAAAGTGAGTTGTGTTGTAGCTTACACTACTGTATTTTCAGCACTATAAGGCGCACCAAGAAGTCTTCAATTTTCTTAAAAGCCAAAAGTGCGCCTTATGATGCGATGCGCCTTATATATGGCTCAATATTGAATAATCATGGCAACCGTAGTCGGGTATATATGAAAACAGTTTTATAATAGGCCATTCATTGAAGGTGCGCCTTATAGTGCGGAAAATACGGTAATCATGTTATTCTATTTAATATTATCTTCCTTGAATGTTTGCACTACACACTTTCTTGTTTGCTGCTGTTATTCTGTAAATTCCCTCGTTGTGGGACACTTGATGGAATATTTAATCTTATCTACATGCAAATGCAGTTATGCAGATTGCTCTTCCACCTAGTCTTTAAACACCAATTCCTTTGTAGCTTCTTATGTTGCTGGTTTGACAGAAAACATCACCAACTGGTGGAAATGTTTATTGATTATTCTCCAAACAGGAAATCTCAAAGTTGGTGTTTTTTCTCCTTCCAGATCCAATCTGATAGGAACAAAATAAATTTGAGCCTAATGGTAACCACTGAGATCTGAGATAAGATAACACTTTATTGACCTCCAGGGGGGGACATTCCTTCTTTAGCTCTTTAATTTTTGATTTACAACAGGACCATTTCTGTAAGTTTTTTCAATTAAACATCAGACAAAAAAAGTCTATGACCTTTATATGTAGCTCTAAATAAACAATCAAAGACTTGATTCATGATCTTAGCATGAATTTGCTGTTAGCTTCAGTGATAGTCCCTTAGACAGTATCTACATACTTTTGAACTCAAACAAACTGAAATCTCAGGTTGCGTTTGCAAATGTTTACACCAAATAGCTCAAGAGATAATTACCACCAAGCTTTAAATCCAGCACCACGGTTTACAAAACATGCGGCTTTGTGTGAAACGTCATGCTATGATGCTTCTACCTTGCTCTGGGGCGTGGAGTAGCTGCATGTGTCACGTTGAGCCAAGGGAACAGGCTAATGGCAAGGATCCTCCACGATGATTGAAGTCCAGCGGGAGTCGGTTGGAGGGGAGGGGGGAGTCTGGTACTCATCTTCCCCTTGGGAGACAGAAACACAGAGGGAGTTATTTCAATTAGCCAGATAGGACCACAACAAAGAGGCCGACCTGCTCCCTGGTGGAGCTCCAGCCTGGACAGAGACGGCTAATCAAATCAGGACGGGATGGTGCGCTGGAGGGAGTGTCAGTCATGTTATAAATAAAGTTTTCTGTGGATTGAGTGGACACAGTTATGCATTAAACATAATCTGCCCTCTGTGAGCCACTCCCTCAGAAAACGTAGATTCATCTTTGACTCGGCTTCAAACATGAGCGTAACCTGATCAATTCACTGTCTGATCCAGGGTTTGGGGATTTGTGGTGTGCCGTCATCTCTCCTGCTTTTTGAAGCTAATGGTCTCTGGGTAGCTTTGTTGTTCACAGGTCCCTTTCTGATGTCACTTCAAAGCTGCGTACAATCTGGGCCAGAGGGGGTTTTAGCCTGGCTTGACCAGGCACACTTCCGCGCCCCTTTTCATGTTTGGCACTTCATTTCTTCTCTCTGACGAGCGGTGGGAGCGGAGTCAGGGGCCCCCCGAGCACTAATTACAGGTCACCATGTCAACTAAGAGGGGCTCTCCCCTCTTTTAAAGCCGTGACATCTCAAGAGGGAGGAGGAAGCTGGAGCATACAATGAATTTACTGTAATAAACATAGGAATGAAGGATGTGTACATTTATTATCAGGCTCACTCAGAGCCTGTGATAGTCTTTCCTTTGCATGAAATGTTGACAGTCTTCAGTATCATGCTCTTAGCTTCCCACGCTCCCTGCTTCCTTAATGAGGCCTCTTTGGTCCAAGATTTAATTAAAAGATAGCAGCACAATAACGTGACAGTTTGTAAAAGAGGTCTGCTTTTTTGTCGCCTTAGTGTTGTCATACTCCATAACAAAGCCTGTGGTTGTGTTAAAACAACAGACATTAGGTCACATAAAGTTACTTCTAATGATCGACACCCACCCCCTCCCAGCAGGTTGTCGTCACTATAACCTTTAGCCCATAAAGAGTCATTATGCTGAAGATTATTGTTTGCTTTTGACGGTGATAAACAAACATAAATATCATTCTCAGTCTATTTCATACCTGTTAAAAAACTCCCTACAGGAGCTTTAATTGACACTACTTTTAAATTTGAAGTCATTTGAAATAAACATATTGACACTCATAACAAACATACACCATAAGATTGGATATTTACAGTAGTGGTATCCTATTAACTTCTATGAAATAAGATTTCTTAAGTGGTTGCAGCATTTCTCCCATCATTCATTGCAAAGTAAGGCCTGAAAATTAGAGAGGAAAATGCATTGCATACACAACTAGGAAGGGTTAATGAGCTGTTACTGTATTTTTACTAGGGGTGTCCTGATCCAATACATTGATGGGTATCAGTGCCTGATATGGCTACTTTTGGAGGATCGGATAGCATCGGATTCAGTTACGTTATCGGGACCGATCCAGTTTTCACACGTTTTCAGCACCTTTACAGCTACTGTATATCAAACCATATTGCAAATTTGTCCGCTGTAAGGGACTACTTCTCTTTGGAAAGCAACAATAGTAAAACAGCGTCTTACGATGTTTGTAAAGTGTGCGTTCCTCAAGGACAGGGGCGTATTTAGTCTTCCTCAGAGCTATTCTGGCCTTCCCTGGGTCCACTGTCTCTTTCCCAGAATCAAGGCATGAGACAGTGCTAATCTTGTACATGCTAACTTAACACAACTAAATGCATTTCTTCAAGTTCTGTACTTTAGTTTGATTTAGAAAAAAGTGAATCCATCATTTAGTCCACTTTGTCCTGGATTTGAAATCTTTTATGGTCCATTGACAGCTTATTTGTCCCACAGTGGGGAATTTACAGAGTAACAGGAACAAACAAGAAAGGATGAAGTGAAAAACATTACAATAGGTAAATATTGAAAAAATAATTTAGTAAAGAAAAAATATGTAAATATCAAGCACAACATCAAACTGGAAAAAAATCTACTGAAAGAGGTGATATTTACAGTTAGCATACTTTTTGGTACTATTATTTTAAAGTGAATGTATTTTTATTTGACCCCCTGTCCAGTGAGTTATGTTTCCAAAAAAAGAGATTTATACAATAATGTTTATCACCAACTCAAAAAGTTTGATTTAGAGAAAATGATCCTGTTTGCTGGGCTAGATAAAGTCCTTAAAATCCTAAAAGTCTTATATATTTATCTCAGATCTCAGAGCAACATTGGTTTTATTTCACACTTGGTTGAAAATAAGAAAAAAATGGGGAACAAGTGTTTTTTTTACCACTTTCTTCTTGAATCAAATTTTTAGATGTGTTGTAACATGGAATAGCCCATTGAATAAGAAAGGAGGGGGAGTACCCAAAACCATCATTAAAGATTAAACCTTTTGATGTATTTTGAAGCATGTGAAGTAAGATTTAGAAAAAAGAAATGCTTTCAATTGAAGAGAACTTCATAAATCAGTTTTTAAGAGATGCTTTGGGGGCCCCTGGGAATCTTGGGGCCCCAGGCAACTGCCTGTGTTTGCCAAATTGTAGCTACCCCCCTGCTCAAGGAGGTACCAACATGGCTTACTTTAATACAACAAATATGATTTGTCATTTACAACAGAGTCACCAGAGAATGGGATTTATCAGCAAAAGGTATCGGCAAAACACAAAACAAAAAACCGGATCGGAAGTCAAACAATCTATATTGGCACATCCCTAATTTTCACCAGTATAACATAGGGATGTATAGATGACCTTCCTTTTGTGATCTTGCTGAGCTGTGTTGTGCCTGTCTAAAAGATAAATAATAATAATTAAAATAAAGATGATATAGTATTTAGAGTAGAGTACGGTTTTTCATTTAAGGTGCATACGAAAAGTAAACAAGAACAGGAGTGCAGTTTAAGGTGTGCAAAGAGAGATGTAAACAATTCGTTTTTTGTTTTTTTGTTTGTTTTTTAATACTATGGGGGATTATGAACAAGACAAGTAACAGCAGGGTGTAATGTAGACTTAAAATAAAGTGGCCATGTTTAATAACTAATTTTTATTTATTTAATACGACGTTACTATCTCTGCCTGCCGCCTTCCAGTGCCTCTGCGCCAGAGCTCCAGTGCAGCACAGGCAGGAGGATTGGAATGAGAGGCAGCCGTGGGCGATACCAACTTGGAATTCCAGGAGGGGCGTGCACTTCAACCCCCGCAGCATTTCTTGAATTTAGAGCTAAATACGCCTGTTTGAGTGGGAAACTTAGTGAAATGTTGCTGTGGAAATAAGCATTTTAACTGTTTTAACTCCTTTTAACTGTTGTTGTCTCCTTAGTTCGTTAAGTTAACTGCGGAATAATCGTCGATATCCTGCCCCCCCCTGTTTTCTCCCCAACCAACCGCACATGTATCCTCTGCAACTGCTGGCGCTTCAGTAGGAGCAGAATGTGGATTCAGTCGAAGGCAGCACAACGACGACTCTCCTCTGAAAGTTACTCAAGTCTTTCCTAAACTGTGGATATTCCTTCACTTCTTGCTTGTTTTCCCCCTTAACAAAAGGAAACTATCGGATTAACTCTTTTTCTAAAACCAGGAATAACTCCTTTTTCCCGCCGAAGGGTAAGTTTCAGAACGAGCGAGATGCTTTAACTGTCGTTTCTGTTCCGTCACTCCAGGAATCTTAACGGTTGCTAATGACAGTGACGTCATTTTTGAGGTTTGAATTATCTAGAATTTTCCTTAAAAGTCGTTTTTATTATGTTTTACGTTAGCGTAACTCAGAATAGGTGTTTGAAAGCGGAGTTAAAGCAAAGTTGGCTCTGTTATGTTGTGTTGCTTCACCAACGGTGATGCTGCCAGGATACTTTACAGGGAATGCAGCTCCGAAATTTGAGCAGCGGGTCAAACTTTTTTTTTGTTGACCTGATATGAAACAGATTCATGTGGTTAATACAGTAGAAAGGGAAAACTTCAACATGTTCATGTTGTTTTAGTTGTTCAAACTCAACCAAGTAGCTTTCTTCTCTTTTAATGGTGCCACGAAACCCACCTGGTTTCATGTCTGGGGGAAAATCCTGACATTTTTCAGGAGAGCTAAACCCCTTCCCTTGTTTTTGTTGTGTAGTTACCATGCCATTTAATGAACACATCTTTCAGTGGTGCAATGAAGTAATGCTACTACAATTAGCATAATTAATGTGTAACTAATGTTTCTGTTGAGAGGTACAAATTTCTGGGTTTTTCCCTTCAGGACAAACTGCAAAGTGTTTTTTTCTGCTTCTCAGGAATGCCAACTATTTCCCCTTCAGTTTAATGCTAGACTAGAGAGTAAGCAGGAAGGAGGGAAATGGGAATCCTCACGTTTTCCAAAAAAGTTTAACTGTTTGTTTGGATGCGAATTATCCTGCTTTTCTTGGCATGTCACAGGTCAGAGTTGAACACCGCCTGAGGACATGCCTTGCACAAGAGCAAGGAAGATGCTTTGCCTTTTGAATGTATGGTGATAACTTTGCGTGCTGTTTTCAAAAAGTAAATAAGTGTAAAAGTAGTTATTGTGTGAGATGTCTTGGCTCTGCAGACTCAGAGGATCTCCTTTAGAGGCGTGTGCTAACACTTGAAACTCATCCCGTACACATGGTAGGTTCATCAGTGGGTTATCTTGTGTGGCCCATTCCCAAGCGTACACCGTGAGACCTGCCAACTAGGTCTCTGCCCCAGCTGTGTGAGGGAAAACAGACAGAAAAAAACTGTTTTGTGACTGTGACACTGTGAATGAGAGAGATAGTGCAGGTGCTGTCTGGACAGGAAGAGGAAACAAAAAAAGGAAACGTGCGAACAAAGATGGTTGGCGTGAGTGTCGGTGACTCATTCAGATGAATCGGTGCAGGAATGTGACGGGATGGCCCGTGTAGTAATTGCACAAGGTAACTTCACTCATCCCAGCAGACGTGTGTTGCCATCTCTTAAAGCTTCTTTTACCGTTGGCATCAAACTAAACGACACATAGGCCTGTCATGATAACAAATTTTGCTAGACGATAATTTTCCAAATGTTATTGACAATAAACGATATTATTGTCAATGTTATTTTGATTTTTTTTTTCCATTTTTTCATTGATGTAATTATAAAAAATGGGATAATAAAGTGAGTACACCATATCAAAAGCAAGAAACTTTAATTTCTTAAGAGTATAACTGTAATTAAAAGGTCAGGATCTTTTAAATAAAATAAATTAAACAAAAAATAAAATAAATTTAACAAACAAGAAAGAGAAAAAAAATACAATGAAAATGAAATGGACTCTCTTTTAGAAAAAAATACATGTCAATGAAAATAATTAATACTAATCAAAAACAATAAAACATAGATCCTGTCTCTAAAGAAAAAACAAAACTCCAAAAAAACAACAATAAAAACTACAGCCTAAATAAAAGGGAGTTTATACAGTTCCTGAATTGTTTGTAACATGTCCTTTTTCCCAGTCAATCCGTACTGTCTGTCAAACATTTTTAACATTTCTGGCTTTCAACCGTATTGAAGGGCTGCATTTCTTTGGCAATGTATCTGTCTTTGGGCGCCACCATTTGGCGCTTTTATTTCTATTTACTTTGCCGACCAAAAGCCTCAGTAAGAGCGGATTGTCAAAGAACAAGGCTCCGCTGCACCTCCCCTTCTTCTTCGTCGCCACTATTTTCAAACAAATGCGACATATCAGCTCGTTGGTGTTCATGAGCTCACACTTTGTTCATTCTGATAAAAAACTAAATATTCCCACACTGGGACTGTGGCAGGCGGCTCAAGAACCGTATCTTTGGTGCCATCACTCATATTAGCGTGTGTTTCCTCCTTACCCCTCAGGACGCTCGCTTCAGCTCTCTCCGTGTGTACGCGAGCAGCCCCGTCTTCACCCCAAAGATCGCATTTTTGACAGATGCTCACTCCGCTATAAATCTGCTAAATCTGCTGTAGAACCTCTGCACCCCGATGTTAGGAAAGATAGGCGTAGTGAGCCATCTTCTCATTCAGCCTATTTGGTCCAAAGAGAGGAGGAAAACAAACATGCATGCACGTGTCAGTTTATCGAGGCTGGAAAACTTACCGAGGACGTTTTTATTTATCTTTCGGTTAATTGATTTTTGATTATGGTGACAGGCCTAACGACACATGAGTTGGAGTATTTCACAGTTGCTTATCTTTTGTTTTCTGAATTTGAGCCATTTCCTCGGTTTAAACTCAGCATCAAAGCTCGTCTGAATCCTTAGCCTCAGGGCTGGCTTTCTGTAAAGCTAAACTCTGCTGTGAATACAAAAACTGTTACACAGAAGTGAAGAGGAAAGTATCTGCAGGGCTGTACACAGATAACTGGAGGTAACCTGTCATATTCTTTTTACATAATCCACTTCATGATGCAAATTCTCCAAACCTTCTCCATCTCCAGCCTGGATGCTATCTGATGAGTTGCACGAGGAGCCACATTTCGAGTGTGTGGATCATGTTTCTGAGGGATGAGATTTCTGTTATTGCAACAAAAAGCGGAAACTTTATCTGTTATTATCCTGTTGCATTCACATGTGTATCTCCAGCGTGTGTACGCTGTCAGATTACCCTCTCGGTGTAAGTAATACAGGCGCCTGAAGTGCTCCCCTCATATCACTGAGTCCACAGAGGCCGTATGTTTCTAAAGATTAAACTCGACTCCTTCCCTTCGCTCGTGGCCCTTTGCAAACACGATCACCAACAACATGCCTTCTCTGTTACTGCGGGGATGTTGCACGACTCCTTGCATTCACGTCTGAAGTGCACCAAAGGAGACAGAGGAGAAAAAATAGGTCAGCTCTTCCTGCATTTGTCTCCCTCGGATTGTGTTTTCCTCCCCTTCTGCTTACACTGCCGTCTCAGTGCAGCTCGAGTCCTTTCAAGGAAGTGGACCAAAGAGATTTAACCTGCCAGCGTGCCCCCCCGGGGATATTATCAGCTTATCGCACACGCTTCTTACCAGAGCTTGCAGGGCTTCCTGTAGGAGTTTGTTGGTTTTTTGGAGGGGATTGGTTGCAGGTAGATGTGTTACTGAGACCTTGTTCAGCTCACAGAAGCTTAGTGATGTCAGTGTGGTAGTTTCCATTCAGAGTTTGGTGCACTGTGGGAAACAGACAAGCTTTATAGATCAGGTGGATTCATGCACTCGGATATCTACAGGTGATTCTTTATTTGTTTCACTGTCTGTGCAGGTAAAAAGTTTCCCCTGAGAAGTCTTCTGACCCAAAACAACTTGCAAAAGTCGCTTTTTGGATTCAGTCAAATCTACGATCTTGGCCTGAAACAATGCAGCAGGGCTTGGTTGGGGTTTGCTGTAATTGCAGCTCATTTTTTAACCCTCCCTTTTGAAGCGACTTGCACTATTTTGAGCGAATGTAATGGTCGGGTTGATGTCCTCGAACTGCGATTGCTACTTTCTTGGGGTTACTCACGCTCAGTCCAAGCCTGAAAGCTGGGCGGGGAGGGAAGGGAGCGACTGCTGACTCTGTTCTAACATGTCTGGCAGAGCCGGAGGTTTGAGATGTATGTGTGCGAGAGTGTGTGTGTGTGTGTGTCCTCACTCTTTGCTTGGAGCCACATGGAGGCCAGATGTTGTGAAGGCTGAAATAACTTTTCCATAGGTGACTGAGCTTAAGCTGCTGTAGCTCAGAAAACACAGACTTCAAGCTCTCTGCTGGTTGATTTTTTTAATTGATTTAAAACTTTTTCAATTATTTTTTTATTTCTTTTGTTGATAAATTAAATGAAACTTTGAGCTAACTCATAAGTAGTGTAACTTTGAGGTGGAAACCGTTTATTATGACCCTTTATAATTCTACATCACGACAGTTTTCATACAGTATAAATGGATGTCTCTGTCTTTAACTTGTTTTCACTATATCTAGAAAAAAGGAAACGGTGTCCATGGTCGCACAAATATAAGCAACCAACATAGATGCATTAAAAGAGAGAAATTAAAGGTGTAATTCCACTATAAAATTGTGGATATTTCCATTTTTTAAGATATCTGCATTGACTTAACGCTGTAAAACCCATCAGAGGACCAGTTCTCCCATTTTTCAAGTGCTCTCTAAATTACCGTAACTCTTCCAGTATTTGGGCTACAGAGAAAAAAATTCAAACAGCTCTTTAAAAAAAGAAAAAAATCTTTAGGGTGATATCCAGGGTATTACGGTACCAAAACGTTCCAATTACAGGAAATCAGGAAATAACTGATACAAGCTGTTCTCATTACCGTAACTCTTCAGATATTTGGGCAAGAGGATATAGTCTCTGTCCATAGCTTGTTTTCACTTTATCTAGAAAAAAAAAGAAAAGGTGGTGCTGAGACTGGCTTCAAACTTCCTAACAAACAGCAACAATTTAGATACCTGCCAATAAATTCACCCCAACAAATATAAGCATGAGTTTCAGTAATATACAAACACCATAAATGTGTTAAAAGAGAAAAAATAAAGGTGTAATTCCCCTATAAAATTGTGGGTATTTTATATTTTTTTAAATATCTGCATTGACTTAATGCTGTAAAACCCATCAGAGTGCCAGTTCTCCCATTTTTCATGTGCTCTTTAAATTACCGTAACTCTTCAACTATTTGGGCTAAAGTAGAAAAAATTCAAACAGTCCTCTTTAAAAAGAAAAAAATCTTTAGGGTGATATCCAGGGTACTACAGTACTGCAACATTCCAATCACAGGAAATCAGGAAATAACTGATACAAGCTGTTCTCATTACCGTAACTCTTCAGCTATGTGTGCAAGAAGAAATGGTTCCTGTAAGATAAGATGATGAGCTTTCCCAGCATGATCTCTGACTCTTTTAGGACATAGATAAACCTCCAAACTCTTTCTTCTCGTCTGCTTTTCTTTGTCGAATGATCATCCTATAAATAACTTATTTAATTTCTGGGTAAACTTCATTTGCAATCCATCAGAGTTAGAGAAAAATGTGTGAAAGCATGAAAACAATGCCTCTTTTCTTTTTCTGCAGCCTTTAAATCCTCCACGGATTACAGATTGGATTGCGCCACCAAGAAACCTGATTGAATCATGACTTTCCATAAGATTCCCACCCTAAGTTTAACCTTCAAGGTGGAGCTACGAGCCCTACGACTGATGACTCAGCCAGGGGAAGCTAGTGTGAACATCATATCATCCGTCAAAGAAGCCAAGAAGCTTAAAAAGTCTCACACAATGAGAGTTTTCTCTCCAGGTCTTGAATGTTAAATATTTTAGCAGCGTTTCCAATGAAAGTTGTGGTTGAGCCCGAGGCCACCCACCATCGAACTCCTCCAGTTTTCTTTCTGAATTATGCAACAGTTCAACAATACCACGCTGTGTGTCCAGGCCTGACCTTTAAGGGTTAATGAGAGTGACATTTGACGAGGGGAGACGTCCAGGCGTTTACTCCTCTCATGTCTGTGTGAGTAAATACAGATTAAACTGACAGGGCTGGCGATTAGCTTCATAACTCACAGTGACTTTTATTCAGTTATCAGACTGTTATCCTCCCTGTGGCCCAGTGGAAACACATCACAAAGATCTGCTCCACAGGATCATGGGACTCAGGGTCGTAAATATAGTTGTGTGTTTTCCCTCTCCCTCTGAGATTAGGCTTTAAGGCTAAAAGCACACACGCACAGCATCCAGGTATTTATGGAGGAGCAGATAAACATGCCTTCAGGCTCTATTAATATCAGCCAGTGACACAGTTATTTGTTTACACCTTTTTTAGACTGTCACCATCAGAGAAAGTCAGATTTAAGGGCAGAGAAAGCTTTATTCACCCAGGAATAAAAAAGCACATTTCCTGTGCGTAACGACAGCCACTTCCCGACATCATGACAAGAAAACCAGAGTCTAAAATAGACGCTCAGACTGTCTCGTATTTGAGGTTTGGATGGTCAAGCTCGTCGCCCACTGGCGTGCCTTTTCCCTGTTTGTTTTTCAACACCCAGCCCCTCCTTCCAGCTCCTCAGCGGGTGAAAAAGTGAAGAGGAGGGAAGTCTCTCTGTGAAGCTAATACCGTCTTGTGACTGATGTGATTTAGAGCTACTCGTCAGCTCAGCAGCATTTCTCATCAGCTGAATAAACAGATCTCTTGGCAGCCGGCTGCAGAGAGAAAGCCTGTATCCTTACTGGGATCCAGGCGTTGGCACTATTTATAAAAGTTGTGCCCTTTCAGCAAGGGCAGTTTGTGTCAGCATCCCAAGCAGGCTTCCTCCCAGATGACTGCTTCGTAAAATTAGAGCCGGCTCGGCCCGTTGTAAAGAATACAAGGCATGTGTATGGGAACGTCACAGATTGAAGTTATAAATGGGATTTACTTGCTATTGTCAAGTCTACTGGAAAGTTCTCTGCAACAGGATTTTCTTTTTTTGTGTGTGTTTGTAGCTTTAGAGTATTTTCTTGGTCAGCATTCTTTGCAGCTTATTTACTTGTTTTCAAAGGGACATAAAGTATGATTAGGGATGGGTACTAAATTAGGTACTTTTATAGGTACAACCAAATTCTATCTATAGTACCCAGTACTGATTTACGTAAAATCTAATTGTACCATGTTTAGGTACCTAAACACATCCTTGTGACTGTGAGGGAGTGAAACAGTAGGTGATTTTCCATGCCAGACATAAACACAACATTGCAAGTTTATATTTTAAGAAATAAATATGTTAAGTTGAAAAACTCTGAGATTTCAGTCCTAAACAAATTAATATTTATTACCACATAAATTCACAACAGTACCAAAAATGTGGTACCATGGAGTACTGGTACTGATTTCCAGGTACTGGGTATTGGTACTGTATTGTTTCAAATGAGAAAGGTACCCATCGCTAAGCATGATATGGTTGGTTTTCAGCTCTCTCTGTTGTAGGGGGTAGGAATCGCTCGATAACTCATGCTGATGGTGATGATGTGATAGTTGATAATGTTTCAGTACCTCGTAGAGTTATTCCATAGTGATGCAGAAAGCTAAAATAACATACAAATATTGTTCAAGTCCCTACTTCTCTCTGTTGTAAAAAAAAATAAAGAATTTCTAATCTTTGAAATTTTGGAAAAATTTCACACATCTCCCTTATTTTCTTCATTATTCTGAAATTGTTAATCCTCACTTTGTTGCATGTCGGCTGTGTGCTCTCTCATCAGTCAGACCTCTAGACCGCTAAGCCCCATTTCCACCAAGCAGTCCGGTATGGATCAGTACAGTTTGTTATGGGTTGGATCAATAAAGTCCGATCCACAGACAACCGTGCCCTTCTTGGTAGGTGGTAAGGATGGGTACCTTCCATATTTGAAACAACACTGTACCGATGCCTGGTACCTGGTAACTAGTACCTGTACTCAGCGCTGCCAATTTAAAGTACTTTTTTGTGTGTCTGTGGTAAAAAATATCAATTTGTTTAATTGTAAAATATAGTTTTTTTCAATTTCACATATTTATTCTTCAATATATAACCTTTTAATGCTGTGTTCATGTTCAGCATGGAAAACTGCCTACTCTTCCACTCCCTCTCACTCACAAGGATGTGTTTAGGTACCTAAACATGTTACCTTTCGGTTTTACATTAATCGGTACCCTGTACTTTTGACAGAATTCGGTCGGTACCTATGAAAGTACCTGATTGGATGCTGTGATAGCTATGTACCAGCATGATGGCACAGCAGCACGACACAGCAAGAAGGAAAATGCACCGGTCTAGTTTTGACGTTTTTTTCAAGTTGTTTGATGACGTAATTTTCCAAACAAAAATAAAGTTATCTTCACAAAGTCGACTGGAGAGTTAAACATGGCAGAGTCATGACGATTCTTTCCACCAATCTGCAGTGTTTCTAGCCCCACGTCCTGGGGTTGGACCAGTATGTGTGGCACCCCAACAGAGGGGTACCAAAAAGTGGGACAGTACGGGTCAGTAATTTGGAGATCTATCCTGGTTTTAGTTCCCCACAGAAAAATGAAGGTGACACTGTCATCTCACACCGGCTGAGTGTTTGGCTCCATTGATGATCCTCTTCTGCTTCATGATGGGCTGTAAAACCTCAGACCTGGGGACTCCTGGTCTGGTGCCACTCATTGGTTGGTTTGTTGTTGTAGCCAAGGTAAAAACCATCTGGTCTGGACACAGTTTGTTTTATTTTGAAAGTCACTGGGCGTTTTAAGGTGGTTTCTGTGTACGACTTCCTGTCAGGAGGGCTCTAACCTGCCGGGGTTAGGACGCAGATTTATCTTCCAAACTTTACTTCTGCTCTGAAAGCTTCTGAAGCTCCATCGTAGAGCTCACAGCGACTGTAAACAAACCAAAACCAGTTTTCTGAGCTGAAGAAGACGTGAGTACAAACTCTGCTCTGGATCACACTGAGTCCAGCTCCCAGGATGCAGTTGGTGCGCTCATGGAGACAGTGGCGTTGCAGCCCGTTGTGTGTGCGTGAAGAATCAAAGGCCGCCATTGTTGGAATGAGAAGCAGATGTTAGCGAGGAATTCTCCTGACTGCAGCAGTTTTTAAGCTTGGACACGCTGCCTCCCTGAGCTCCCCTCGCTCTGCGTAGACCCACGCCGTCCTCTTTCTTTGTCTCTGACACAAACTCTACCTGGAGCTATTCTTAAACCAGCGTGGTGACAGCTCCCTTCACTGGGTCCGCTCCTCCTCCTCCCAGCAGAGGAAGTTTTCTTTGGCCTCAGTCGTACGTAGAGACACTTTCCAGCCTGCGGCTTGGATGGAGGAGGAGTGAGTTAAAGAAAGAGAGGTGTAATTGTTGCTGAGGCCCTTTCTTTCTAACCCTGGATTTGGTGTCAGGCCTAAGCTCTGAGGTTTGCCACGTTGACAGAGTCCCTGTTGGAGGCTCTGCTGGCTGCTCTTTGTGCTGCCTGACATGGACGCTGGTGTTGCATCACACTTTGCAGGGAGAGCAGAGAAAGGGGCTCAGGAAGCAGCAGTAATTTCATTATCAGGCACTCTGTGTGTGTGTCCACGCTCCGCAGTGTGTAACAGAATCCACCCTTTCATTT
The DNA here is from genome assembly GCF_033239565.1 of Halichoeres trimaculatus. NCBI lineage: Eukaryota > Metazoa > Chordata > Actinopteri > Labriformes > Labridae > Halichoeres > Halichoeres trimaculatus. The sequence continues at coordinate 30,096,715 of NW_027437195.1, forward strand.
CACGCTGGACGTTTCCTGTGTGCGGCGGCCTCGCGTGTGGAGCAGACATGACATAACGGCGTTTGAAAACCATCAGTAATGACTTTACTGACGTCGCTAACACGGGCGTGCACTTTCCCCGCTGACGTTCAACAATCTGATTAACGTAAGGAGGACGTGTCTTCAGAGCAGGAGTCATGTTTCTGTCTGAAAATGTGATTTGAGTTTAGCAGAGCCACTTCAGGGCCGTTAACTCTCCTACAGGGAGACGTGAACACCAACACGCCTCAGAAGACCAAATCAACGTTTATTTCTGCTGTAATGTTGGGCATTTTAAATCTAGAGAGATGTCAAGGTTTCAGACGCCAGTGCTCTTTAGATTACCGTAACTCTTCAACCATTTGGGCCAGTAAAAAAAAATCATACAGCTCCTTAAAGAAGAAAAGACAAGATTGAAATGGTATCCAGGGTATTAATGCAATGCAATGACATTACAATCGCAGAAAATTACTGATGCAAGCTGGTCTCATTACCGTAACTCTTCAGCTAAATGTGCAAGAGAAAAAAACTTAAACAGCTCCTGAAACAAGAGCAAAACAATAGTTTTCTGGGTATGATCCATAAGTCTAGATGTCCTGGATGATACTAAAATCACAAATGAATTGGGCTGGGACGTTATGCTATTCTCGCGATTTGACTTAATTGCGATTTTTTGGGGTGCCGATGTGATTTGATTTCAATTCCGATTCTTCAATATTTAAAATTTTTGCAATTTTAAGTTTGCTTTTTAACACCAGTCTTTATCATGAGCCATATTTTCTTATAAAATGCAAATTACATGTGAGTCAGAGAAAAACATTTCACCCCCTGCTGGACGAAAGCAGTAACTTTTTTCAAATCAAGTTTATGAACAAAGACTGAAATGAAAAATATGAATTTGAAAAAAAGAACTTGGCTTTTTTTGACAAGGGATCCTGATTTTGATATCGTCAAACAAAAAAATCCTGATATATCTTATATTGATTTTTTTCCCCACCCCTTTAAAATTACCCAATCATGACGGCTCTGCTGCACCATGTGACCTGTCGTCACTGAAAAATGTTGGCTGTGTTTGTTCGGCTCAATAAAACCAGAAACATGGTGACACCTGTGCAGGGTTTCCAAAAAAAACTGAAACTTTAAACCTGAAGAAATTGAAATTAGACATTCATTCAGGAAGTTTCAGACTCTGCTTTTTAAATAAAATAATCACCTATTTGTGAATAAAGTTTGGGAGAAACTGAAGCTTTAAGATACACCAGAATACCAACAACTGTAACTGTTGCGTCCTGAGGTGATTGTTTCTGAAGTCATCCACAGACTCCAGCCTCCACTTCCTGTTTTCCTCTTCACACCTGTCCCCAGGTCTAAATCCAGACTGAGTCTGAGTTGTTTATTGCTGTGTGTCTATCCCCTCAGCATTCAGCCAAACTAAACAATTAAAGTATTTTCTGCACTCAGTCTGAGCTTACTGGACTCACTGCTGTAGCTGCAGAGCGGGATGGAGGGACTGATCCAATTAGTTTGATCTCACTTCTAATTAACCGCTCAGCTGCTCTGTAGTAACACCTGACATATGGTCCCAGCTCCATTTACACTTCGTGTGTGTGAGCACGCGTGTGTGTGTGTGTGGATGCATCTGATGCTCACGTGTCTCCTCTTTCATCTGCTTCTGTGTGTGTGTGTCTGCAGCAGCGTTGTGTTTAGCGATGTGTTTAAGGTCAGCAGCAGCAGCAGCGAGTCGTCCTCGTCAGAGCTCATCAGTTTGCTGAGTGGCTGCTTGCCCGCCACGCTGCACGTCCAATGAGCAGCTCTAACCAGAGCTGATGCTGAATGTCAACAGTATGTGTATTTATGGCCACGCGGCCCACAATGCTCTCTGTCTGCGCTGCAGCGCCGCAGAGTTATACATGAACAGGAGGAGAGAGGTCTGCAGTTAAAGCTCCACTCGGAGGTTTTCAGACACGATGCTGATCACACTCCTGTGTTTAACGTTTGAGTCTGTGAAGGCAGCGGAAGTCTTAAACTTCCCCTGCAGTGAACGAACCTTTAACCCCCGCTAACAGCCTTTCACATGCTAACGCTTTCTCCCTCTTTGTGGCGTCTGAGAACTGTTTTTCATGACAACACGGCGTCAAGGTGGGAGACTTTCAGCAGGAAGAAGTGATAATCTGGATTGATTGTTCTTTAACATTCTTTTGTCTGGTGTGAGACTTTTCACACCCGCTGACGGTCTCACGTCCTTGGGCTCAGATCACTGTGTGTGTGTGTGTTTGTGTGTGTGTGTGTGAGGGTGTGAGAGTGTTTGTTTTGAGGTACATAAAGGTCTATCAGTTTTTACAGAGCTGCTTTCTCTGGGTGTCTTGTAGATTACAGATTTGATGCAAGAAAGGAATCATGATTTCTGAATATTCGACTGAATGTTTGATGATACAGATCGAACAGTTCACGTGACTATCACCACATCTTAAAACGTGTCCCTGGCTGTAATGTGCAAACATTGCTAGAGAAGACCAGAATGTGAGTTATTCAATTGGTAAGTGAATAGTTAGCAGGGATCTGTACTGACAATTTAGAGGCTTTGTTGTTATTTTTCTTAAGGCCGGGACGTTACGTTTTTCTCCCGTTTCGACTCTTTTACAGTTTTGAGGGTGATGATTTGATTCACATCACAATTTTTTGATATTTCCTTTTTTTTTTTTTTAGATTTTTAGTTTAATTTTTCAACACCAGACCATGAGGAAAAGTTGAATGATGATAATGGTGAATTCTCACCTTCTTTTTTTCCAACCCAGGACTTAAATTTGAAGGAAAAAAAAGTCAAACAAACAAAAAAAAATCTCGATTTAAATTGTTGAACAAAAAATTCAGACGCTAATATATATATATATATATATATATATATATATATATATATATATATATATATATAAATATATATATATATATATATATATATATATAATTTTTTTTTTTTTTTTTTTTCAAATAGCTTCTTTTCTTACTGAGGAGTTGGTAACACTGAATTGACAAGTGAATAGTGTCTTTTGCTTGAAATGTCAGTCCCTAGTCCCGGTGGAGGCTGAAAAACTTGGAAGAAGGACGAAAATAAACACAAAACTGGATAAATAACAAACAACAACAAGATAACTCATGTTAAAGTAAGTTTAATGGACATATTTTTCTGGATCAGAGGTTTTAAAGTGTTAATACAGTGAAAAGGAGGTTCATTTTTATATGCTTTGCTCTAAGGATGTAAATTATCATGTTTTATCTGCCTTAGCTGATGCAGTGTTAAAGAAACTGGATTGTAAATACTCGACTGGGACAGAGTCAAATGTTCATTTGTGTCCCACCCTTTCTTCAGACAGCTTCAGAGAAAATTCACATTTCTTTTTAACAACACGCCTGCTCAGATTCACCTGACCCTGCAGCTGAAGGCGAGCTCAGAGGAGCTGTTTCCTCTGCAGAGCAACATGTGACCTCTGACCCTGTAACGGGTCTCTGCAGCTGCTCTCCTCCACATGTTTTTAGCTGAAGCTGAGCAGGTCTCTGTTGTGTTTTAAAGTCCTGAGGATTGTTGGAGTGTGAGTCACTCAGTTCACTGTAGTTCATCAGTTTCTCTGCAGACAGATGTTCAGATGTTTGTGGGGAGTCACCGACATTCCCCTGACGTTGTGTCACATTTTCATGGCCCCGCAGGAATGCAGCCCTCGCACTTTTTCTGCTTTTCTGTTGATTTGAAAAGTTTTCTTATGATTTTCAGGGTGTAAACTTTGATCATTAAAACTTTTCCTCCTCCTCTGCTCTCTCCTCAGGGGCTGGCGTCGGCTGCGGTCCACATGCTCTGCCCTGTCCGAGCTGCTTGGCCTGCTGAGCCTGAAGGTGCTGCTGCGTGTGACCTGGGCTGCAGCTGAAACCATCAGAGGGGCCGGTCTCGGTGGTGGGGGGTGTCGGCGCCTGCGGTGGAAGCAGGCAGAGGGGCCTGTCCGATCTGAGCCACACGAAGATGAACAAACTGAGCTTCCACAACAACAAAACCATGCAGGACCGCCGCTGTGTCTGTGTCTTTTTGCCCAATGATGACACTCTCAACGTCATCGTCAACGTGAGTACGACACAAGAACTACGTCAGTGACGGTCAGAGGAAGGTTCAGTGCAGATGGTTAGCTTTACAGAGCTGAAACGGGGATTATCAACGGCTGTTCTAGAGCAAATAATGACATTCAAGTAATATTACCTCCTTATAGTATAAGAAAAAAACAGATCTGTTATTTTTCTGAGGAGATTTTTACCTCTTATGCTGGATTTAACTATTTTAGAAACAATATAAACACTTCATGAGAAACATGTCAAACACATATTTTAAACCCAAAACAGAAATGCTCAGTTTTCAACCAACAAAAATTTAATCCCAGCGAAAATACTCTTTCAGACTTTTCCATGAAACAGCCGTCGGTGTCTAAACAAAAATACCATTTGGTTTGGACATGGTGTGTTTTATTTTAAAAGTCACAGGATGTGTTTAGATGGTTTGTGTGCACAACTTCCTGTGTTACTGCTCCGTTGGTTTTTCATAAATTGACTCATCACTGCTCCGTCATCTGACAAAAATAGGAGGCACACTGGAGACAAATCTGGTGTATTTGAAGCGTTATCCAAAAAAACGGCCAGTAATCCCAAACTGTTATATTATATTACATTAAATTATATTATATTTTATTATATTAAATTGAATAATGTTGTAATATATTAAATTATATAACATAATATTAGAATGAATTTTATTATATTTTATTTTATAACATTATTTTACATTATATTGTATTATATCAAATTACTTTGTATTAAATTATATTATTTTTTTGTTTTATATTATATTATATCAGATTATTTTATATTATATAATATAACATTAAATAATTTTATAATACATTATATTATGCTATTTTGTATTAAATCATATTATATCAAATTATTTCATATTATTTTCTGTTTTCTGCAACGACCTCCTTTCCTCTTCTTCTTTTAGGCCATGTCCTCTTCTCTCTAAATAAAGGCATAAAATATTATATTGTATTAGATCAAATTATTTTGTATTAAATTATATTATATTAAATTATTTTGTTTTGTATTACATAATATTATGTTATAAATATTCTATTATATTAAATTATATTTTATTATATTTCATTAAATTATTTTGTATTACATTATATTATATTAAATTATTTTATATCATATTATATTTCATTTTTTTTATATTATATTCAGTTTTCTGCAATGCTCTCCTTTCTTCCTCTTCTTTGAAGCCAGGTCCTCTCATCTCTGATTAAAGGCATAAAATTACCCCAAAGTAGCTTAAAAAATGGATAAATAAATATTTTTATCTTCTTTACTGTGTTAAAGTTTAACTTTTCAGCATTTTACTGCCACATCTTTTCATCAATTCAAATATTTTCACCTGAGAAATTTGTTTTTTAAGCAATTTTTTCTTTCATTAGCCTTCCTGTTTACTGTAAAAACTCTACAAATAAAGTTTGTTTTTCCCAGTCTGACCTGCAGATACTTTATTTTATTGAGAAACTGCAAAAGACTGAAAGAAAATTACAACATGTGGGTGTTATCTGTTCAGTTATTTTACTTTGCCATCAAATATAGTTTTTGTTTATTCCTTATCGACCTGTAAACTGTTAAAAATCCTTGCACACAAACCTTAATACCTCTGGATTCAGCTGTTTTCTGAGCTAACAGACTCTGCAGCCCCGGTCTCCTCACCTGACCCCCTTCAGAAGGTGAACCGGCTCATCAGACTTTACTCTTCAGGGCTCTCTGTGCAGGTTTAGGATTTAGAAACAATTTGTGGAGAGTAATTCTTGGCTGCTGTGAGATGTTTTATGAAACACTGATTCGGTGTTTTGCACAAACCCCAGGAATGTATTTAAGCTTATCAGAGATTATCTCATGTTTGTGCAATCACAGAGGGATCCTGTTTGTTTGAAGGGCATGCACACCTTTTATAACAAGCTGGGACTCAAAGCAGGGAGGTTAACACAGTGTTTTCCTTATTTCTTCTTCACGTGTTGACTGAAAGATGAGCTAAAGCTGTCCCTCTCCTCCTCAGGTGAAGACTCTGTGCCAGGAGCTGTTGGTGCAGGTGTGTGACCTGCTGAGGCTGAAGGACTGTCACCTGTTTGGACTCAGCGTCATTCAGAGTGAGACAAAGATTCAATGTTTCTGTCTTTGTTTGAGGCCTTTCTCCTGTCTGTTGGTGTCTGAAGCTTATCTGATGTTTGCGTTTCTGCTCTCCAGCTGAACAAAGCGTCCCTTTGTTTTCTTCTTTAATGAGAGCTCTGTTGGTGAGAAGTGGAGGTTGCATCATGCTAACTGTGCAGAGATGCAGTCATAAAATCCCCCAGAGCCCCTCAGAGAAACACACTTTCCAGGCAGAGTCGACCCTAAACGCAACATCTCTCACCTACGTGTCACGGCGCCCTCTGTGTCTAAACCGGCTCCATTGTGCAGCGAGGCTCCAGTTGTTTTTACGATGACGGCGCGGCGAGGGGCGTACGAGTCACAGCGTCTGCAACGCGGCCCCGCAGACAGTCGGTGACAGTTTCAGGCAGACAGCTGGCCCCAAGATGAGCCAATGGCAGCGCGGCGGGTCAGCTGGGCAGGAGCCAATGGGTCTGATTGTGGGACATTCCTGAAGTGCTTGTCTGAACAGCATGAAATCCCCAAGGCAAACAGAGGCCACCCACTGTCCCCCCGAACCCGGCTGACACAGGTTCAGATACGTCAGTGTTTGTTCGCCGCTTCGAGGACAAAAAAACACATTTAAACATGCGAGAGAGATGCTAGTAACACTTCCTGTTCCCGTTCCTATGTTAAGGCTAACTTTATTTAATCAGTAACAGAAAATAAATCCATTTATTTTGACAAAATTGAAATTATTTCCTCCGATTATCAACAATCTCTTTTTGTCTCCTTGCTTTTGCCGTGGCAAAAAACTAAATCAAGCAGTTTTTAGACTTTGTTTTTAAGAGTTCTGCGTTTATAGACTAAACTATCATACTAATTAAAGCTGTAAGCAACGTTGATCAAGTCCTGGCACTGTTGCCCATCCCTCATGCCCATTTCACCCCAAATGTAAAGTTTTATCTCTTTATTTTAGTGTGAATAGCATTTTCCCGCCTTTAGTGAGTCACATGACCAGCTTCACGGAACTCCTTGTCAGTGTGACATCATCACCAACTGCTGCCAGCTGCACGGAACTCCCAATCGGTGTGACATCATCACCAACTGCTGCCCGCTCAGAAGTGAAATTGACAGAGTTTAGAAACAACTCCTCATAGATGCCACAGTTTTTAAAAAATCTCTGTATAAATATGACATTTTTGTGGTAAATTTTGTCTTAAAGTTTGTAGTAAATCCATCCATGTCATTTTTAAGCTGTACCAATTTTACATTTTTGTCTTGTCTGCCCAAATGTTGCAGCTTGTATGGAGCTGGAAGCCCTTGTCCCATTCATTCTAATGGAAGGGAGCTGAAAGAGCTTCGTCACTGACTTTGAGGGCTCGTCGTTCAAAAACCATTTCTGACCCAACAAATTCCTGCATAACTTTTGTAGAGCAGGGTCCACTGTGTCATCTCAGCAAATTTCAAGCTGATACCTTTTATGGTCTCGGAGTAGATAACTTTTGTAGAAAGGGCAAAAATGTGGCCGAATTTTGTTTTGAACGGCAAATAGCTAACTTCCTGTTTGAGATAGGTCAGTGTATGATTTGTGCATCTCAATAAGACGTTTGTTTGATCTCTCTATGACATTCCCGCTGCCATTTACAGCTGTTGCAGTGCCCCTAGGTGGTGCTACAGAGCAAATAATGGGATGTTGGGGGTCAACTTTGGTATAATGTAAATGTTTTTGCTGATTGTGAGGTGCGTGCCAATTTTGGTGAATTATTTTAGCACGTTAGGGTTTCAAACAAGAGCTCAAAGCACCTGTGAAATGATAATAAGAAAGAAACGAAGCAAATAAAACACGTCCTCCCCCTCCCCCTTTAGGTGAGGATCCTAATAATCGGTGGATTATCTTTTGAAACACTAATAACAAAGAGTTAGTTCACTTGGGGTCCATTTTAACCCTGATTCCCTCCCAAACATTTCTTATTTGGAGGCAATCCTCTTTGTTTTAAGACACTTACATCCTATTTTTGTCTAAATAAAGCACGGGTAATTAACCAAGCGTAGTTAGATTCAGAAAACCAGTTTTTAATCTTCCAAAGAGCCGTCAGAAATGACTCGACATAAAGTTACGGACGCAAAAATTAGGTTAGAGGTTCAATTCTTTCAAATCTGGAGGATAAAAATCCCCTCTGGTCCTCTGTCTGTTTTCTTTGCTGACTCTTCTGAAAGTCCCTGAGTGGAAGATCTCCACAGTGATGTTTTTAGATTAGCCTGATCAGCAGGATACTGTGTCTGAAAACTGATATTACTGAGGAGTTGTCAAACGAATACTTTCACTCCCACAAATCAAATGTAATTGAAGTGAATTGTTGATTCATAGCAGCTCATGGCTCTGCGGTGACCGTCACATTCAAATGAACGTGGTGATAACACGTCTGAACATCAGGACTCCACGGTTCGAGCTGTAAAATGAGTCCCCGTTTATAATCTGATCAAACTTCAGAGAGACTCAGCTCCTGCTCTTCACTGTCGTTTCTGCTTCAGTGAGGTTCATTGTACAGAAAGTCACTCTCAGTCGTCAGAAGTCATGAGAGAGGTGGGTTCAGAGCAGATTAGGACCTGACAGCGTGGGGAGGGGAGCGAGGAGCAGCAGGAGTACAAAGAGGAGTGAAGGAGCGTCTGATGTGACGGCTCGGAGGCCGACTTTGAACACTCTGCTCTCACTCAGGAGGGATTTCTCTCTGCACACAAACACCAACGTATACACTCATTCTGATTACACATAAACCTGTTTCTCCTCTTCTTCTCTCCTCTCACAGATAATGAACACATCTATATGGAGCTGGATCAAAAGCTTTCCAAATATTGCCCCAAAGAGTGGAAAAGAGAAGCCAGTAAGGTAAGAAGTTCACAGACAGAGCGCAGCAGAGAGTACAGTAAGTCTCAGTCTGAACCAGGCACAGGGGACGGTCTCTGAACTCAAGCTGGATCAAAGAGTGTTTACCCCGAGTGTCTCTGCAGGAATCATTCAGATAAACCCAGACTCCTGTTTGTTTCTCAGGGTATCGACCAGTTCGGGCCCCCGATGATCATCCACTTCAGAGCTCAGTATTACGTGGAGAACGGCAGATTGATCAGGCAAGTGGAGCCTCTGAAAGCTGTGAACCATCCCTGGCTTTGACCCTGGTGATCCTGATTAATGTCTCCTCTGACCTGCAGTGACCGGGCAGCCAGGTACTACTACTACTGGCACCTGAGGAAACAGGTGCTGCTGTCTCAGTGCATCCAGAGAGAGGAGGCCTACTTCCTGCTGGCCGCCTTCGCCCTGCAGGCCGACCTGGGAAACTTCAAACGAAACAAGCACTTTGGGAAGTACTTTGAACCTGAAGCCTACTTCCCCCCGTGGGTGAGTGTGTCCAATGAGCAGAGAGAGTGTGTGTGTGTGTGTGTGGGAGTGTGTCCAATTTAAATCAGAGAAGAGACGGTTCATGACGACCATCAACACACACATTTTCTGTGACTCTTATCTTCTTCTCTACAAAAAAATGAAATCTTATCAAGTGTTTTTGTCTGATTTTTGGTTAAAAAAACATCTTGTTAGACTCAATATGAGCCTCATTCACCTGATCAGTCCAGAAAAATGTCTGATTTAAGACAAGAGAAAAGTGACTTGAATTAAGACATTATTCTAGTTTCAAGTAGATTTTTCAACAAACCTTTTTCTTGTTCCAATGGCAGATTTTTTAACTTGTTTCAGCAATTCAGACCTCATTTTTGTCTTTTAATAACTTCAGCAAGATATTTTTCTGGACTGATCAGTTGAATGTGGCTTATAGTAAGTAAACTAAGACAATTTTTACATAAAATAAGACAAAAACACTTGATAAGATTTTGTTAACACACAAAAAGTCACAGAAAATGAAAGTTTAAGAGTGACATGATGCCGTTTCTTTTAGCCAAGGTACTTGATTTTGTGAAAAACGTTCTTTTATTGTGGATTTAAGCATTTTTGTTAAATTCCAAAAGAATTTATATCATCTGAAGTCATGCCCCTGAGGTTTTGTTCTCCCATCATGCATTTAAAATCTCAGCTAGATTCGAAATAATGGATATCAGAGGCCGAGTGTCAACAAAGCAGCAACTTTTCATCATAGCTCAGGCTAAAAATGACTCAAAGAAGTGCTTAAATTAAAAATATTGATTGTTTTATTGATTAAATTTCTTTTTAGATTTATTCTAAGGATGTGAGAGCACTTCTGTTGTTTTTTTTCCTTTTTCTTATTAGTATTTGGGCTTCCTTAATTTTCATTCAAGTATTATGTTGTGTAAATAATTAGATGTAACTGGGAAGTTCTGTACTGCATATTCAAAATAAATTAATAAAATTAAATGTAAGAAAAAATGTTCCCATGCAAGAAATAAAGTTTAAATTTGATGTAGATCTGTGATTCCTAACTTTTGACCCGTTTTCTGTTGGTTATGGTCTTTTGCCTGAGCAAAAAAAGAACGTTAGGAAAAAAGCTTTTATTTTGAAGGGGAGTTTTTATGCAGCAGTGGTGATAATTCCCCGTAGAAAACACTGAAAATGTGAAACGTCCATTCAGTGAGCTCAGGGCCAGACAGGAAACACTTCATTCATCTGATTGCTCTGCTCTTAAACTGCATCTGGATAAACGTCAGCGAGAAGCTCAAACTTTATGAAACATGAGTAACACGTGAACACGTCACCTGGAAAATCCTCCTGTCTGATTTTCTGCTGACTCACTGTGAGTGTGCTTGTAAAACATCAGTGACTTTAACAGTTATCAGCCAAAAATGACCCAGAGCTACCCCCCCCCCCCCCCCCCCCCCCCCCCCAACCCCCAACCCCCAACCAGAGGCTGAAACACACAGGAGAGGTGTGTGAGGTGTCCAGGTGTGTGTGGCCCACTTCCATTCATCACTTTGCCCAAACACTCAGTGATGGCTCCCTGTCTGAGCGTTTGGGGTGACCAGAACTGGGGCGTTGAGTTATTTCTGTCCCTGAAAGTGGCACACACACACACTCAGTCTTTTTTTAATCTCCCGCTGACATGATGATACTGGCCTCGCTGGTCCCCTCCCTCTAAGTGTGCCCTGACAGCCCCACCCGTCTGATTGGCCCTCACTTCCTGTAATTAACCTCCTGCCTCCTTATCGCCTCTTCAAACCGGCAGAGACAGGAAATTACTCCATGATGGAGCTCCTCTGTCCTAAGCCCCCCTCAGACTCAGACGCTCAAAGTCTTCAGTCTCCACGTGTGGAGCTTAGCGGGAGTCCGCAGCAGCAGCGGCAGCAGCAGCGGCAGCAGCAGCGGCAGCAGCAGCGGCGGCGAGCTTCATTACCTTTATTGGAAACCTGTGCCGCCAATTTGCCGTAATGAGCCCGAACAATCTGAGGGCAGCCAAGTCTGACGTGTCACTTCCTCTCTGCCTGCTCAGGTGATCGCAAAGCGGGGCCGCGAGTACATCCTGAGACACATCCCCAACATGCACAAAGACCAGTTCGCTCTCACGGCTTCAGAGGCGCACCTCAAATACATCAAGGAGTGCGCCCACCTCGACGACGTCACCGTCCACTACTACAGACTCTACAAGGTGAGGCGAGGGGTCCAGGTGTTCAGGTTGATGATGTGAATTTAAAGACTTGTGTTATTAAACTAAAGGAGATAAACTGGTTCTGTTCTGCTCTGAGTTAACAGCTCCATAAGTTTCATTTTCTTTTTTTACTTCTCCTGATTCATAATTTACTTTTTCTTTTCCAACAGGACAAGAAGGAAGTGGAGGCATCTCTAACGCTGGGACTGACTTTAAGGGGAATCCAAATATTTCAGGTATGCAACTTTTAAACTAAACTATAAGGATGTGTAAAGTTTCAAACTTTCCTGCTGGTTCCCTGCTTTAGAGATTTTTATTTCTGAAAACAAAGAAAACAGAAAAAATTGACATCTTCACTCTTTCAGTAAATAAATTTTAAAAATATTTGTTTCTGTAAAACAGTAAAAATCTAAATATTTCCACCCTGTTCTGAAAAGTTTTTCTTTGAGTGAATCTCACTTATTTTCAATTTTATCTCCTCTCATATCATCATATGTCGAAATTTTATAAATTGTTAAGCTGAAAGCAAAGTTTCAAGGGTTTTTTTGTCAATGTAAAAACCTCAACAAGTTGTTTAAAGCTCGTCAAGAGGATTAAAAAAAAAATCAAAGTTGATGCCTTACCTGAATAACACCTAGTTTTCGACCTGACCACAGAGAAATAAGATTTAGAAAATAGCTAATTGTGGTGCTGATAACCCAAGGGTCTTCAACCTGTGGCTCTGGAGCCCTTATGCGGCCCTTTGACTCATTTACGGTGGCCAATATAGCAAAATAAAGTATTTTTATTTTCTTACAGAGAGTATTAATGATTAAAGACACTGACACAAAATAAATCAGGTGTGAACATTTTTTTAACAAAATATTCATCATTTCTTGCAATAAAGCTTTCAAATTTTTTTAGGATTTTTGTTGATTTTTTTAACTTTTTGCAAAAAATTTTATTTGTTTTTTTTTGTTAATTTTGAAAAAAAACATGATTTTTTTTTAAAGATTTTTAATTTTTTTGTTAATCTCATATCCAAATTGTTTGAATTTCTGCAAATCTTTGCAAATGAATTAAATCCCATTTTTAAAAAGAAAAATTAGCTTTTTTTTTGAAAATTTAACATTTTTTTAAAATGGTGTTTTATTTGTATTTTGTTTTTAAATTTTATTAAGTTTTTGCAATACTTTTTTTCTTTTTTAAAAAAATATTTGTAACTATTGAAAATAAAAAAAATTAAACATCACATGTACAATTTTATAAACACACAAAAAATCGTTTTGATAATTATTTGCTAGATTTTTTACTATGTATGGAGTTTTATACACTTTTTTGTCTTTATTGTGAAGATAAAGGTGATTTTGTGGCTCCTGAATGACTTTAACCCTTAAAGGCTCCTATGGAAGTAAAGGTTTCAGACCATTGTGATAATCTGTCCCTGGTTTATTGAGACTAATTAATGATGAATTACAAAGTCTTGCAGAGCCTTTTCGATATTAAAGTTTAAATGAAGAAACTTGAAGAGACTACAGCTGTGTGTTTTCAGCGTTGTCGTGTAAAACAGTTTTCACCCTCGGTGTTTCTCTCCTCATGTGTGTTTGTCTCTTGTTGCAGAACGTCGGCTCCGTGAGGCAACTGTTGTACGACTTCCCGTGGACCAACGTGGGCAAACTTGTATTTGTGGTGAGTCAGACGCACAATCTCACCGTTAACCGACTCACAGCTCATCTTCCTCAGCTCTTCATCACCCTGCTCCTTAAAGGGTTGGTGACATTTGTACACAGAGCTTCTTCTTCTTCTGCTGTTTTATCTCAGCCTGCAGGTCCTGTGGAGCTGATCAGGGCTTTGGGAGGACTTTCCCTCACACACACACAGACGCTGTAAACACATTTCCTGAGATCAGCTGCAGTATTTCCTCTCACATTAAACTCTGATTTATTCCATCTATCAGCTGGAGCCCGTTTAATCTTCTGATCTCTGAGTCAGCCGCCGTCGAGCTGAGAGCAGCGTTTGCTTCCTCTGAGTTTCTGTTATCTGAGGAGAGGAAGGAGACGCTCCATATTTCTGTTTCACTGCCACAGCTTCACGTTTCCCTCCAGTCTGAAGGAGGTCGTTACTGCTTCTCAACTTTGGCGTCTAATTTTAGCTGCTTCTTCTGTATTTTTATACTCGTTCTTCTCTTTAAAGCAGGATATTAAACACCGACTGTCCCTGAATCTTTCTCTGTCGTCCAAAAAACATTTTGAAGTCTTTGCGTCATCACATCTGCTGAAGAGTTCACGTTGAACACATCCTGTTTTCCTCCTCTCTTTTTTTTTCTGGGTTGTTTTTCCTGGAGTTTGCGCTCAGCAGCATCACGGGAACGGTTCTGGCGTGGCGTGGCGCGGCATGGCGTGGCGTGGCCGGTGTGGTTTCTCTGTGGACGTGAAGGGCCTCTCGTGGCCCCGTCCCACCCTTCTCCTGAATAACAGGCTTTCTCCTCCACCACACCCTCCGCTCACGTCACCCACACCGCTGCCACCGCGGCTCCAGCTCCAGCCGAGCGAGCCAGAGCGCCGAGCAGGGCGGAGGGGGCGCGGGGTCGATAAACACCAGATGTTGCAAAGGTTTCTGGGGGATTTTCTGTTTGGGATATTGGCGCAGTAACATCTATGAATCAAGTTGGAGGGAAACGGAGCGGAAGGTGGAGCTCGTTTTTCTGATGCAACAAGTGAAGGAAAGTTGCATTTAGTGCTCGCTCCGTCCAAATGAAGTCATCCCCTCCAGTCCCGTGGCGTCGGATCAGGACTCAGCCTCAGCCCTGATGAGTCTCTGGCAGGTTTTGGTCTTATTGAGGGATTTTTGGATGTAACGGCCCCTGAGTGATGCTGGGAGTTTTCAAAGTGGGTGGCCTCTCTGGGAGGAATTTGTGGAAAGAGGAGAAAGCCGACCATCTGTCTTTAGCAGAGTTTGGACTGCTGTCTCACGTGTGCGGCGTGAAACGAGGGAAGTGTCCTCTGAAAACCTCTGAGAGACTTAAAACCAAACGTTGAGCTTCTTCAGCTCCTCCTGAACGAAGCAGCAACACGTAAAGTCTGATGAAACATGAATGAATCCGTCGTCTCCTGTGGGTAAAGAGTCAAAACCAACAGAGATGAAAGAAAACGCTGACTTCCTGCAAAGTTTCAGGGTTAAACTCGCCGACCTTTCTACCTGGCACAGAGCGCTCACCTGTAACCTGCCTCCTTTCTTTTCAAAGCTACAGGTAAATAAAGTGAAGGAGCGTCTCTGTTCTCAGAAATGTGCAGCCCTGTGCGTTTTCCAGGACTTAAACCCTCTTTAAAAGTCCGGACCTCTGCAGAACTGTTTATGGGTCTGATCTGAAAACAGCCCCTCTGACTCTGCAGTCAGCTGTTTTTGGGTTGAGTCTTTGCCAGGAGGAGCGGAGGGAAGCTCAAACCCTCCATTTTAGTTTTTCCGTTCATGCATCCAACATGTCGTCCTCCTGGAAAACCATCGAAACAATCGTCTAAACAAAACTTTGTCTCAGGATGGAGAGATGAAGAAATGATGCATCATGTTTCTGAACATTTTTCACCACTTTAAATCACGTTGTCTCTGTTTTTTCCCTCAGGGGAAGAAGTTTGAGATCCTCCCTGACGGTCTCCCATCAGCCCGGAAACTCATCTACTACACGGGTTGTCCGGTTCGCTCCCGCCACCTCCTGCAGCTGCTCAGCAACAGCCACCGGCTCTACATGAACCTGCAGCCGGTGCTCAAGCAAGTGCGACGACTGGAGGAGAACGAAGGTACGTCACCACCGTCAGAAATAAAGAAATAAATCACGTTTGAGACGGTGAAACTCAGAGTCTGTGCCTGTCGTCCTCAGAGAAGAAGCAGTACAGAGAGTCGTACATCAGCGACGCCCTCGACCTCGACATGGACCACCTGGACAAACGGTCCCGAGCCAGCGGCAGCAGCGCGGGGAGCGTGTCTCATCACAAACGCCTCTCCCGCCACTCCACCACCAGCCACGGGAGCTCACACACCTCGGGGATCGAGACGGACAGCTTCAGGGCCCCGGGTCAGGCCCCTCACAGACCCCTACGGACCTGCAGCTCGTCCACCACCAGCCACGGGAGCTCCCACACCTCGGGGATCGAGAGCAGCGGCAAAGAGCGCATCCTGGACGACGATGGTGAGAAGCTTTACTGAAACATTAAACCCAGAACAATTCAGGTTTCTGAGCCGGAGATGAACTCTGACTGCTCTTCCTGCAGAGATCGAGATGCTGGTGGACGACCCCAAAGACTACGAGGAGCTCCATGAGATGGCTCTGGACCAGGAGCTGTGCATCCACATCACAGAGGACATGTTGACCATGTCACCTGACCAGAGCAACGGATACTCAGGTACAGACTCACCTGCTGCTTAAGCTGCTACAGAAAAGGTTTCTTTAGATCAAGGGTCCTCAACCTGTGGCTCTGAGACCTTTTTAAATCCTTTGTCGTGGCCCCTTCTAGCTTTGAAAATTTTTTGTGGCAGTAAAGTTTTTTTTTTTAGTCTTACAGAGGGTAATGATGATTAAAGACACTAAATAAAACCATGTGTTAACATTTTTTTAAACTTAATCTTCATCATATCTAGCAATCAAGTTTTTAAATACACTTTTAAAAAAAATAAAGATTTTTGTTGTTTTTTTTTCTGAAATTTTTGCAAACTTTTTTGATTTTTTTTTTTCAAGTAAAAAAAAAAAAAAATTGTTAAAAAAATTTTCTGAAATTTGAAATTGAACTCCTTTAAATTATTGCAAATGAATTGAATTCCGTTTTAAATTTTTTTAGCTAATTTAAAATTTTAACAGTTTTTCAAAAATTTTGCAAACATTTTTTTTTTTTGCAAATTTATGAGCATGATGTTTTTGCTAATTTTTGCTCATCTTTCAAATTAAATCTCAAGGAAAAATTTTCAAATTTTTCAACTTTCACCTTCATGAGAAATTTTACAACTTTTTTGAATTTCAGAAAAATTGACAAACACAAACATTGAAATTTGATCAATTTTGCAAATTTATAAAATTTACATTAATTTTTTTTTCATTTTTTTTTATATTTGAAAATTCATTTAAATATTTAAACTTTATTTGCACAATTTTAGAAACCAAAAAAACTTTTTATTTAGATAATTATTAATAGATTTTTACTTTGTACAGAATTTTATACACTTTTTAAAATCTTGTCAGGATAAAGTAGATTGTTGATGTAGTAGCTGTGGTAGATTTTGCAGACCCTGTTTTAGACCAAAGTTCAGCACTTCCTTCCGCTCTCTACAGGACTGATCGTCAAAGACGTCAGCTCGTCCACGTCCAGCTCCTCTGAGACCGTGGTGAAGATGAGAGGACAGAGCATCGAGTCTCTGCCGCAGGTAAAACAGACCTTAACGCTGTCGCTCAGCAACACCTGGACAGGTTTGACTTCTGATCGTTCCTGGTTTCTAAACTTTCTGATCTTTTCCAGACCTCGGCGTGCAGGAAGCCTCAGTCCTCCACAGACCGCCACAGCCAGTCCCTCGACGACATCCGGCTCTACCAAAAGGACTGCCTGCAGTGGGCGGAGCTCTGCCAGGACACCGCCCACAGCTACACGTTCGGCTGCGCCCAGGAGCTCAGCGACGGCGGCGGAGGCTACCAGAGTCTCGCCGAGCAGCGTGCCGGCATGCTCAGCGAGCAGCACCCGTTCCCCATCAAGAGAACCAACAAGTACTTCTCCCTGGACCTGACCAGCGACGAGGTCCCCGAGTTCGTGGTGTGAAGACGGGGAGACCTCAGGGTGACCTTTTTTACTCCGCGTCAGACGTGGAGATGTTGGAGCCCTCAGGGAACGAGATGAGAGAGCAGCGCTGCGAGGTGGTTTCTATTCTTGGCAGCAGTCGTTAGAAAACTGGCAACAGGTCTGCCGCTCCTCAGACGGCGAGCCACACGCCAACAAACATGGAGGAAGACCTGAAGCTGCTCCCTCTGAGAAAGGAAACTAAAGGGATCTTCTTTCAAACACTTTTCTTCACGTGTCCCACAGACTGTGTGTGTGTGCGCGTGGTGTTACAGACACAAAGAGCAAATCAAAGACTCTGAGCTGCAAACCAAAGACACAAAAAGCTTCACGCAGGAGGGGAGAGGAACCGTAGCTCCTCCCTCCACCTCTCCGACAACATTTCATCAAACCGCAACAGGAAGTGCAGCAGGAAGTGCAGCACGCCAGCTCCCGCCTCAGACTGGACTCTGAATCATGTGAACACACCCGACGTGCCTTCATCTCTCTATGCAGGTGTCAAACTGTCGCCTCGACAATCAAAGATAAAGCCATCCAAACTCAGCGCTCTGCTTCCTCCCCATCATGACGCTCACACTCCTTTCCTCTAAGAGTCAAAGATCTGAACCCTTCCTACGCCTCCTTAACTCAGACTGCGGTTTCTGGCAGGAATGAGGTCGAGTTGGTTCCTGCGTGTCTCGGCTTGTGAGGAGCGCCGGCCCAGAAAAGCTTTCCTTAAAAAATCCAGACTCCGGGCTGGATTCGCTGAGGGCCAAAACAAACCGCACAAGTCGACGCAAACCTGCGAGTCTGCTTCATCTCAAACTGGAATCTGTTACACTCTTTATTTTATTTACATCCTCTTATTTTAAAGCTTTGTTCATGTTGTGTTTTGGTATAAGCTGTCCAGACGAGTGTGTGTGTGTGTGTGTTGATCAGTTACTCTACGTGCGGTTTGTTTCCTTCAGTATTACAGACGTGTTAGTGACAGTATTACGGCCGCGGCTCTGAACAAAAACGACTGGTTTTATCATTTTTATGACTCGTGACGACTCTGCAAAGATGTTTTAAGGCTGAAAATCACATTTTTATTCATTTTAACCGTTATAAAAGAGGAAGGAGGAGCTTTACACACAAATCATGCAGCTACAGTTTCATCCTGATTTTAATCGATCATGTGTTTTTTTTAAGATCCAAACATCTTTTTAACTTCTTTTGGTCGTGTAAGTTTGGAAATACTGCAGGTTACAGAGTTATATTTTGTGTTTTTGATGAAATCTGAGGTTGAAATCACCTTCGAAGCTCCTGTGCAGACTGAAATCAACCGTTAAGTTTCTGGAAATTTAACGACTTAAAACTTTTTCTGCGAAGTTCCTCTATGACTGACACTTTTGACTCAAAAAGCAGCCAAACTAGATATTTTCAGCAGAAAATACTACTTCCACATCTCAAGGACAAAACCAGCAAAGAAATATGATGTGCCACTTTGTCCACAAGGGGGTGCCAGAGGTGATACAAACATAAAGTTCCCATCAAGAGCTTTAAGTTGTAGAAAGAGGAGTGTGATCATTTTAGAGAAATATGTGTAATACTCCTTTAAATGAGAAACCTTTTTCTTTTTCCACATTTGATACCAAAATACAGAAAAGCGTGTTGTCTCCAATCTCGTCTTAAACTTTTGGAAAAAAGTTGTCAAAGAAGCTTAAAACTGCCAAACTCTTCACTGAACTTTCAGCGTTCACTTTGTTTCATTTCATCTACAGATCAGAAGTTTTGTCCGTGTTTCCAAACTTATACATCAGACTCAAACTCATTTATATGAAACTAACCCATACGCAATAAATCACCTGATTTTTATGTAATCAATAACAAAAGAAATGAATTTGCTAAATAATAAAACAACTTTTCTATCTCTTACACGTCCTCCTTCTGTTTAAAGCTCTATTTCTCTTCATTCATGGAAAATGTCGTATTTTACGGACAGACTTTCGTATATTACAGCAGTGTGTTGAGGTACATAGCCATACAGTCATAACCCGTGTCCTTAAAGTCTTCATAATGTGTCAAACTGAGTCCGTATGTCTGTGTCCCTAATCCTTTCTGTGAAAGGATAAAAGACTGTTTTTGTCTTCCCCGTAGTTTAAAAAAAAAAGATGTTATTATGAAGTCTGGTTTGTGCCTTCTTGGTACTAATGCCCTCAATATCCAATAAAAGGTACATTTATTTGCCAAAGTTGTGATGTTTGTGGTGATTTCAGGGTTTTAAAGTTGCTTTCAGAAGCTCCAAAAACAAAAAATAAACATGAGTAAAATAAAAGTATATAAAGAGGAAGATGAAAGTTTGACTTTTTGTTTTTCTCCTCGATAGTTAAACTGGCTCTGTGCGCTGAAGTAAATAAACCACAGACATAAGATGAAGATGAGAGTATTTCCTCACCTCTTTAAAACATGAGTGTGTGCTGCCCTCTGGTGTTTACTTGTGTTCCTGTCAGTCTCAGCTTGGCCTGAGGGGGGCAGTATTGGCTGATAAATGGGACTCCAGGCTTCTCCAAACTCTGCAACAAAGCACAACACAACACAAGACACACAACTGTGAGTTAAACCAGATAGAAGCTGCCTCCATTCAACATCTCGACTAAAGCTTAGTGTTAATATTTAAAATAACAATTATAATAACACAGCAGCTTTTTTTGTGTTTATGAGCAAAAAATTGTCATTTTTTTTAACGATGAAATAAACTAATTTTTCAATTTCACATATTTATTCTTCAGCATATCACCTTGCAATGCTGTGTTTATGTCCAGCATGGAAAATCACCTACTCTTCCACTCCCTCACAGACACAAGGATGCCTTTAGGTACCTAAACATGGATCCTTTTGATTTTACGTGAATCAGTACTCGGTACTTTTGATAGAATTCGGTCGGTACCTATAGAAGTACCTAATTCGGTACCTGAAAGTGAGTGAAAGTCGAGCCAAGCTTCACCCTCGTTTAGGAAAAAGCTTTTTCAGTTTGTCGTTTCATTTCCCTTTGGTTGTTTTTCTTCCTCTGTGCTCGTAGCTGCTCCGATTACCTTTGTCCACTCATAAATCAATACACAAAGTCACTTTGTGTGCTGAATGCTCTGTGATTGGCTGATGTAATTATGTTGACACTCAGTCCAGAAACATCCTGATAAAACCAGAACACTAACATCCAGGCAGAGGAGAGGGTTTGAGGCAGACACAGACACTGACACATGTATAGAAGCCGAGAGGAGACGACTCAGCAGGATTATTCCTGTAAAATTTGGCAATTTATTTTTTTGAAATCCCTGCCGACTCAACCTTTACAGAAATATAAAGCAAACATTAAAATGGTCTACAAGCAGCAAAAGAAACACAGGATAAAAATTAAAAGCGATAAGGTGAAATAAAAGTAGTAGTAGACGAAAACATCTGAGGATAAAAGCTGAAAAAAAACAAGATAAAAGTTAAAAAGCATTAACAAGAGGTGAAGACATAAAAGGAAATAAAAACTTGGTATAAGGAGATATAAAGGTTATCAATTTAGATTTATGAATAAGCTAAACAAGACTGGAGGAAGAGGAGGAAGAAGAGGAAGAGGAGGATGAGGAGGAGCTTTGAGTGATCTTGAAAAAATCTCACACTAGCTATTATCTATGATTTAAAATGAGATCATCAGGGTTAAAACAATTCCAAAAAGAAGATAAAACTCTTCCATGCACATGCACGTCTTGGCAAGAGTCTCATCTTTATGGCAGGGGGTGCTAGTGCTCATGGGAAACGGAGTCTTGAAAAGTACAGATTCCAAATAGTCCCCATAGCACCTTTAAATCATTGGACGTCATCACAACTGAGGTTTATAGCGCCTTAGCATCTCGTCACACCCTCCTGAGGAGTTTTGCCAACTAGTGATGTCACAAATTGCACAAATTTCATCAGCTGTTACTCACAACAGTGAGGTTTGCTCTGACATTTTTACCTCTCAGTTTGGACTTTGCCAACGTTTAGGGTTGAATTCCAACATTTTGACATCATATTTATTTATAACATGGAAAAAAAAACATGATGGTACACCTTTAAGAGGAAACATGGATTCTTTCCTCCATTAGCTCCGCCTCCTTTCCTGACCACAGATAACGTGTCTCCCTTTCTCTCCCCTCCGAGCTCCACAGCTGTACAGGAAATCAGTCATCCACCATCAGCTGCCGTCGCCATGGCAACACCGAGGGGGGAAATCCATTCTCTCCATCTCTCCGTCCCCACCCCCCTCCTCCTCCCGCTGCCTCCCTTTGTCTCTCTGAATTAGGTGTAGATCCATTCAGTCCACGTAGCTCAGTTTTCCTGAGGAGTCCTGGCTCTGACGTTTTCTGCCTCAAAACAAACGTAGAAAAATATTTTATTCTCTTATTTATTTCCTTTCTTTAACAACAGCTCATCTTATTGTCCCTCTCAGCGTGTGTGTGTGTGTGTGTGTGTGTGTGTGTGTGTGTGTGAGATCATTTGAGCTGATTGTTGGAGAGTATTAGATGACACTGTGTCTCCAGCAGCAGTGGTGACCTCTCTGTAAATCCCACGGGGCATCAGGGCAGAGCGGCGAGCGGCGGGTGAGGCGGGGCGGCTCCTCTCCTCGCTGCTCGGCTCGGCTCGGGCCGGCAGCTGCCTGGAGGAGCCAGATGGTCTCAAATCAGAAATAAAACCCAGGCCCCTCCCCCGCTGGTCGTGATAACCCCACCCCGTGTAGGAGCACGTATAAAAACTGTGTTAGTACAGGATCATTGGAGCAACCTTCAAATCCAAAACCTCTGAAACAAACTGAGGCGGCGTTTATCCTCTCAGCGCGATGAGACAAGATGTTTTACTGTCGTCTCCTCGTTCCTAAAGCTCCGATTCTTCAGATCCAACCTTTGACTCAGGAAAAAGTGTTTTTTAATCTGGGAGTGACCACACTCAGCCGTGTCCTCTGCAGGGAGGATTAACGGCACTTAATAAAGCAGCCTATTAACCAAAACAGCTGCAGCGACACCGCCGGGTCCAGAGATGATCCTCAGAGCCGATAATAAAACATAGTAATCAGATTACAAATAAACAGAGCTCTGGGTTTATCTCCTCTGCTGGTGGAAGGAGGGAGGGCGCCCACTTTTACTGATGCTCAACAAGGACGAAACAATCGCCGACTCCCAGGTCCAGGAGTCTGTCGGCCTATCAGGTCTGAGACACTCTGACTGGACCCAGGAAAGGCTCTCAGAGATCTCCGTGGCGTCTTGGTGACAGAGGCTTCCTGTGTTTACCTCCACAGGAACCATGACTCACTGATTCCTCCTCCTCCTCCTCCTCCTCCTCCTCTGCTCACATGAGTACAGTGAGTTTCTCCCAGAGAGAAACATCTGTACGAACGGAGCCGGAGAAAATGATTCACAGAAATCTTGAGGTCAGAGTTCAGGAGGGCGAAGACGCAGGCGAAGGATCCTCACGGATGAACAGAGACAAAGATCTACTGTCAGCTGATGAAACTCAAAAATTAAACCTGACAAAGGGCAGATCCACAAGACGGATCTATTCAACCCAGTTCTATGCTCTTCTGAAAGCTAAACTATCATGAAGGAAGAGAAACTGACCGGCTCAGCGGTTTGGATTTTTATCAAACTTGTTCTCGCCAACTTAAACAACTCGCAGAATGTGCAGGTTCAGTTCCTCACTACTCCTGAGGTTAACAGTTCAACTCTGATTCCTGTTGGTGTTTCAGATTTACTCACTACACGTTTACACGTTTATAATCCCATAAAAAAGTCAGTTTCAGTTTGAGTTCAACACTAGAAACACTTAAAGCTGCCAAAACATAATGAAAATGAGATGATCAGCACCAAAATGTGTTATTTCTGAAAGCTTTTTCTCTGGGTCGTCCTGGACTGGATTGATTTACCAAACATTAGAGCAGAAAAAAAGCTAAACAGGAGAGCAATAGAGCACAAGCTAAAGGCTAAAACAAAAGTTAAATGGTAAATGACAAGCTAAAGGCTAAAACACATGAACTTAAGGTTATAAAACACAAGCTAAAGGCTTAAACACCAGCTAAAGGCAAAGAGAGGAGCTAAAAGCTAAAACATAAGCTAACTGGCCAAAACATGAGCTAAAGGCTAAAAGTGGAGCCAAAGGCTAAAACAAGATCTAAAGGCCAATCACGTGCTAAGGGCTAAAACCCGAGCTAAAGGCTTAAACACGAGCTAAAGACTTTAACACATGAGCTAAAGGCTAGGGGAGGAGCTCAAGGCTTAAACACCAGCTAAAGGCCAAAGGAGGAGCTAAAAGCTAAAAGAGGCGCTAAAGGCTAAAACAAGAGCTAAAGGCTAAATAAGAGCTAAAGGCCAAAAAAACGAGCTCAAGGCTACAAGAGGAGCTAAAGGCTAAACAAGATCTAAAGACCAAAACATGAGCTAAAGGCTAAAGCAAGAGCTTAAGGCCAAAACAGGAGCTAGAGGCTAAAACACACGCTAAAGGCTAAAACACACGCTAAAGGCTTAAACAAGCTTAAGGCTTTAACACATGAGCTGAAGGCTTAAAAAGGAGCTAAAGGCTAAAACAAGAGCTAAAGACCAAAACACAAGCTAAAGGCTAAAACCCAATCTAAAGGCTAAAAGAGGAGCTAAAGGCTAAAACCCGAGCTAAAGGCTAAAAGAGGAGCTAAAGGCTAAAAGAGGAGCTAAAGACTATGGGAGGAGCTTAAATCTAAAACACACTAAAGGCTAAAACATTGGTTAATGTGTTTGTGCTAATGTAGCCTCCAAAAAAAAACACGAACTCATCGTCATTCGATGGTTTAATTTTTCTCATACAGCAAATTTTCATAACTACTAGAAAAACACTTCTGGACACTAAACTCAACTACAAACTGAGTTTCGAAGAGTAAATAAAAACATCACCTCATTGCTTTGGCAAGAGTCACGTCTTTGTGACAGTGGGTGATGGTGCTCATGGGAAATGGAGTCCTTATCACAATAGTTGCATCACTAAAGATTTATTCTGCTGCTAAACTGACAAAAACATCAAACAGCTGATGGTGATTCTTCTTCTGCTCGTCCTGTTGGATACGAAGGATTATCACGAGCTTTAAGCCGTTTATTTTTTAGTCTTTAACAGTAGATGAGCTCCCTTTCTCTTTCTCTTTGGTTGTTTTTATCCGTTTTGAAGATTAGACGCTTCGACTCTGGCTGGATGCACGTTGTTTTATACCGGATGTCACAGTCTTTGTATCTCACGTTCAAACTCTGGAAACAAACGCAGGAGACGGAGACGGAGAAGTGAAGTTAAAGATGATTTTGATTCATAATCAGAGTCAAATCCAGCTCCTCAGCTCTCTCCTGGTTTGCTCTTGTTTACTGTTGCTGTTTGGACACAGTCGAGTCTTTTCCTGTGGACCTCTGGGAGGTGGAGGGAGTGTGTACAGATAGCAGAGAAAGAGAAGGAGGAGGAGGAGGAGGAGGAGGAGTAGTTTCTTACAGCCTGAGCGTTTGGCTGAAGGGTGGAGACTCAGAGCGGCAGAGAGAAAGGCACACACACACACACACACACACACAGACACACAGAGGAGTGTGTGTTGTGAGCGTGGATGCACTCGCCTGCTTCTCTCAGTGACAGAAAGAGCGTGGATACTACTGCACGGCGCTGAATGTGTTTCAGGTCACAGACGGAGACGAAACGCACAAAAGAAGGTAGGAATCTGTCACTCCTCTTCACTGTGAGGCTTTTATTCGTCTGTTTTTGTGTCATGAGCTTAATTAAATCCAAAGCAGGGTGTGTTCAGAGCAGGAGGAGGGGGTTTTTCATTTGCACGCTGTGGTTTTGTCAGCATTTCGAGGCGCGAGATTGATGCTGTTTACGGTTCACATCATGGAATCCCCTCCTCCCGAGAAAATCTGTAAAATAAAAAACCTCATTGTCAGGTGTTGCTCTAATCTTCTTCACATCAACATCTTCTTCTTCGTTTCATACATGTGTAGGGAAATAGTTGCGCCTCCTGTCCCTCCTTTAAGGAGTGTGTGGATCCTTTAACCCAGCAGAGGAATCCCAGAAGCCTCCTCTTGGGTTTTTCCTTTCAATCCCAACTCTCTCTTTGAGGCGTTCAGAGAAAGCAGTCAGCCACAAACAAGGTCTGTGTAGTGGTTGTACGAGGCAGATGGTCGGAAGAGGTGTAGGAGGAGGAGGAGGAGGTGGAGGAGGAAGAGGAAGGGGGGGGGGGGTTGTGTTTTTATCTTGCTCACAGATATTCAGTCAGTGACAGCAGCGTGCATTCACAGGAAATCCAAGAAACCCAGCGCAGGCGTCACATACAGCGCACGCTTAATTCATCCAATCATGCGTGTGCGTCGTCGCCGTCGTACACACGGTTACGCAAGAGTTCACGGTACAGGAGAGCGGTGGTGTATCTCCGAGGAGAGCAGCTCCAAGGCTGAAGATTGTTTCACAACACGCTGATGATGAGACTGAGAGTCCAAGGTTAGAGACAGGAATCCAAAACGCTGAGAGTTTCCGTCCACGCCTCATCGATCGCTCCAACGTCTGCAGAGTCACCTGTGGAGGATCTTGTCGAGGCCGTGGAGGGAACGTGGCGTGATCAGGCAGGATGTTGTTGCACTCAGACCTTTGTGCTCAGTGCACTTGTTTGCTTTCACCTGTGTTGATTTTTAGTCTTACACCTTTGCGACTGGGATGACGCCTCTGGACAAAAAGCACCAGATGCTCCTGATGGAAAAAATAGACCTCAGCCTCAAATGACACCAAGGTTTTCAGGTGTTATCTGGAAGAGCGATCCCAAGTCATCCTTTGTCTGACTTTACATCGAGATAACTCAATGTTTCAAGTGTTGTCTCAATCGCTGATTTAATTCCAAGTTTTCAGGACCAGGTCTTGTCCAGGTGTTGTTCTTTTTATTCATTTAAGACCAGGTCAGGTCATACGTTTGTTGTCTCAACAAAGGAAAAGCAACGGTAGTCAATCGAAGAAAAGATCCCACTCCTCATTGGGGTTTAAGGCTGTATTCAGACCAGAAAAGTCCTTTGGTCCACTTGTTTGGTCCGGACCAAAAGCGGACTTTCTTTTTTTGTTTGGTGCGGTTCGTATTCAGATTGTACTTTTATCAAGTGGACTATATTCTGTAAACACATCCAGGTGTGTGAGGATCAGTGCTCTCATTGGACAGCACTGACAAAGGGCGGCACACAGAGTACAGACCCAGAAATGGAGGTAAACATGTGTTTGTGCTCTTATTAGAGCTGCTAAATCATTTTCAGTTTCAAGAGCAGCTCCTTCAAAGCAGCTTAACAACACCGTTTACAATTTAGGAACAGGAAGACCAATGATCGCAGCAAGGAGGCGCTATGCTCTGCGTGTCCTGACCCACAACATGCTAGCAACAGCGTGGCTAAACAGAAGACGGAGGATCAGGTATGAACCAAAGACGGTTAGGTTACGGTGGCTCTATAGGCCCAAAAGGAGCATGTATCCTGTAGTTAGTTTGGATGGACCTTGGTTTGTATTCAGACCTGCACCGGAGAACCACGAACCACACCAGAGTTCATTTGGAAGGGGACCAAGACCACCTCAAAAAGTGGATCTCAGTCCGGTTGTTTGGTCCACACCAGGGTTCGTTTGTGTCTATTCACATCTGCATGAAAAGTCCGCACCAGCGGGGGAAACGAACCCTGGTCCGTTTAAAGTGGACCAAACAGTCCAGGTCTGAATACGCCTCAAGTTTGTTTCAGGTTAAGGTGTAAATCCAAGTTTTTTTTTTTGGCTAAACGTTCAGTCAGGCTTTCAAATTGTTTTATTCTGGGGAAAATCAAGGAAAGAGGACAGAGCAGGAAACTGGGAATGAGCACAGAGAGAAAGGTAACGACCAAGCCAAGGTCTATTTGGACAGATACCTCTTAAAACACTGAGACAATTCTTGTACCTTGTCCAATGATTTCTTTCAACCTTGACGTGTTTCGACTGCAGCTTCCTGCAGTCTTCCTCAGAAAAGTTATGGGTTGGAAAGAGAGAAGAATGTAAGAAACGTCTGGAGCACGCACAAGAGCAATAAAGCAAAAAGAAGTCCAAGAAAACTTCAAATCAGCCTCTTAGACCAGGAGACATCCTGGGCTGGAAAAAAGGCCGCTGACGCTTCAGGTAGAACAACCAAACTTACATAAATCAGCTGAGACGTATGTCACAGCAACGTCACATGACTCCTCTGAGGAAGACGAGAGGAAGACATGTCGCCACACCGGTCGAGTCACAAGAACTGTCTCTCGTGATTTATGAAATAACTGCAAAACTTGAAGCCTGGTTTACACTTCTGCACTGACTTTTACCTTGTTTCCACCAAGTGGTCCGTTACAGATCAGTGCAGTTTGGCAACGTAGCAGTGACACAGTTTACCCCGCTAATAAATCCAACGAAGAAGAAAGACGCGACAGTAAACAAAGAGCATAGATGATACAAAGAACAATCAAGCTTTGTTTCAGAGAAGACTGTGAGCCACCAGGAGAAATGCAGCCGCTGTCACACAGGAAGTGACGCTTCTTTTGACCAATCAACGGTCTGCAGTGTTGTAGCTCCACCTTCTGAGAGCGGATCGGTTCAGTCTGGCACCCATACGAAAGGGTCCCAAAAAGTGGAACAGCTCGTCTCAGTTATTTGGGGATCTGTCCCTGGATAAGTCAGTGAAAACGTCACAAAACATGCGCCGTACTGAGACGAACCGAACCGGTCTGATTGGTGGAAACACAGCTTTTGTTACAAAGAACAATCAAGCTATCAACGGACTGTAGTGTTTCGAGCTCCACCTTCTGGGGTCAGATCAGTTTGTCTGGGACTCCGACAGAAGGGAACCAAAAGTGGTACGGGTCGATGATTTGGGAAAAGAAAATGCCACAAACTGCGTGTCACACCGAGACAAACCAAACTGAACCTCGTGGTAGAAACAGCAACTTCTGCGTCAGACCAAGGGTGTTGCTTTGAAAAACTCCGTCTTAACGTCAGTTGGCCGTTTTTATGCATGTCCCCTCACCAGTTTCCCACCACTTTTTAAAGGATCGAACACTGCTGGAGTCGGACGAGCATCAGTTGATCAGTTATTGCAAAGAAGAAAAGGGGAGGACACGTTGAAGATGTGCAAATATTTCGCAGGTTATTTATTATTTTTCGAACCTACTGTTTTTTTAAATGCAAACTTTTACGCCAGCAACGTTATTTCCCAAAGCTTTTCTTTTTTCGGACCAAGGTTGATTTGTCCAACATTCTGCTTGTGACGAAGACAAATCCGACCAATCAAAACACTCGCTGACATGTCACACAGCAAAACATTCAACATGGCGTACCACTTGATTGTGTTCGTGTCCCAGCAGAAGACATAAAAAGTTCAGTCTCTGGATCCAACTCATTTCTTAGGATGTGTGGGGCGATGGGAACCCAGATCAGGCTTTAGGACTTTGGTTTTTCACTTTTGGAAGAATCACCGTCAAAGCCACACAAGTTTCTTGGATCAAACCCACGATGACCAGATCTCTCCTTAAGCAGAAACACTTCTCCGTCATGAATCAGTCGTGGTCTGGAGCGGTCCGAGCAGCACACTCAGGCTCTCAGCACAATCTAAACAACTCCGGATGTTTGTAATATTGTTAACAGCCCAGGAGTCGGCCTGTTATTCTTGGCACGCTGATTGATTCCAGAGGAAGAGTCACATCGTGCAGCTTCGCTCAAAGAAAAGACTAAAATCCTCACAGCAGAAAAGTGAGCAGAGATGTTGATGTATGTGAGAGTAGAGGAACTTAAAGGTGATTTTTTTCCTGTTTCCGCCCGGCTACACCGCAGTCAGAAAACACACATTAAAGGTTTCATGGTTGATCTTTTCACACAGAAATAGAAAACACTTGGTCTCTGCTTTGATGGGACAAAGGAGCGACACGTCGAGCTCTGATCCTTTGATTTAATAAACATAATAGAGCACATTTGTGCTCCCTGGAGCAATAAGCCTTCTCCCGGCTGCCTCCTTGACTCCCTGGGGATGCATCATTTCCTGGGCCACTGGTCTCTCCCCTCCCCCTCTTCTGGGACCTAGATTAACCCCCAACACACACACACACTCACACACACATACTTTGAAGGATGGTAGGATGGGCAGGGCAGGCTGGGGATGGCACAGATGTCAGGGTAATCAAATAATCACAGGTGGTGTTGGTGGTCTGACCAAAGCAACGGCACACTTTTTTCTCATCACATTTATTTCCAAAGCTGCAATTCAAACAAGATTCCTCCCAGACATTGGTATTAACTCAAATAATCCACACATGAAAAGAAATCACAAGGTTCAGGTCCATAAATAATGATTATGGTGAATTAAGTACGATAACACAGGAAAAAAGTATTGAACACGCTAACTGAGACTCATCTAATACTTAGTGGAGAAGCCTTTGTTTGCAGTGACAGCTTCCAGAAGCTTCTTGTATGTTTGAACTTTGGATGGTTGTCCTGCTGGAAGGTCCAGCCACGTCTCATCTTCATCATCCTGGTGGATGGCAGCAGATTCAGATCAAGAATTTCCCCATACATGGCTCCATTCATTGCTCCGTCAGTTATATGAAGTTTGCCAACACCATGAGATGAGAAACAACCCCATGCCATGATGCTTCCACCTCCAAACTTCACTGTTGGTGTAGTGTTTTTTGGCTGATGTGCAGAGCCATTTCTCCTCCAAACATGGTCTGTAGTATGACAGCCCAAAAGTTCAGTTTTGGTCTCATCTGACCAGACAACATTCTCCCAGTATTCTACAGGCTTGTCAAGATGCTGTTTAGCAAACTTTAAACCAGCTTCAACATGCCTTTTCTTGAGGAATGGAGTCTTGTGGGCTGAGCGTCCATAGAGGCCATGGCGGTGGAGTGCATTGCCTGTTGTTTTCTCTGTAACAATTGTACCTGCTGCCTCCAAGTCTTTCTGGAGCACTTTCAGGGTGGTTCTTGGCTGGTTGAGTCCTCTTCTGACTATCTTTCTGACTCCCTGGTCAGAAATCTTCAAGGAGCTCCTGTGCGTGGCCTGTTGATGGTAAGGTGGTGCTTCTTCCACTTGTGAATAATGGCCCCAACGGTGCTGACTGGAATATTCAGGTGCTTTGATATAAGTCTGTAACCAGTTCCATTCTGATGCTGAGCAACAATCAGGTTGTGAATGTCTTCAGAGAGCTCTTTGCCTTTACCCATCATGAGGTGTGTGCTATTTAACTGCTTGGTGAAAAAACACCTTTTTTATAGGACCATCAATTTGCTCTAGCCCAGCTGATGTTGGTTTGCACTAATTGGAAGTTCAAGTAATAATTACTGACAGATTTCAGGTGGTACGGTGCATTTCCTGTCCAAAGTATACAGCCTTTCCATGGTGTGTTCAATACTTTTTTCCTGTGTTATTGTACTTAACCTTAAATCACATGATCCAGCTTCCCAAATACTGATAGCTGGAGCTGTTTGTCTTTAACTGAGAGAGCCAACCCTTCAGAGCAGCTGAGGAGGTAAAAACTGAAAGGCTGCAATCCTTTCTGAGCTTTCTTTTTTTGTGTTTTACTCCAAAATCCCCTCACTGCATTTTTCAAAAACTCCAGGCCTGTTTCCCATTTTCCCTCTGAAGACCCAACAGCAGTCGCACGCATACAGAAAGTTGAGTCATCCAGTCCTGACAGTGTGACCGAGTGACTGTACCACGCTCAGTTTGTCAGAGGACAGTCAGATACAGGCAGAGACGTCACCGTGAAGGACGCACAGACTCGCAAACAAAGATTTCCAGAGTTCAAACCTGCCTGGAGAAGTTACACAGGGTCAGAGAAAGAGAAAGTAAAAGCTGGAAACAGAAAGAAAGTTCACAGAGGAGATAAACGGGAGCGATTTGTGGTGTGAGATTGATTTCAGAACGGCTTTCTACAGCGACCGCAAAAAGGGAAGGTAACATAAAACTGACCTCCAGAGTTATTAATGAACACGATCAAGAGGATATCGACTATTGAATGTAACAGAGCACGGACCCCTGCCCTTGGAGAGGAGAAAGGACGACGCTTCCTGAGAGACGGATACAGTGAGCGTCCCTATTTCTGTCACAGGAGTCAGACCTGGACCTGGAGCTCTGAAGTAATACACCAGTAAGGTTTTCCTCGATTTCTAAAGGCTGAAAAAATATAAAACGAGACAGAAAACGTGAGAAGAGAAGAAGTCCCATCCTGCAGACCCTCACAGGTTAACCAGAAGACTAAACCAGGGACAGATTTTAATTACTACGCTCTAATTTCCTACCCTGGACAGATCGCTCCCTGTCTGTGAAAAAAAAAAGGTGTGCACACAAAAAGTGAGCAGAGTCTCAGCGTGTGTGAGCGTGCGTCACACATCATCGCTCTCGACAGGCCAGGAATTATATTTTCCTCTCCAGGATGTTTCCCGCGGCGCTTAATCACCCTTTAAGTCAGCGACACCCTGAGTCAAGCAGCAGCTATAATCACATCAGTGCAGGGCCTCGTCACGAACACAGACCCCCTGAAAAACCCGGAGGAAGGGGTTCGAAGCGGCTCCAAATGGCAGGGGAAGGACAGCGGAGGGGGGCGGGATCGATCGGGTGGTGTTAGCAGCAGGACGGAGCGTGCTCGGGGTGTTTCTGTCCCGTGGCTCAACACCTGCCGGCCACGCAGGGAGGGACGGGGAGCAGAAGGCTACGACACAGGAGAGAAATGGATCACCGGGCACATCCCATAATGCACCTCTCGGCTTCTTCAGTTTGCGATGCTTTGCTGGCACAAAAGTGGAGAAGTACATCGACAGAGCATCGAGCTTGCAGAGCCTCTGTCTCTGTTTCTCTGCAACATAAAGATGATGACTCAAACCGTTCACGGGGAAATCAAACTCAGCGATGTGGTTTTCATTTAGAAGAAGAGTCTGCTTTTTGCATTTTTGCAGAGAAGAGTAAACTGATCAAAGAGAGGAGAGAAAAATGAGAGGGGTAGCACGTTTAACTTTTAACATCTTAAAGTGATTCTCCAGGATGGAACAAGTTGGGTCCTATCTCAAGGTTTAGGGCAGAAATTACCCCTACAGCAGTGTTTTTGTGCAGCAGAAGCCCAGAGCGCTCACACCAAACACCCCCTCCCTGCTCCTCTGCTGGTTTCCTCTGCACTCAGACGGGGCCATATTTTACTTGACCAAAAACACAAATAAACGGACTCCCACTGAAAAAATCTGATATCAGTCTGCATTCACGCTTCATTTAGAGAATTTTCAGCTCGTTACTTTCACACAAAAACACCGCTAAATAAAGCTCTAGTTCTCATCGTGTCGTAAAAAGGCGCTACCTCCGCTGCAGAGCCACAGTTGGCTACGAGGCGCTCGCTGCTTAGTGTATCAGTCCGCGCGTGGCGTGCCAGATATAAACAAATGCAGGTAGTCTGCCAGGACGAAGAGACACGATTTACATGATTTCTCCTCCCGCTGTTTCGCGCAGTGTTTACAGACACACAAATACATGCTCGCATTTACACACAGACCAGCTGAATCTCATTCTGTATAGCCGACAGAGAGCTGGAAAAACCACCACAAGAAACATCTCCCAGCGTCTTCTCTGTCCTCTTATCTTCCAGGCGAGGGACGTGGACTCGCGTCTTGTTCCTAAACCAACTGCTAGGAAGGAGACTCCTGCATGATTCTATGTGCGACTATGTAGTGTTTTGGTTTCCACTAAGGCCGTGTTTACACGATAACGTTTCATCTGAAAACGCTAAAACACAGTGGAAAAAAATCTGCGTTTACACAGAAACGCTGATGGACTGAAAAGCTGTAGTAAGTAGAGGTGTCCCAGTCCGATATTAATATATATATCCGACATAAGCAGTCCATTCCAGACTCCGCTCCTGCTGTTTTTATTTGATTTATTTAGGTTATTTTCTGGGTTTTCCAATTTATTCTTTGATTCAATTACTAGTATTTTTTTATGTTTAATGTTAAAATTTTTGTTACCCATTGGTTCATAATAAATGGGTCAGTTTTTCCTCATACCTACTGTTGCTGACTACTGTTCTTTGTTTGAATAATATCACTTAATCAAGCCTTTTCTAACATGACATACTACAAAATAAGTAATAAAAGTCTGCATGTTTAATGCTGATATTGTATCGGATTAATATCGGTATCGGCCAATACTCAATGCTGCAGTATCGGTATCGTATCGGAAGTGAAAATGTAATATCGGGACATCCCTTGTAGTAAGCATGCCAGGCCTGTAGGTGGGGCTATAACTGTCTTTTCCGGAAGCAGCTTTTGGTAGATCTCCTCTGAAGTAGAGTTGCGCCGATCATTTGGTGTATTGGTGAATGCTAAGAGCAGAAGTGGAGCAACAGATGCTCATTTTGTTAAAGACAGTCACAGATTGAGCAGCACAAGCTCAACACTGTAGTCAGCAACAATCATAACGATGGTACTGTGTTCTGTTGTATGCGCTTGCACGACGTTTACATTTTAGGTCGACTGAAACGTCGTTTCCGTGTAAACGCGAGGCTGAACAAAACTTTTGCGTTTCATCCTAAAACCGTTGTCGTGTAAACGGCCCCTGAGTCATGTGACTGAATCCTTCCTGCTGATTGGCTCCTGAGGCAAGCATTCAGTGAAGGGACTTTCAAGCACCTCTTCTTTGTCATTTATGCACCGTTGATCCTCTCCAAGATGGCGCCGCTCTTTATTTTCTCTAAACTGTTGTGACACATCCTCAGTTGGAGCGTGAGCTGCCTGAACTTTTCTGACTCACAGCATCTCGCTATGCCACTGTCATCTCACATCTTCTCCTCATATCCATGCTGAACTCTCGTCAGAGGAGCACACCGCTCTCATCCACAGTAGTTAACGAGCAGGATTTATTTTGACAAGCTCCTCCAGACGTTACTTTTCTTCGTTACTTTAATTAGCAGAGGATAGGTTGGTAGAAGGAGCATGCAGGACTATGAGGTGTAACCACGAGGCCGAACCGACGCCCCGAGAACACGAGTATAAACAATGCGATGCTTGTACAGTTATCCAGGATCCTCCCATGTGTCAATAAGCGTCCGCTGAGTGACAAGCCGGATGTCGCTTTGAGCAAAGAAAGCTCCACACAGCCATTTGTAATGAGTCATGTGACCTTAGCTCTGTTTGTCATTGATAAACTAGGGAGGTAGAGTCAATATTTGAAACTGGTTGTGACAGTGTTTTACATATTGACACTGTTGTAAAGACTCCTGTGAAGCAGGAATATGTGAAGACTTTCACACTCTGAATTCAACTGATCCACAGACTGACTGTTCTTCATCTTGGCAGGATTATTTTGCCACCTTTTTAAAGTGTGTGGTCGGATTAAAGACCATTATCTTGTTTTTTTGACATTTCAATTCCCTAAAATCTAAATCGTGGCACCAAATATTCACTGTTTTTGCTTTAAAAAGGAAGAAAAGCTGATTTCTTTCCCCCTAAACATCCAAAAGACAGCCCTGCTCCAAACTGCAGCACCCAGCAGATGGTTTAAGAATCACTGCTCTGATAAAAATGATTAAACAGCTTACATAACACCGTGTAACAGTGGGATTACAGGCTCCAGCAAATTCAGAGAGGGTGACAAAACAGTACAGTAAGGCCTGGTGCTCTTTTCTCTGCTCTTTTTGTAAACAGTGAGCAGTTTCAGCGCTGCTCGAGCACTCTGCTCACTCCACCGCGGGAGCTCAGCCCCTGTAGACCAGGCCGTACTGTAAAGATGCTTTGGCGTTGCATGCCGCCATGATTTACGGCGGCTGGGATCCCCTTCCTTCCCTTCCTGCACAGATACTCATGCAGAGAAATTGACCCATTTGTCATGAGCAGCAGAAAACCGATCTGCAGAGTCAGAGGAGTGTTAAGAATGAAAGTGTTGGAGCAGAGAAAAGAGAAGAGAGGGTCAGCAATGAAAAACAGAGCTTAAACACCCAAAGGCTGAAAGTTACACGACAATACTTCTTCCTCTCTGAGGTCTGTCTGACAAAAACATGGAAAACCTCAAACCTGTTGACTCCTGGTCTGGATCGACTCATTTTGCCTGTTTGTTCTTGTTGTCAAGATAAATACCGTCTGGTTTGGACACGCTTTGTTTTATTTTGACAAAAATAAAAAACAAAACAGGTGTTTTTAGGTGGTTTCCATGCACCACTTCCTGTCCTGCTCAAAATTTTGTAAATTGATGCTTCACTGCTCTGGCATCCAGGGGAAACAGGAGGGTTGTGTATCCACTGACTGGAGACACTTATGGTGTATTTAAGCTGTTATTGCACGGCTTCTTTAAAAGTCTTGACATTTCAAACCCAAACTTAATGCTAAGCTAAGCTAAGCTAACCAACTTAAGAATATAATTTTATGTTCAACGAACAAAACGGGGTTGTCTAATATCAAGCTTCATGCTAAGCTAGGCTAACCAACTCCAGAATAAAGTTTTATGCTCAATGAACAAAACAGGTTTGGCTGATATCAAGCTTCATGCTAAGCTAAGCTAACCAGCTCCAGAATATAGTTTAATGTCTAATATACAAAACAGGTTTTGCTGATATCAAGCTTTATAACTTGCCACTGAAAAACAAGAAAGTCGACACATTTCCCCAAAAATGAAGCCAAGCATTAATGCTAAGCTAAGCTAGCTGTTGGTAGCTTTTTAAAGTCGAAGAGAAAATAAAAAGATAAATGTGAGGAGGACAAGATTCAAACCACAAAACTAACAGAAGGGACTAAAACTTTAAAAAATTATCTCATTTAAGCTAAGCTAACAGTTTCCATAAGTTTTCATTTTTATGCTAAGCTATGCTAAGCTAACCAACTCCAGGATACTGTTTCATGATTAATAAACAAAATATGTTTCACTGATATCAAGATGTTTAACCTATCACTTAAAAACAAGAAAGTCCACACATTTCCCCCAAAAATGAAGCAAAATATTTATGCTAAGCTAAGCTAACTGTTGGTAGCTTTTTAAAATGGAAGAGAAAAAAAAAGACAAATGTAAGTGGGACAAGATTAAAACCACAAAACTAACAGAAGGGACTAAAATAATTCATAAAAAGGCTTAAAAAAACATTCTTTATGCTAAGGTATGCTAAGCTAACCAGCTCCAGAATACTGATTCATGTTTAATAAACAAAATATGTTTCACTGATATCAAGATGTTTAACCTATCACTTAAAAACAAGAAAGTCCACACATTTCCCCCCAAAATGAAGCAAAATATTCATGCTAAGCTAAGCTAACTGTCAGTAGCTATTTTGAAAAAGAAGAGAAAAAAAAGATAACTGTGAGGAGGACAAGATTAAAAACACAAAACTTACTGAAGGGACTAAAATAATTTTTAAAAGGCTTAAAAACCATCACATAAAAAAAGACATTTTAAAAAATGAAAACAAAAAAGAAAAAAAGTTGAAAAAATTAAAAAAGACTGAAAAGCCTGGAACAAATATTGTATATACAGAAGCTTTCTTTTCATAGGGGTAAAATGACAAATTTATCTTGTTAAAGCTCAGCTAACAGTTTTCATAAGTTTCCATTCTTTATGCTAAGCTATGCTAAGCTATGCTAAGCTATAGCTACTGCTAACAGGAAGACAGTAGAAGAGGAGGGAAATCAGCCATATTATCTACATCTCAGGAAAAGAAAAAAAACACACTCCTTTAAATCTGTCACAGGCTTTATGCTAAGCTAAAACATGCTAAAAGCTATATATTTTATGCTAACAGATAGACCCTATGCTAGGCTAAGCTAACAGATTTCTGGCTGTTGTTTTGTATCAAACAGAAAAACATGTCAGTGATGTGAATCTCCTCCTCTTTCTTCTCTAAGACAGGGACATGGTAGCTGTTTGCTAACGTTTGTAGTTCTAAGGCTCCGCTAAGCTAACAGTCTGCTGGCTGTAGCTTCAAGCTAAGCACACAGAAAGAGTGATATTTATGTTCTTATGTCACCGACTGCAAAAAGGCAAATATCCAACAACCAGCCCAGTCAGATATGAGTCATCAGCTGATCACGATGCTAATCATCTGTTTGCTGCAGACACATGCAGGTACAACAGCGGCATCAATCGAAGAAAAAGCAACTTTTACAAAAACAGGCTGAGCGTTTATGAACACAAACAGAGCTGTGCTAAAAAAGCAAAGAGCATGTAGCGCAAACTGTGCTGTAACTTAGCAGTTTGAGGTCTTGCTTCCTCATGTGTGTCTCTGACAACCCCGCCCCCCTAAGCCATGTTTGTTAGAGCCAGCTGTGACATTTCTGCACACACTGATCAAAGGAAAGTCACACACACACACACACACACACACACACACACACACACACACACACACACACACGACCTGACATAGTTTATCTGGAATGCAGACATGCAACACACATCAATGCGCTTCTTCCTCTGATTCTCACTGTTTCACCCTCTTTATCTGTTTCTGTTTGCAGAGAGCAGGCGGAGGTGAACTGCTGACTGAGCTGCAGGCAGACGGCAGGGCCGAGTGCAGAGGAGAAAGCAGACGAGGTAAGAAACGAGCATCAGAGGAGAGGAGGACAGGAGGAGAAGGAGGAGGCTCTTTGGTTTCATAACGTGACAGCATGAGCGTGGTGCGCTGAGCGTTTTCACAGGCTTTACTATCTATTAGCGCCTGTTAGGATGTCACACTTATCAGCATGTTCACACCATGTGCAACATCTCAGGATGGTATTTAGGGCAGCTGACAGATAGGAAGGAAGGAAGGAGGGCAGAACAAGAGCTTTCATGACATACAAACCACAAAGTCCAGGTTAAAGCAGTAAAACCACAACTTCAGTAGGAAAAGAAAAAAAGAGCCATATTTCTTATCTGAGCTTGTTAAACTCTTTTAGTTTTCTTTAAGGTACCAATAAAAAAAAAAGGTACCAGCTTCTGAGCATGGGCCACTATCTGAGCGCCCAGACCGCTTCCTGTCATGGTATGAAAATGTCACGGTGGCTTTCTCTCACAAGCCACAGACGAATTACTGGAGCCTCATGTTTTCTCCTCTAAAACATCTTTAAACTGAAAGACTTTCTCTTTTTTAAGATTTAAGTGAACTCAAGCAAAATAAACGTGACGTAGAAATTTAAAAGTCCCCATGAAACTGTGATGAACAACACAATCATGACGTCCCCTGATACGACAGTTACAGCTGCAGCTGGATCTCAGCTCCTGCAGCCCACATGATGAAGAATCGACATGCCCGTCTATAATTTGTTTACGTGGTCCATTAATAACCAGTACGATATCCTGATCAGAATAAATATGCTTCCTGTAAACATCTGAACCAGGAGAGTTGTTCCAGCTCTTATTATCTACATCAAGGGTTTTCAACCTGCAGCTCTTTGGCTCCTTTGCAGTGGCTCCTTGTAGCTTTAAAAAGTATTGTTATAATATTAAAAATAAATATATTTTTCTGACAGAGGGTATTGATATATTAACACATTTGTGTTAAAAAATCATGCATTAACGTTTTTTTGAACTATATATTCATCATGCCTTGCAATGAAGCTTTCAAATTATCCACAATTTTTTTTTTCTGAACTTTTTGCTATTTTTTTTCAATTTCAATTTTTTAAGTTTTTCCTAACTTGCACAATATTCCTTTTTTTTTTTTTTGAAAAGTTTGCAAATGTTTTACATTTTTGCAACTTTCAAAATTGTTGGACTTTCTGCAAAATTTTGCAAATAAATAAATTCATTAAATTATTTCTTTAAAAATATTGTGAAAATCAAGCAATTTTTTAAAATTCTGTTAAAGTTTTTATGCAAATTTAGGAAGTTTTGCTAATTTTTGAATTTTAAACTTTGAAAAGTTTTTTTCCAACTTGTACAATATTCCAATTTTTTTTTAGAAAATTTTGCAAATTCTATGAATTTTTGCAAATTTCAAAATTGTTTGACTTTCTGCAAAGTTTTGCAAATGATTAAATAAATTCAATTAATTTTTCATTGGCGAAAATTAGGCAAATTTTTGAAGTTCATTTCACATTTTTATGCAAATTTATGAAGTTTTTGCAAATTTTCTCTTTTTGTTAAATTGAAATTTTAATTTTTTGAATTTCATTTTTTTTTAAATGCAACTTATTGAAATTTTTAAATTTTAGATAGTGAAATTCACCATACAAAATTTTCAAATTTTTTAGTTGTTTGCAAATTTATCAAAAATAAAATCTGTAGACATCACATGTACAATTTTATAAATACAAAAAAGTATTTGTTTGAATAGTCACTAGATTTTCACTGTGCACAGATTTTTATTTATTTTTTTTACGACTTTTTCTCTTTACTGTGAAGATAAAGTAGATTTTGTGGCTCCTGAATTACTTTAATCCAGGTGAGCTGAGGGAAAATGACTCCTATTAAAGTAAAGGATGCAGAGAGCTGGTCCTGATCAAAATGAAAGCACTTAATGTGATAGCTTCTTTCTGGTTGAGGTAAAAATATTCATTCTTAACATGTCTGCTGCATGTGATGTGACGGTTTCACTGAACAAACATTGAACAAGCTGAACAAAAATTTTCTCCAGAGACTTGAAATGAATTCTTGATTGTGAAAAGAAAAAGAAATTCAGACAAAGTCACAGATATCTCTCTGATTGATTTTTAGCAGGATGGGGAAAAAAATCTTGTGAAACCAAAACCGACACATCTTAAATCACTCCTGATCAGCACTGCCTGTAGTTCATAAATCACAAGAACTTCCTGTGTTTTTGCACCAACTGGTGAAAATGATGAGTGCTGTAACAAGATTTAAAGTGGTCAGAAAAAATGAAAAGAGCCGTGCAAACATCAGTTAGCTTTGGCATGAGCTTCTGCAGTTAGCATGGCTGCAAATTTTCTTCTTCCTCTCTCTACGCTCACGGTTTTGTCTTTCTTTCCTTTTACCTTCTATCAGCAAATTGCTTCTTCTTTCTCAGCTTTTTATCTTATGTCAGTGAAAAAATAGAAGAGAGACTGATATTTCTGATTTGAATGGAAACTTTCAACACTGAAATTTACCAAACAGACATTTCATCCACTAAAATCTCCACAGAGAGACGA
This sequence comes from Halichoeres trimaculatus, assembly GCF_033239565.1. NCBI lineage: Eukaryota > Metazoa > Chordata > Actinopteri > Labriformes > Labridae > Halichoeres > Halichoeres trimaculatus. The sequence goes on from NW_027437195.1 coordinate 30,137,410, forward strand.
GGTGAAGCATCAAAATGGGACAATTCTGAGACGTAGTTAAACTGCGCGTAAACCAGGCCACTGTGTTGCTCTGATTGTTTCTTTTTCAGAGACAAAGCTCTACTTTTATTCATCCCAGAAACCGTAAAGACTGATATCTCCCCCTCTATCAATCGTTTGTGATTTGATGGCCTTCTTTAAGTTTCCCCTGAGTGTTGAAACAATGCTGTGGCCTCATTACAAAACACGCCACAGACTCATTTCTGCTCGTCAATCACAACTTTGTCTCAAGTCTTTGGCCTATTTTTGTTCTGTGGAAGAACTGAAAAGAGGTTTTTAGTCATTATTTACCTCACATTTCATCAAAAAATTACTGAAAGTGTTTGTGAAGCTGGAAACTCGACGTTTAGCTTCCACAAAGGGACAGCAGATGTTTTAACCTCACGAGTCCCTGGAGGAGGAGTAATCCAAAAATCCCTCCAGCTGATGACAGAACTGGAGCAAACTCTTTAAAACTTCTGTCTACGGTGTCGTGATTCTCTGTACGTCTCCAAAAAGGAGATTTAAGACGTGAGAGTAATTCTCACCTCGGGGATGAGGAGGTTATGTTTGCAGCGTGATGTGACGGGAGGATGGAGAGGAAACTACTGACCCGGTTTACACAGAAACATGTCAGCGTTTAGCATCTGCAAAGGGAGAGAGCAGGTGGGTCTTAGAGTAAATCAGACTCACAGGAGAGCAGTGACAGCAGAGTGAAAAAGAAACTGAAAACTTCATGTTCACCGCGCTGACCTGAGTTTACTTTAAAGCTATGACCCTAAAAGGTGAAGACGTCTTCAGAGACAGAACGTCCCGTATCCTCCCGCCGCGCTGACCATAAAATTTCATGTTTATACGACCGTGTTAACAGCTCATACTTCCTCTTCAGGTCGTCAATTGGTGCTGACGCAGAGCTGAGATTCTGCAGCGATGCTCGGAGGAAACGTCTCAAAGCTGGAGACATTAACGCTCATCTGTTCAATCTCACTCATGAATTCAGTCTCGTTCCTCCTGGATTAGATTTAGTTTGACTTCTGGATCTGCTTGGGAAACGTCAGATAATGTTCGGCTGTGAATACACACACACATACTTTCTGACGGTCAGTCATTGAAGCAGCTGTCAAAGCCACTTATCAAAATTGTATAAAACATTCACTAACAAATCTCCGCACCTGGCGTCCAGTTCAAGGCGAACAGACACTTCCTCCTCGCTGTTATCAGACACAAATTTAACACTTAACTGTCTCATCTCTTTCCTCGTGTCCAGTCGCATATATTTTTAACTGCATTATTGATTAAACTGTAGCGTTTCATAAATTAAGCTTCTGTTTTCAAAGACTCAGACTTTAACTTTGTGAGTTTTTTCCAACAAAATATTTCATACGGCAGAAACCCAGACCCAGAAATAAAAGCAAAAATTATTCCTTGCAAATACTTTTTAATATCATCTAGTTAAATGTGAAGTTAAAGACCCAAAGAGGGAAAAATGAAAGTTTTACTCCAAAAACTTTCATGCTTTTAATATCCTCAAATGACAAATATGATATTATCACTATCACAAAGACATTATTGATATTTATCAAGTTTTATTAACTTAAATATGTGTCTGCTCCTCTCGTCCTGAAAATCTTAGGACCCTTTGTTATTAAGACAGCTCCAATAATAATGTTTATTTAAAAAAAAAAACTTTAAAAAAATGTTGAAAAAGTGCTTCAATAGACAAAAAGAGATGTTGGAGTAGTGGCATGAGTTTAATACTGCAGAGACATAAAGATAAAAGTATAAAAGGTAAAAAAAAACGATACAAATTATAGATTAATATTTCATATTTTGTGATAATTTTCATCTTCTGTGACTCCCTGATGCGTGTTCATCAAGCAAACAAATCTTACTTTCTGCAGCCTCAATTTCTTCTAAGTTAATAGGTAAAGATGCACAGTAACACTGCCACCTGGTGGTTGGAGGCTGTTTTTGCAAGTTAACAATTTAAAAAAATGTACTGGTTTAAAAATCAATTCATTTTGAGTAAATGACATGTTGCTACAACACTAAAACATAGACTAAAACTTTTATTAATGTCCATCTATCCCTGAAAAATAAAATAAAATCAGCTGTTTTTCTGATACTCAGGCCCAATTTAGTTCTGTGCCATGAGATCAATCCTCACATGGAAAAAAAAAAAATAACTAAAAACAAAAATCACCTTGCTGCAGTGGCGTGCACAGACTTTTCAAAGGGCAGGGGCAAAAAGGAGGGAAATGTCTATCATGAAAGGTTAGATGTAATGATGAAATTAACACAGATAAACCTGATCAACATGTGAAACAGACAGTCTGCGTCCTGCTGCAGGTTTTAGATGATGCACAGATCATCAGGGTCACTGTGACACAGGAAGTTCCTGCATCAGTTCAGCGGTCTGCAGGTGCACCGCCGTGCGCCATCAATATTCATGCTCGGCTCCAGCAGCTCGCCGAGATCAGCCTTAACCTCACGCTGAGTCACACCACGGCGCAAACAGACGGAGGACGGAGGGGAGGCACAGGGAAGATTGATCTCACAGCAAGGATGACGCCGTTTCAGGGCGCCCTCAGTTTGATCCGTTTAATCAAAGAGGTTAGAAAAGTCGAAGGAGCGTCTGAGGTGAAAGCGCTCGGAGAATGAGGAGAGGAAGATGAAACCTCCTCTTCTTCAGGAATGATGTCCGTGAACAGTTTCTGTAAAGTCTGAGGTGTTTGGATTTCTTTCTCTTCCACGCAGGCCGAGCACCAGAGGCGTGACTGACAGGGTCGATGGCGAGCAATAACACGGCGAGCATCGCTCAGGCCAGGAAGCTGGTGGAGCAGCTGAAGATGGAGGCCAACATCGACAGGATAAAGGTGAGCAGACGCCTTTAATGAGCAGCAGGAGAGGTGGTTGGTAAGGTTATGTTTTATGTGGCTTAAAGGAAAAGTTCACCATTTTTCTGGATAATATTTTAAATGATGCCACATTTCTGTCCAACAGTTACGTGAAAAGCTGTTAGCATTAGGCTTTTTGTCAATGCTGGAAAAGCTTTAGGAAAACTTTGGAATTTGGTTTGAACTCATGGTGGAAAAATATTGATACGACAATATATCTTGATACTTTTATCTCTAATACAATATTGACATTTCAACTCTGAGTATCAATATTTTTGTAAAAAAAAGTTCTGTTTCAATACGGATACCTGGGGTTTGGGTATCGACTGATACCGATCCTGATCTGATACCAGTGTTACATAATAACCTGCATGCTCGACTGTGGGATAAGACTGGTAATGTTTTGAGTAAAAGACAAAAATGAGTACATATAGAATTACTGAAGATAATATTTATTTGAGCTATAAGTTTAAATTTTCAACAGCAGTTTGGTTAAAAAAAATGCTTCAGAATTTACAGAAATGACTTTTTAATTGTAGACCAGGGGTCAGCAACATTTTCTCTCGTAAGAGCCATTTTTCCTCAGCTCCTCTGGAGTAAAGTCATTCAGGAGCCACAAAATCTACTTTATCTTCACAATAAAGACAAAAAAAAAAAAAAAAAAAGTATAAATTCCTGAACATAGTTAATTTCTAGTGATGATTTATCTAAAACAAGATGTTTTTTTGTGTATAAAATTTATAAAATTGAAAAAGTGATTGTAAAAATTTCTAAAATTTGATACATTTGAGAAAAAACAGAAATTAATTAATTTCCAAAATTTGCAGAAATTGCAAAAAAAAAAAGAAATTTGCAAACATTTGTAAAAATTGAAAAAATTGTAAATTGCAAATTTTAAAAAAAGCAAAATCTTTTTAAAAAATGTGGATTTTCTTTTTCTAAGTTTGAAAAAAAAAGTCAAAAAACTGAAATTTAAAAAAATTGCAAAAATTAAAAAAAAAATTGAAAGCTTTATTGCAAGAGGTGATGCATGTTTAATTCAACAAAATGTTAACAGGATTTTATTTAGTGCCTTAAATCATCAATACCCTCTGTAAGAAAAATAAAAATTCAATGGACCAGTCCTTTCCCACTGATACCTGATCCAGCTTCGAGGGGCTGGATCGGCGCCGATACCCGATACCAGGATCGGCTCAGTACATCCCTAGTTATATTTACTGACCATAGACTTGGTCAAATTTGGCCTGGTTGTGGTCATTGTTATGATTTTCTCAGAAAGAGCATTATCCAGCCTTCAGGTAGGATTTATCTTTTGTGATTTTACTGTTTGAAAACAAAATAAATGCAATAAATAAAAACAGTTTCAGGTATCTATTTTTCTGATTTTGCAAAGGAACTGAATATTATATTAAAAACTGTGATGAGTGTATGTACCATATTACAATACGCTACTTCCAGTACAGAGGAGAGTTGATAATCTCTGCAATCATATGCACAAAAAAAATATCGGTATTGGCTAAATGAGTTGTTAAATATCTGCATATTGGATATCTGCACTATTACACACTGATTTAAATGTAACACCTAAGTGTGTGTGTGTGTGTGTCTGTTTCATACCAGGTCTCAAAAGCAGCGGCGGACTTGATGTCATACTGCGAAGCCCACGCCAAAGAGGACCCTCTGTTATCGCCCGTCCCCGCGTCAGAAAACCCGTACAGGGAGAAGAAGTTCTTCTGCGCCGTCCTGTAAACAACAACAACAACAACATCACGGCCCTTCAGCAGTCTGCTCAGTGTGGGACTTTGAACAACGACGTTCAGAAATACGTAGAAATCTTCTAGCGGGGTGGATCCAGATTATCTACCGCCCTCCTTTCTCCAACAGCGCCTCGATAATGAAAACGCACAGAGCTGACGTGTAACCGCTGAAGGGGGTTGATTGCTTTGTGGGGGATGGTGAAGTGTAGGTGACACAGAGGAGGAGGAGGAGGAGTGTGATAGCGTGATGGACGGCCTGCTAAGTCTCCAGGTTGTGGCGTGTACAAAAGAAAAAAATAGATAAAATGAGAATAAAAAATATTTTGTGGTTTTCGGGGACTTCCAGATGTTTTGTGGATAAATGGTCTGTGGGTGAGTCGGGCATCGAGGGACAGCAAACAAAAACACGCCTTCTGCTAGACGCCACCTGAATGTTTTTTTTAAGTTGTTTATGTTTATTCCAACTTCACCTTTCATCTAGAAAACTTCCTGTAACTGTACGTGACGACTGACGGAGCTCTGCTAACGTGTCTTTCTTACACAAACAGGTTAGAGCGCTTTTTTAACGGGATGTCTGAAACTCTGTGGTTCTCTAAAGATACCTGTGTCTGTGTGTCTCCACATCCATCTGACAAATGTGATGAAGTTTGTCTCCTTCAGACTCAAACCCTCTTTCTACTCTTTGTATAAAATAACTAGCAAGTAAACCGTGCTGTGCTGTGAGTTCTCAACTTTTGTGTTTGTATCATTAACGACTGCATGACATGAACAGATGATCTTATTTTTATTTATTTCCATGTGGACGATGTGTGAAACGGGGGTGGCCTCCAGCCGGAGCCGAAATGGATTAAAAACAAATGTTTTAACAGAAATCTCTCAAATATAAATCACTTATAGTTTTTTTTTGATACGTTAGGGGATAAAAATATGCAAACTAGTGCTGTCAGGCGATTAAAAATTAATCTAATTAATTACAGGATTTGTAATTAATTAATGTAATTAATCACATTTTAATCTCATATCTGCTTAAGGCCACAAAATAAAGAATTTGAATTCCAGGACATTAAAATTACATTAAAAGACATTTAAAAAAAAAAACATTTAAAAATAAGGGCAATAAGAGAGCATGTTGCTGGCAACACGTATGATACATTCAGGGACCGTCGAAAATTTGACAATCTGACGAGAACACCACTTTTTTTTTTACAGCTTTTGAATAGGAAAAACGGTTTGTAAATGCCAGACATTTGAAAATAAGTGCGTCTTTGAAACCCCCGCGGGTTTGGGATCCAGATTAATCTGTGTTAATTTTTAAAACGCATTAATTTGCCGTGTAATTAATTAATCTAATTAACGCGTTTAAATGACAGCCCTAATGCAAACATAACATAAAGTGACATATTTCATCCATTATTGCACAGATATTGACAAAAAAGAGGTTTAATTTGATCTAAAAATGACATAAACACAAATCAAATGAGAAAAAACAGAAATATGTTCACATAGGTGGTCTAATTTTGTACGGATCAGCTAAATTAGGTATCTTAGGGGTTTAATTTGTTTGTTTTTGGATTGGTCTGTTAGCGTATTTTCATGGTAAGGGGTTACCAGTCTCTGGCACAGCTATTCTGGGGATTGTTGGCGGCAAATGTTAGGTTTACACCAATTTATTCAAAAATTAAGTCCTAAAATAAAAAATAATAAAAAATATTGGTAGCATTACTCTCTCTACAACACTTTCCACTCTTTCAAAATAAATCAAAAAGTCTGTTATTACTTAATTTAGCACTTAGGGACTGCATGACTGTGTTATGCAGTTTAGGTATAGTAGTGACAAAAAACAGTAGCACTTTGTCGCATGAGATAATAAGTCCTCTGAAGTATCAAGCATCAAACTGGATATATAATACGTGTGAATCTGACATTTAGGGTAAAATAACAGTTCAAAGCTAATAGTGTAAAAATCAGGGCTTTTGATCAGGTATTTTGTCACTATGAACATACTGCTGCATAAAAAGTTAACAAGATAAGCCAGATACAAAACTAGAACTATGAAGCTAACGTTTTTATTGGGGTCTGCCTGTCTAATGTAGTGTTAAAAAGAGAGAAAAGCAAATTATTCCCGCTATTAAAGCAAAAAACATACATAAAACGGACAGCACAAGACTTTAAACTGACTTTCTTGGAGGAGTGGAAGAAGCTGCTTACGGAAGCGGGGCGCGAACCCGCGTCAACAGAGGAGCCCGCTGCCCCAACTACACAGGCTGCTCCTGGGTACAGTAACAACAATAAATGCTGGGCTAGTGTGCATACTTGTTTAGAGCGCTAACTGTACACCACAAGGCATGAAAATAATATGTTATCATAAAAAATATTTAAAAATGTATTTTTTATTGGAAAATTGTGAAAATAATACCCTGGAAAAAAGGTTATTGTCAGAAGTGGGATTCGAACCCACGCCTCCAGAGGAGACTGCGACCTGAGCGCCAGCAGCCGAAGGATAGTCCGGCAAGTGTATTCCAATATTGAAGATTACAGCCAATGGCAGTTTCGCAAATCCAACATTCTCCAACATTCTTGACCAATCACGTTTACCAATTCTTCCCCGAGTCCAACATTTAACCAGTCACGGCGCAGAAATGTTGGATTTTTTTTTTCCTTTGCCCCTCCCCCACGCTTCTCGGAGATTGTGTACACTTGCCGGTCACTGTCAAAGAAAGCGGATTGACAAGCTCCCAAATCTCCCTGTACTCTACGAAATGGTAAGTATTTTATATAAATATAGTGGTGTGTGACAACTTTTAAGAGTTATCTAAATATTTCACCTATTGATACTGTCATAAAGACGTATTTAGCTAACTTTGACGGGGGATTCCCTTTTTCGACTTGCCGGTCTGTGTCGCGAGTAAGCAATAAAACAAGAAAACTGAGCCACTAATGTTTCGCTTTTTCATTGTGATTATTTCATCTTAACTTTTAACTAAATTGTACCAAGTTCCACTGTTATGGTCCGGTACAGCGCCGTTATTACACATAGGTAAATAAAAGGTAGGCTAACTGAAAACACAGTGCCGATCACAACAATGGCGGCTGTGCTGTAAACGTCAAAAGAAACGTCGGGTCCGTCAAAAAAAGTCACTTAATTGACCAAAGACTATAAGAATATATACATAGCGCAAATTCTTGTCATTCATAAGTATTTCACTTAAGTCGATATGAGCTCGGTTTAAGTGACAATGTTATTAATCCACGGACAGCCATTGAAAATTTACCTAGTTAGTTACTATGCAAGACGTTTCTCTCACAATGTTTGTTAACCAGCAAAATGTCGCGTTTCCTATAATAGTATTGTAATAATTGTATCAAGTCTATTATTTCATGCACTTTAAATTGAAGCAATGGCTAATATGACATGTTTCTTTTTCTTTTTCATTCTTCTGTTACACTATTGCACAGAGCCAACATATCTAAATTTACAGTTAATGTCATATTAATATAGTATTAATATCAAAACTCTCCTTAAATAAAGGCAACCAAAAAGACAAAGTCCCACAAGGCAATGTCTGACTCAGAGTGGATGTCCCGCCTGAGGAGGTTTGCCAACACAGGAACCTGGCCTGCCGATGAAGGCAACAGACCTGCTCCCAGACAGAAGAAGTGGTATGAGCTGTATCAGAGGGTGAGAGTTGATCGATTTTGGATTTTACCATGTAATCTTACTGTACCATTCACTAATATTTTCTTCAAACAAAGGATAAGGTTAAACTTTTATAGAGTTAACTGAAATGGGCATTTTTTTTTACCATTTTTAAGTAGCTGGAAAAAAATGATGACTATTACATTTTTAACCAAATGATTCTCTTTATTTTTAGATTGAGAAATGCCCAATGCAGACTCATGGCCAGATGTCTTTGTTTGGGCAGGAGAGGAAGTGCCTGTGTGGATTTCATGTGCAGAAGGTAAAACTATAAGGATACAGTGTTTTTACTCATCAGTACACCACATAAAGCTGTGTCTACTCTGTTTAACAGCCGACCACATCGAGTGTTGCTCCCCGGCCAGGAGGGCAACCAACGGCGACTGTGGGCCGTGGTGAAGTTTCTGCACAGCAGACAGCAGCAGGCGGTCCGGTCCAGGGGGCAGCAGGAGATGCGGCTCAGGGGGCATCAGTAGGTCCTCCTGTAAGAGGCTCTGTTGGCCAGCAGACTTTAGCAGCAGGTCCAATCGAGAGGGCTGTAGGACAACAGAGTTCTCCAGCAGAACCAAGACCGGAGGGCCAAAAGAAGCGGCCTTATTTGACTTTGGCAATGGTAAACAGACAAATAATCTTACTCATAAACTGACCATGGCTGTGACAACTGTTTTGTACCTTAATGTATATTGACAATTGTATCCCTAGTACAGCTCTAACAAAGCCCTTTGCTTCTTTGCCTTTCAGTTTACTAAGTCAAGATTTGGTGGTGCCCAGTCTGCTGCTGCCAAGCCAAATCTAAGCCTGGCCAGAAGAGTAACCAAGGTAAATAGAGATTATGTAGTAACCTATAAGCTTGAGTCATTTTTTTGGTAAATAACTAAAACTGACTGCTCTACAGACCCAAGCCACAGTCACAGACCCCACTGAGGAAAGTACCAGCTCTCCTTCAAGTGTTCCCGTCCCAGTGAGTACTTTTTAAAAACTACTCTTTTTGTAGAAGCATTTTTACAAATACTTTCTGAAGACATTACGCATAAACAATAATACGTTTAAATTCCCTCGTTAACAAAATTAGATTTTAAAGTTGTAACAATACTATGGTAGTGTTTTATCTGAGTATTAGTTTAAGATTATATTCTCAAAGTCTATCACTGATGTGAGTTCTATTCCTGCTGTTTCTTAAGGCTCCAGCTTCTCATGCAGTTGGTCGAGAGTCAGTGCCTGTCCCCAGTCCAGCAGCAGAAGTTGCCACAGTGTCTGTAAGTATTTAACATGTCACTTCATAGTGCGCAGAAGCTCGCAAGTCTTTAAGGTTAGTATTAAGTATTTTTGTCGTTGTTTTTTTATATTACAGACTGCTGCTGACTCTGGGACAGGAGCACTGACTTCAACAGCTCACCTGCCCCGCTTGTGGTCAGAGGGTTTGCCACCTGAAGACCACAAATGGATTGAAAAATTCCTCTTGAAGTTGGGGCCCAAGGGGAAACTTCAGCTTCAAGACCATCTGAAGCTCTGGTACTTTCCTCCTCAGCCGAGCAACCTGTACAACCAGGCTCCAGCACCAGACCGTTTTTTCGCCCACCCACTCTTTGTATGGATGCCATACAAATTGTGGAAGGTGAAGGTGGTCTGCCCTAATGCAGCCTGTGAGCAGCACCAGCTCACAGGGGCAGGGCTGCACAAGAGGGCACGGCGGGTGCTTGACGTGGACAGGACCTACAATATGGTGACGGAAACCCTGACCTGCACCAAATGTAGAGCCAGCCACGTTTCTTGGAGTCAGACTGTCCTCAGGCAGCTGGACTTGGCTCACAGGTCTGAATTCAGGGTCATCCTTACTCAGAAGTAAGTAATATCCCTTTTTCTCTCTTGCCTTGACAATAGAAATAAAAAAGACTAAGACTCTAACTAATTTATCTGTCTTTGACTCAGATACGCCTGTGACATCCGTGTGATCCGGCTTCTACGGGAGAGAGGTCTGGGTAACAGTCCAACACGGGTTTTAAAGCAGCTGAAAGAAAACCACTCAGAGGAGTGGCTTCATCGTGTTGCACGGTACACCACTGAGTGTGTTGACTTTCAGCAGCGCCCCGGACTGCTGCCCATGACTTTTCCTGAGCCCCCTGAGCCTGCTGTGGTGCCTAGCTGTAAGTGGCTCCTCTCCGTTTACAGTCAGGACATCTTGACAAGGCTCGAGGACATCAAAGCCCGGATCACATCCATCTACGGCACAATTCTGAAGATGGACTCAACAAAAAAGGTTTATATTTTTTCTCCTTCATTAATACAGGAAACTTATATTATTAACTAGTCCCATTGAATAAGGAGTCCTGAAAATAATCACAAAGGGCCTTTTAATTTTTTGTACTTTAGATCGTTAAGAAGCTGGCAGGCACAGCTAAGGGGACCGCTCTCTGGCTCACCTCTGTGGGAAACGAGTATGGTCAGATCCTGATCAGCGTTCTGACCGCTCAGGAGGGAGCAGGCCTGGACATGATGGCAGCAGACCTGGTGAAGCGGTACCAGCAGGCTGGTGTTGATCCCCCTGTTGCCTTGTATGTGGACTGCGACTGCTGCTCCAGTACAGGGGAGACCAGGCTGAAGACCAGGTTCAGTGGATGGCAGGACCTCATCATTCGACTAGACATCTGGCACTTCATGCGCCGACTTGCCCTGGGGTGCGTGACAGATGCTCATCAGTTGTACCCAATCTTTATGTCACGCCTGTCAGCGTGCATATTTGAGTGGGATGCAGCTGATTTAGCTTTGTTGCGTGAAGCGAAAAAACAACAGCTTCAATCCCAGGGCTTGCCAGTCACTGATGCTGACATCAGCAGAAACCTGTCCAGGGAGGAGCTGGCTCTCCACTGTCGACGGAGAACCCGGGGTGAAGTGGCCACCACCCAGCTGCTGGAGGAGCTGCTGCTGGGGCTCATGGGGACCAGCGGTAATGACTCCCTTGGAGTTCCCCTGTTTGACATGGAGAGGATGGAGCACATCTGGAATGTCCAAAAGAAGCATGTCAAGTGCATCCAGGACCCACCAGGTGTGGCTCTCTACATCAAAACAGGAGAGCTCACAAAGGGAGGTGTGCAGCTACCCACCTACAGGTGTGCAAGGGGCTCTACATCTTTAGAGTCCTTTCATTTGCACCTCAACCGCTTCATCCCAGGTTTGTGTTTGTGTTATAGTTATGTTAATGTGTCACAAAGTCTAAGAATAAAAATATATTTAAAGTTATGTACTAATATACTATGTCCTTGATCACCAATTTTACCTACTTACCTGTTTATCCCCAGGAACCAGTGCCAACAGCCTGAATTTCCAGGTTTACCTGCTGGAAGGACTCCACAGGTGGAACCAGGACCGTGGCACTGCTGCTCTGTCAACTGAGCCATCTCCTTTCCGCAGCTACTCGGGTGACCTGCTTCACTCTGTGAACACAAACTTTGAGAAGCTGTTCGGCAGGAAGTTGGTCCCAGAGTTCTGCCCACCCACACCTTACACTGGTTAGCATTACTGAGACCCACTTGACGTACAACTGAGATGAAAAAAAAAATCATTCAAACAGTTTTCCTAATCATCCATTTGCCTCTGATGTTTCAGGAGAGCTCATAGGCCTGCAGTATCTGTTCCGGCAGACTGGTCAGGCACTGCAGGATATGCATCCTGATTCTGAGGAGACTGCTCAGCTGATTGAGGAGCATAATGTGGAGGAAGATGAAGAGGAGGATGAGGGCTTTGCTGAGGCAGCAGAGGACCCAACAGTGGCAAACCTGGAGGAGCCTCACACCCCTGCCCCTCTGACAACTGGCCCCTCCCTGTCCACAGCTCCCAGCACGACAGCTCTTTGCAGTTCCTCAACTCCATCATCATCGGGCACCTCCTTCACTCAGGCTCCGAGCACATTAACCATTGCTCCTGGTAAGGCTGAAAAGAAATCTCGGTTTTATATAGGTAGTAGTATGACCAGGTGCAGTGCAATGAAAATGGGAATTGTAATTCAGTCACAATAATCCCCCAGCTCTAATTCTGCAAGTCATTTTGTAGTTTTTTATATGTGTAGTAATATGGTGTTTTTTTCCCTATTGTGCATCACTAGCTCCTTGCTCGTCTGCAGTGGCCTCTGCTCCTCCCACTCTGCCTTCAACTTCATCCTCTGAGGCTGGCGTTGACGTGCAGGCTCATGATGAAGACATGGTAAGTGTTAACAATAAATATGCACTTGCATTACTGCACAAAAGTTTGATCACTTGCACTTTACTTTTTGCAATCAGAAACAATTTTTATCCATTTCACAAACTTAAAATGAATCAGATGGTTTTCAAAGAATGATCCACTTTTTTGCAACTGTCAGTCCTCTGCATGAACTCCTAATATGGCTGCTAATCTAAGTTAATCATTTTATAAGACTAATTGATTACAAAACACTTTTGAAACTGTGTGGCACAGCCTAAAATAGTTTTATTAATAAAGGAACACAAAGGGAGCATGGCAATCTTTAGGTTGAAGTTTCAGCACTTGTTTTGGGTTAACAGGCTCAAAATGGCAAGGAAAAAAAAGCTGTCTTTAGAGGCCTGTAAGTTTATTGTTGTGTTAAAAAGTACAGCTATTTATTGCTAGAAATCATGAGACAGAACCTTTAAATCTCTTAGGAATTGGTTAACTACTCCCTTCAGAGAGCAGCACAAATTGACTTGAACAGAGACAGATATAGGAGAGGGAATCCTCGATGCACAACTGTGTAAAACAAATATCTAAAGGGTGCGTAGTTTAATACAAATAGGCCTTACAGGCCCTCAAACAGTGGTTGAGCAGTAGTATGTTTTTTCTATTTAATAAGGAACATCAGAAATGTGTCAAAAAAAGGTCAACGTGATTCAAGGATTTACATTAACATACTTTCAAATATGTTTCATATCTTCACAGGCTGTGGATGAGCAAAATGTGCCTGGCTACCAGCATGTGGACAGACTTGCTGAGTTTTTGGTGGAACTGCGGAGTCAGACATCTTTGTGTCTCACCAACCAGCAGGCCAGCACCATCAAAGCACTGTGGGAAAGCCTGGATGAGCACGACAAGCGGCGGGTCATATACGCAGCTCGACATCAGGAGAGACTCTTGAGTGGGCGGTTTCGAACACCGAAGAAGCCCACAACTACGCCTGGCGTTGAGAGCACCACCCGCTGCATGTTAGGAGCAAGTAGCTCACCTGCACAGTGGCCGGACTGCTGTCGGTTGGTGGAGAACATTTTTATAAGACTCTGCAACCTCCACCCAGGCCCAGTGAGAAGAGGGAAGAGGGCAGACTCAAGGTGGTCCCTTATCTTGAGGGATTACCACAAGATAAGGCAGCTGGTCCTAGGGAACTCGCTAGTGATGCAGCAAACTGAGATCCAACTGGTGGAGGTAAACCAGAACACCCTGATACAGTGGCACAATAACAGGCAGAAAAAACAGGAGCTGTCTGTGCTGCTTCAGGGTACCACCTTACCTCCAGCCGTCTCAGCTTCTGCGGAGCCTCTTCAGGATGCCAGAGTGCTACCTGCTCACCCTGTACCAGCACAGCAGGAGCATCAGTACTGGTTGCCTGAGAGCACAGCTGGCCAGGCACATCAGAGGCAGAGAGCTCCCAGTCAGGTCCAGCGCAACATCTTGCCTAAACCAACAGGCAAGAGGCCTTTGTTTGTCAGCCCCCCTGCACCAGGACCCTTGCTGACCACACAGCTTGTTGGGCCTGCAGGACAAAATGTGGGACTGGTACCAGTTGTCTTGGCAGTTTTACCGGGTACCAGTCCACAGACAGGAGCACCTACCAGCAGCACCATGGAAGGAGTGACTCCTAAAAGGCCGTACCAGCGGACAGTGGAGGCAAACACTTGCAAAAAGTGTGGTCAGTTCCGCACTGCTGACACTGGACACAGCCAGTACTATGGCAAAGTGTACTGTCCTTCCTTTGAAACCAAAACCAAGAAGCAGTGGTTGGAGGAAATGAGGAAGGCAGTACCCAAAAAATAATTTCAAAAATTATTTGTAGTGTAAATATTGTACATATTTTTGCAGTGTAAATATTGTATATATTTTTGTAGTGTTAATATTGTACATATTTTTGTATTGTAAATATTGTATATATTTTGTAGAGTTTCATATTGTAAGTTATTGTAAAGTATGAGTGTTGTTAGTATTATTTTAGTATTAGTGTTGTGAATAAAATAGTATAGCTGTTGTGTATATATGTGTGTAAAATGTGTTGCATTCAGATTTTTTTATTACCATAGTTTATTATCATAGAGGTGTTGTGTTTGTTCTTTTTTACATAATCTGTAATAAGTTGTTTCTCATTCTCTTCCCTGTGAATAAACAAAGCTCGAGCTAAAAGTGTATCTTTATTCAACACTGGTAAACACACACACACACACACAAAAAACATACCCATTGATTTTAACAACAGTCAACAACTGTAATAAAGAGTGTTATTTGTCAATGTTGCAATATCTATAAGATAATGATCTTTGATACAGAAAAAGAATTATGCTAGAAAGAGGGGTTATTTAGTATCGTATAAAAAGTGGTTTGCAGTAGACATCAGATAAACTCCTGAAGATCTCAGGTTGAGGAGCTGCTCTTCAGGTCATATGGTGGGCTTAAGGCAGCTTCTTTTCCTATAGAAAAAGGAAGAAGTAATCAACGATTATTTCCCATGATAAACATATTTAAAAAAATATTTTAACGTTATTAAAATGCATTATTATCATTTCAACATATGCATTTTCAAAAACCTACCATAAAGAGCGAGACATAATAAAGCAATCAGTTAGGAGCACGCTTGACCGCCATTAACCCTAATTTTAAAACTGGGGAATCCCTTTGTGTTGACCCGGAAGTGAGGTCCATATATGGGTATGTGCGTCACACGGCAAAAAGTGTAGCGTCAAGCTATCCGTTTATGAAGTTCGTCGGTTCGTGTCCCGTGCGCTACTTGTTCAAATATCTAAAGTTTTAAATCACCTTCTGTAAGCATTGAAAACACTCTTTTAAAAGTTAAATTGCTGAATAACCTCGGATTTTTTCGTTTTCTTTCTCTTTTTCTTCTTTTCCTCTCTTTTCTTCCCTTTTTCCTTCTTCCCCCTCCTCCCCCCTTCTCCCCCTTCTTTGACGGACGAATGTTCCCCAGCTTGAGCGCAGCGCCTTAGACCGCTCGGCCATCCTGACATGAAAAACCCGTGAAATTACAATTTCAGAAAATGGTTCAACAGCCTGCATTAGTCGCAGCGAAGCTTAATTTTGTATTTTCAGTCAATTGGAAGTAAATTGAGGTGAAACGTGCCGTGAATCACCTCTTAAAGTGCTCATATAGCTGCTGTTATCATCATAAACACGCGCCATAACTCTGTACAGTTACAGTCGTAGAGGTTACTGTAAGCGAAGACGAGCTGAAGTTGGTTTCCCATTGGTGGCATGCGTATGAGCAGTTCACGGTAAACGGAATTTACGGCGCCAGCGGCTCAATTCGACGTTTCATAACCGTTGTTGATCTAATTCAACATTTAAACCCTATTTTAATCACCAGTGATGTCCTGAAAGCTGGAAATAATGAAAAATGTTTGATTTATCTGGAATATCGTGGATTTTGGACACTACCTCGAAATTTTTATTAAACCAATCTAGTTTACTTAGTAACATTAGACGTTCCAATCTTAAAAAAGGAGACATATCTTATCAAAAAGACATGTTTTATTACTTACATCGTGAGTCTGGGTGGAAAAGGTAGCTAAAACTCCATTTTGTGGTAGTGACACCTAGCAATGTGCTGATCTGATCGTCAAACTCGAACTTGCATGCTTAGCATAGTTAGCGTTACGCAAAAATTAGCCGCAAACTGACGACCTAAAGTTTCAAACGGTCACATTTTGTCTGGGAACCAACAAAGAGTAAATACGGAATGAAACTTACCGTTTTTGATCGATGTCCTTCGTGAAAGTTTCCTTAGTAGGGTTGTAAACCGCTGTTAGCATTGGCTAACGATGAGCATCAGGTTAGCATAAAGCACTCCAGGATGACCAAGCAAAAAAACAACAGTTTCTCCTGACAATGTCGAAATGCCAAGCAAAAACAAGAAAGTGTCGTGTTATTGTCCCATTTTAATGCATGGGCATCAAAAATAGGCGAAAATTAGCTGAACAAATTAAAAAAGAAGTTCACGAACGGTCGACTCGTCGCGATCCGAGAGGTGATTTCTGACTGCGTCACAGACAGAGAGGAAACGCCGCCTTGTGGTGCTCTCTGGGGCTGCGGGTTATGGCAAGCCAAGCCCTTTTAACATTTCACTCTCCGGAATTAACATTATAGATATCAACAACATAATTGTGACAATTCAAAAATACAGTTGGAGATATCTATTATTCAGTTTTAGTCACAATAACAGTTAGAGATATCTGTAGCTCAGTTTCCACTAGTCAAACTGAGTTACAGATATCTGCAATGACTCCCCAAAAGCTGCCCTTCACCTCGTCACCCATCCTAAATGTCACTTGCAGATATCTCTAATTCAGTTTGGACTATCCAGAATTACAGTTAAAGATATCTTAAATGTGATTTTGACTGTCAGAAATGTGTTCATGACGCTGGACATGCGAGGCTTCCCATTGGATACTGACCCAAATAAACTGGAGGAGAGAAGAGAAAAAATCATTTTAACAGTTTTATTAGCAGAAGAAATGGTGATTGTGTTCATCGACAAGATATTTAGAAAATGCCATTAAATCGAACAAGTAACAACAAACAGATATCGTCAACATCAATTCGCCTATCTGTAATTACATTTTGACTAGTCAAAATAAAAGTTTAAGATATCTCGAATTTGAGATATCTCTAACCACATTTAATTTAAAGATATCTGTAACTTGATTATAGATATCTGCTACTAAATCATGGCTATCCAGTTGCAGATATCTACAATTTCATTCTGACTAGGTGTAATTCCAGTTCAAGATCCTCTGAATTTGATATTTTCATAGCTGAAAATATCCAATTCAGAGTGTTGAAGGAAATAGCTGTAGTAATTGACAACATATTAGAATGCATTACGGCTGAAATCCATACAAAGAAGAATTGTAATATTATTATTTGTTGTATTTACAGAGCACCAAGTTCGAATCTGAACAGCTTCATCACATATGCTGGAGATCTCTTCTCAGAAATTGGGCAGAAAAAAATGTTTAATCTATGGTATTACTAACATTGACTTACTAAACCCAAATAAACACGAGCTACAAGGAGAAACCAGGTGCAGCGGTTCCATGAACATATTTAAGAAAAAAAAATGGTCAAAATGACCTTTAACGGATATGAAAATGATAATGGCTAAGTGTGTATCATCCAAAATTGTCAAGACTGAAGAATGCTGAAATGTAAATATGTGGGTTTGTTTGGTCTGTAAGACAGCAGGAAGGACAAAATGTTCCTAAACAATGATTGTGAATGAAGTGATGTTGTAAGACAAGTGATGGACATTAACGATCAAATATGGACACTAAAAGACAATCAAGAATTATGTCATACATCTGTAAATGGAATCAAAATTCATAATAATCTGATGATATGTGAAAAAGAGGAGACTAAATATTGAGGAAATGGGGACGGGACTAGATAAGCTCTGCTTCTCCCGTCTTCCCTTTCGGACACGTACAATGTGATCATCTATTGAAAATGTGTGATATTGTATAAGTGTGCTGACATGACTGAAATCAAATCAAATCAAATCAAATCAAATCAAAGATATCTGTAACTGCATTTTTGAATAGTCTAAATGTAATTAAAGATATCTATAAATGCTATTATAGATATCTTTAATGGAAGGGGGTTGAAGATATCTTGATTTGGAATTGTGACTAGCCAGAATGAAATTGTAGATATCAGCAACTAGATTCATAGGTAGTCACAATTTAGTTGCAGATATCCACATCTCACATTGTGTCTATCCATAACTGAATTTAAGATATATGTAATGAGAAACCCCACACACATGAATGGGGAAAGGGGCGTGATTTGTCCAAGGAGGAATTAAGTTGAAATTACAATTGTGGATAGGAATAATGTCACTGTGGATATCTGAAATGTTCAATTTGACTAAGAAGAATTGAATTGCGGATATCTGTGTTACATATCCAGACTAGCTATTAAATGTTAAAACTGTCAACTGTTTCCATCGCCTTTTAAAGCAAGAAATATCGTCATTAATATGCTGTCGTGAGAAATATAGAGTCCGTCTAATGTTTATTTTTATGCGAGATGCACCTGAACGCACCGCGCTTACGTTTAGTCGAATGTGAAGCTAACTTCATCCGCTGTCATCCCTCTGCTGCCGTGCAGTGCAGCTGCTAACATTAGTTGTAGCCCGTATGGACAGTTCTACTGTTACTGCAGCTATAGTTTGAAGACTAACATGTCAAAGTAAACACAGGGTGTGACAATAATCTCTGTTTACAGTGAACATAGAAATCTCTGAACTGTTATAGGTTTAGGTAGCGATACGGTAAGTGAAACAGCATGTGTGCTGTAGTGAGGAGCTTTGCTTTGGCTGACTTTAAGTTTCTCTATGTTGGAGTTAGTGACTGAGGCCTGTAAAGTTAATCTGTATGTATTATGATGAAATATGTCCTGCCATGAAACTAATCCCGTTCACAAACACTGGTCTATCGAGCCCTGCCTGTTTGCTGAGGGAGGATAAGACAAATAGCTTGAGTCTGTCAAACCCTGTGTGCTGTTCACTCTCACAGTAAGGGTTTTTGTATTTGTTGCTGGCTTCACTATCAGTATAACTGGATTATTCATCATTTTTTAAGGTAATATTTGTTGAATTGCTTTCCATTGTGACAAAGTTGTTGTGATTACATTCATGTGTGTGTGGGTCTTGTCTTTGGTCCCATCCAGGTGACTTCAAACATCAGGTGTTTATTTGTTATCAGAGTGGGTAAACTGACTTCCTGCCTTTGTTTTTCTCTCCTCTCCACAGTTTGATAAGCATGTCCTCCCTGGCTCCCAACAACTTCTCCTGGGTTGAACGAGGAAAGCTGGCCGGCCTGGCGTTCCCCAGGATGACCTCTGACTACCAGTACCTGCTGGACAATGGGATCAAACACCTGGTCTGCCTGTGTGAGAGGAAACCACCTTATCACGATTCCTGTCCAGATTTACAGCTGCACCACATCAAGATAGCGGACTTTACCCCTCCTTCACCGAGCCAGATCGATCGATTTCTGGCTATAGTGGAAGAGGCCAACTCGAAAGACGAGGTAAGAGTTGACCAAGGGTCTGCAGCCTCTGGCTCTTTGCAGTCGCCTTAAAAAAATATTACTGAAATAAAAAATTAAAATCTTAAAGAGGGTATTGACAATTGAAGACATTGAAAATAAATAAATAATTTTGCAATAAAGCTTTCTTTTTTATTTTTTGCAATTTTTTTCAAATTTTAATTATTTGACATTTTTTAAAACTTAAAAAAAAAATATTTGGAAAATTTTGCAAATTTTTACAATTTATTTTGACAATTTTGGCAATTTTTTGTAATTATACAATTTTTAAAAATTTTAAATTTTGCAAGTTTATGAAATTTATGATGTTCCAATTTGTCTTCTTTTTATAAAATTAGCAATTTTTTCAAAGAAAATAACTAGATAAATAATGAAATAATATATTTTTTTAAATTTACTAGATATTTACCATATAATTTTTTATTTTTTTATTTTTATTTATTTTATCTTATTATTATTATTTTTTTTTTTTTTTACATTTTTTGTCTTAATTGTAAAGTTAAAGTAGATTTTGTGGCTCCTCCCGGCTTAGACAGAGCTTAGATTTTAAATTAACTTAACTTTAAAGAAAATCCTGAAACAATGGAAAGAGAAAAGTGCTTTAACAACCCTGAAACAATCCTCAAATGTCAAGTAATCAAGCTGTAAATAAAATAAACACTTTAAAGCAAGTGTCAGAGTTTAGTTATTATACTGTTTTAAAGGCTGTGTCACAGTTTCAGGTGATTCACATTGAAATTTTCAGACAAAATTCACAGTTTAATTATTTTTCAAGCTATTTTTAAAATATGTTCCAGTATTTTGTCATGAATTACTCATTTATTATCAAAACATACAGACTTAAGCTGTTATTGGCCTCGATATTCAAGTGTACATCCCAAAACAAAAACAAATCCAGCAATCACTGCATCAGACTTCCTGTAAAACATGTTTTAATGTCATCTCTGATTAAAATATTTGCTTTTTAGTTTCCTGATGATCTTTTAAACACAAAAACAAAATGCAGACTCCGTCTCCTTTCACTGACTGATGCAGGGTGCAGTTTTTACGCTGTGTTTTGACTGACTCAACAAAACAAACCCTGTCATTCCTCTTCAGGGCGTGGGAGTCCACTGCATGCACGGTCACGGCAGAACAGGGACCATGCTGGCCTGCTACCTGGTGAAGACGAGGAAGATCTCAGGGATCGACGCCATCAACGAGATCCGGAGGATGAGGAGCGGCTCCATCGAGACTCGCGAGCAGGAGAAAGCTGTGGTTCAGTTTTATCAGCGCACAAAGTAGAAATCTGTTTTACAAATCAACAGGAAGTGACTCGACTGCTGTGCTAAAGCTATGTTTTATTCTCTAACACAAGAGTTTAAGCTCAAAGAGCTGGGGATAAAAAAAGCTGAATGTCTGAGAGATCAGTCCTCAAACACAAAACAAAAGCTACAAACTCAAGCTGCCTTTTTTACACAATACTGTTTGTTTTATACTCTACTGGAATATTACAGGCTTCAAAAGGCTCTTTGAACAACAACAAAGAGCATAACTATTTAAACATTGATGCAAGGAACAAATAAATGCAGAATACAAGCACTGAGCCACTCAAATCTAAATTTATAACCTTGCACTAATTTTTAAGATTCAACAAATGACGTCTGACTCAGCCTGAAGTAAGAATTAAATTCGCAGGATCAGTTTCCTGTGGTCGCACACGTTGGTACAGTTCTTGTTCTTGTTGTAGTCATCTGTCTAACTTTCCTTTATCCACTCGACGCCAGTGAAAAGAGACGCTGACGCTCCTTAAAGGTGAGCTTTTCAGGAGCCGATGCCCTCCTGATTTTCTCCTCCTGGTTCCTGTAAAACAAACGAAATGTTAGCAGGAATACCTGAACAGTGGAGAGTAACTTGTGGGACACAATCACCAGCCTCTGCTTTGTTTTTTGAATATATAAATGAAATCATGCGGAGTGAAATCTGCATGTTTGTTTTTCTCAGGGATCCTTCCAACATGTGTGAAATCTGTTGGTAGAATTAAATTAAGTTAAAAGTAGAAATGTTTGTCTCTCAGATCTCAAACTTACTCTTTTGTCGCCGTTTTGTCGACGTCTTGACTCCGTCTGCTCTGTTGTTGATCTGAACACAACATGCAAATGTTAAAATGTGCACTGAAGTGATGACTCGTGTTTAAAATCTTTAAAATAAAGGAAACAGAAATTAAAACACTGCTGAATTTGGTTGGAAACTGTTACCTGTGTTTGTCTTTTCTTTCCTCTGAGACAGACGAGTTTCTGCCGGCTTCTCCGCCTCCTTCAGTTCAGTGTTGATGTTTCCAGCCGAGCTTCTCTGGCTCTGAAGGTGGAAACGGATAATGAAAGGAGTCAATTTGCTCCTTTAAACATTAAACTTATCAAGTAAATGTCTCAATTCAACACAGAAAAGTCACAAAGACTGCATAATACATTTTTTATAATCCTTTACTTAAATTCAAAGTGAGTTTAGAGCAGAGGTCTGCAACCTTTACTTTTGTTGGAGCCATTTTTCCTCGGCTCACCTGGATTAAAGTCATTCAGGAAAATTAGTAAAATTCTAGTGATTAATAATCTAAACGAGAAGTTTTTTTGTGTTGATAAAATTGCACATGTGATGTCTTAGTTTTTTATTTTTGATAAATTTGCAAAAAAAATCGAAATAAAACTGATATATTTGTAATGTAATTTTAAAAAGTTGCATAACTTTTCAAAAAGTTTATGATGAAAAAATTGCAATTTTCCTCATAACAAATGTATGAAATTTGAAAAAAAAATCACACAATTTCAAAATAAATAAAAAAAATAATAATAAAATTAGTCAAATTAAGAAAAAAATAAAATTAAATTGAATTGCAAAACATTTGCAGGAATATAAACAATTATGAAATAAGCAAAATCTTGGAAAAATTCGACTTTTTTTTCTAAATTTGAAAAAAATTGAGAAATCAAAATTCAGAAAAATTGCATAAAAGTTCAGGAAATTTTGAATGAATCTCCAGAAAATTTTAAAGCTTGATTGCAAGAGGTGAGGCATATTTTGTTCAACAAAGTGTTAACGCAATTTCTTTTAAAACAATGCCTTAAATTTAGGCAGTTACCTACTTAAAGCTTCAAGAAGAAATGTTTACTGTATTTCTACCATAAAAAGTTGTTATAAATATGTCTAAGGGAGGAAATCCTCTCTAAAAACCCCTTAAACTTTTAAACAAAGGTTGTTTTATCCTGTGATCTGACTCTAAAACTGCTTTATTTAGATTAAAATGACTCTAAAAAATTGTGTTTGCCAAATTTCTTAATACACATTTTGAGTTGCGTGCACATTAGCTGTTAATATTGTTTGAATTTTGTTGCTGATTTCTGTGGGCTTCACTAAAAAACTTTACTTACAATACTATGTTCAAGGAAAGAAAAAAAACATGTCTTAGTTTCTTTAAAAGATGTGATTGATTTTTGATGAAGAGACATTAGCCCTACTCACTTTCCTTAAATCCACTCATTCTTTGACAAAACTGGACTCTAATCAGGTGTGTTTGTCTTAAACTTACTGGAAATGTCCGTTAAGACTAAATCTGAGCCACAATCACCTGACAAGTCCAGAAAAATTAAAGTTTTTTAAGGTTTTGTAAGGGTAAAAGGGACACCTGAATTGTTTGCAGAGAGTAAAGAAATCTGCCAGAGAAGTAAAAAAAGAATTTGTTTGTCATCAGGAAATCAAAGAGGTAACGTTGTGAGGTGTCAGTTTTGTATTTAAAGATCTTGAATCACTTAAACTTGCTCAGATTTCTGTTTTTGAAGCGTCCTCTTTCTAACTTACGTCCGTGCTGCGTCTCGGCTGCGTCCTCTCCTCCAGCTGCTGAATCGTCACCATCATGTCCAGATCCTCCTCGTCCTCCTCCTCCTCCTCGGCTCTCTGCTGGATCTCCTGCAGCCTCCTCTGAAACTGACACTCCAGGCTGAGCTTTCGGAGCCGCTCATTCTCCTCCGCCGAGCGCTTCGCTTTGCTCTGGAGCTCCTGCACCTCCTGCTGGAGGAGCTCCACCGCCTGGAGCCTCTGCTGCTTCTCCAGCTTCTCCTGCGCCTCCCTCCTCCAGGGGTCAGACAGCTCCAGGGGGTCTTTCCTGGGCTGGGCTGGAGGATCCTGGAAGGAGACGTGTTTAGTTGGGGGGATGCTGACTTGGGGTTTGGCTGCGGGGTCTGTGTGCGTGCTGGATCTCTGCGGCTGAGGAAGCTTCTTGATTGACGGGACGGGACACGCGTAGATACTCTGAGCCGGGCTCTGAGGACTCCTCCCGTTAACTTTAAGACTCTGGCTCATCTTCAGAGCCAGCAGAGACGAGCTCTGGAAGGTCGTGAGCGGAGGATTAGTGTGTGTGTTAATCACTCTGGTCACGGGGATGTCGATGCGTATGGGCTGGATCGAAGGCGTAGGCGTCGGATGTTGTGAGAAAGGAGTTCTCCAAACTCCGGCGCTGCTCGTACGGCTCCCCTGCTGCTGTTTGGCGGGAGACACGCCGTCAGAGAGGATGTCGTGAGTGGAAACGCTGGAGCGAAGCGGGAAGGATGAGTAGTGGCTCGTGGTTTGCTTCGCGTGCTGCTCTCGCCGCTCACTCAGGGTCTGCTGTTTGTCCAGCAGGGGGCCTCCGCTGTCCACGCACAGGTTCTCCTGAGACAAGGCTTGACGCTAAAAAGAGAAAAGTGGAGATTACAGCAGGATTCAATGTGATGACTCACAGATCTTCAGGATTTGATTTAAACTCACCATGAAGGTCTTCTTGCTCGATCTGTGTCCGTCTAAAGGCGTCAAAGACACTCTGAGTGTCTGCTGCGGTCGTCCAGATCCAGATTCAGATGTTTTCCTGTCTAGGGATTTTGGGGTCGGGAGGGTCAAGTATTCTCTGGGATACGTCTGAAAACAAAAACAAAATTCTTTGTACTTTTTTCTTTCTATTAAAGATTTGATAAAATCAGGCGTTCACATTTACAAAAAGGTCTCACGTCATTGGTGCAGAGGTTGATGCTGGACACAGCAGCAATGTTTTGCACATTCACATCAGGGTCAGTGTTTTCATCTCCGTCTCCAGAGGCATAACCTGATAAAACCAGGAGGAGCAAACACCAAAGAGTTGTAGTGGTGACTTTCCTTGGAGCTTTTCTCACACTGCAGATAAAAAAATGTGAAATTAAAGAGAAGCTACCGCTGGTCATGTTGGGGTTGGAGCGATAGAGTTGTCTGTTTCTCTGCATCATCTGCTCCTTCTTCCTCCTGCTGTTTCCGTGCAGCGGCTGTGACGCTCCAGGATCCACGACGCTGTACAGCTCGTATGTTTTACAGTTTGGAATAGCGTAGATTTCGTCCTCTAAAGAAGAAGAAAAGGGTTGAATATGGTCTTAAAGAGAAAACAATGTTTTTATTTTAGGATGTATTTACCCGTAGTTTGCTCCAAGCTCGGGTCACTCAGCAAAGCCCCCAGACCGTGGAAGCTCGCTCCAAACTTTGCAACTTGTAAAGTGACGACGGGGCCAGTTTGCATCATGATCGCTGCTGCCCTAAAACAATATAACATTACAAACATTTTAAAAACACTGGGAGCGAGGGTCTTCAACCTGCAGCTCTTTAGCTCCTTTGCAGTGGCTCCTTGTAGCTTTAAAAAATATTATTGAAATAATTTATTTTTATATTTCTCACAGAAGGTATTGACCTTTAAAGATATTGACAATAAATAAAATCATGCATTAACATTATGTTGAACTTAATAAAGCTTCAAGATTTTCTTGAACTTTTTGCAGTTTTGTTTTTTTTAATTTTTGTATTTTTTTCACACTTAGAAAAAAACATATATTTTTTGGAAATTTTGCGAATTTCAAAAATGTTTGAATATCTGAAAATTTTTGCAAATTAGAAAAATTAATTTAAAAAAATGTTGCAAATTTTTTTTATTTTTTTGAGAATTTTGCATTTTTTGATTTCAATTTATTTAATATATTTAGCAAATAAAGTTTTTGCACATGTTTAAATTTTATTTTTAGTGAAAAAAATGCAAATTTTTAAAATTTAATTTAAAAAAATGTAAGAGAAAAATGGCACCTTAATAAATACATGTCTTTGCTTTCTTGTATTTCAACAGTATTCTTATTTTAAGAGTATTGACAAGAAAAATTTGCTAACCCCACTGGCAGATTTTTGTAAAGCAATTTAGTCATTTTTGTCTTTTTAATATTTTGAAATGAGCCATTTTTCTTTACATTTCTGGTAAATATGGCAGATAATAATTCAAATAAAACCATTTTTAACGAAAAATAAGACATAAACACTTGATTAAATTTAAGTTTTTGCAGAAAAAAAGGGAATCAGGAGAGTCTACAGCCTGTCTGTGATGTTGAATTTAGGTATGAGAGCTTTGAGTTTCCAGACTGCCAAAATACTAACAAACAGGTCAATGCTAGAATATATTTCATATTAACTATGTTTTCCATGTAAGTATTCAGCATTTTGACATGATGACATTCACCAACTATGGAGAAAAAGTATAGCAGAGGTTTTGTACTAATCAGAAACATCATCAGGATGCTGGTGGTCTCCTGCAAAGAACAGGAATATCTTCACTCGTTGGAGGTCAGGTGTTTATAAAGGTTTTTTCAGTATGAGGTCCAGGCCAAAGCAGTGATGATAAATGGGTTTAACATGCAGGCATGAATTGTTTAACAGCTGACGTCACGGCTGGGTTAATGCCCAGAAAGTGACAGATACCTTTCTTGGCCGATGCCGACCAAACTCTGTCCGTCCACACTGAGCAGCTGATCCCCGGCCGTTAACCTGCCGTTCTGCAAAACATGGAAACAGAAATGACTCTTCCATTACTCAAATGTTTGCCTTGTTTTAGTCTATTTCAATCATTCTCTACACTCCAGCTGAAGCTAAAAGAAAATATCAGATCTCACCATTTCAGCCGGCCCTCCTTTCACGATGGATTTGATGTAAATGCCGAGGTTGCCCTGCCCTGCTCCCTGAAGCAGAAAAAGCAAGAGTATTAAGTTAGATTTAGCAGAAAGTTCCAGCTTGTTTGCATCAGAGCTAAAAAAAAAAACCAGTCACCTTAGCAGCTACGATGCTGACCCCCATCCCGCTGTTCAGAGGTTTGTTCAGAGTAATGGTCACAACCTCTGGCTCTCTGTGCGCCGTCTGTAGAAGAAAATGAGATTAATCGTGTTATTTTTGATGTAATATTAATTTGTTTCTGTGTATTTTATGTATTTAGAGCGTGTTTTAGCTAACCAGGTATGTTGTGTCAGCAGAGGAGGTCATCTCCCTGAAGTACACAGTCCAGTCCCCTGTCGAGTTTGGCTGGGATGTTAAAGAGCAGAGACCTAGAAGAAAATCTTTGTTATAAAACATCACTTCTGCTTTAACTCATATTTTAAGAATGTTAAATACTACGTCAAAAATCAAGAACCTTTCCGGCAAATAGGATCCAAAAACTCCCTGAACCCCTGAGGGATTCCTCTGATGGTATCACAGGAGTATCCTCCCTCCGGCAGCAGGAAGGGCAGGTGGAGGTCGAGGCTCTCCTCCGGCTGGATGTCCCGTCCTTCGCTCCGAATCAGGTTATCTGCTGAGGCCTCCGCAGCCGTCACTACAGCATCGATCAAATCCTGCAGCGAGGATGACAAGTGGATCAGTCGGCGGATATATTTCAGGGAAAAGGTCGTTGTGGTGTATGGATTGGCATTTGTCATTCTGCGACAAAGCTTCAGGGAAGGGACATCCAATCCGCCTGCTGTGCTCCTCAGAGAAACACTGAGGACGACTGGTGACCTCATGTAAAGATGAAAAAGTAAAGTTTAAGAAAGTTTTTATTAATCTATTCATTCATGCTGGGGATGGAGAAGTGTTTACTGATGGCAGTAAAAACTGAAGTCCTCCTAAAGACTACACAGTATCTGACTTTGTTAAAACAACATTTTCTGATTCTTCATATACTTGAATTCAGAGGAAATAAAGTTTAAAAAAATATCATTCCATTCCAATTAGGCTATTTTCATTACAAACTAAGGTTTAACATGTAAAATAAACAATAGAGATTGTGGTTTGCAGCCACGAATTTAAGGAAAACCCTAAAATGTGAATACTTTAAGTGGCCATAAATATTCTAAAATATTAAAGAGGCTTGATTGAGATTTATAACTGACTATATCTGTAATATTCGACAAAAATGTCAGTATTATTTATTTAGCAGGTTTTAAAACTCTGTGGTACATAGTGGTACAAGTAAAAAAGATTTTAATACTTGTATTAGTAAATGAAGTTACCTTAAGGAGCATCAGTTATGGTCGTTGTCTTGATTACACAGGAAAGCAGTAGCAGCTGTTTCCTTAAATACCGTTTAGCTTAAATTTAGCTCTTCCATTAGCCACCACTGATAGCAGTAGTAGTTACTTCGTGTTGAAGTTAAGTTAAATTAACGCATAAGGCCTTCAAAAAGACAACTCCATTATTTAAGCTAAACTAGCTACTAAGCTAACAACGCATCGGCGCCCCGCCCTCCCGCGCTAACGTCCACGTGACATGCGCAGTTCATGTTGACTGCCAAACAACACCGAACGACAAGACAACGGACTCTAATGAAAACCTGTAGAAATGTCGACTCAGAAAGTTGTTTTCCTGGTCATGGTATCCCGCAGATGTGATTTGACTTCAGAAAAAGTAAGTTTTACTCATTTCTGTCTCCTTTTGATAAGAAAAGACGAGTCAGACATACCATCTCTCAATTTTTATCATTTTTCATCAACTCCAAGCTAGCAGCTATTCCTCAGTGAAGATTAGCTGCTAGCTTTGAGTTGATTGCTTTGTTTGATTGGAATTTTAACTATATCATCATTTTTTTGTGATGAAAAGCTGTTGTTTTGAAATTAAATGAGATAAAATGATAATTGGTTGTGCTGTTTCTGACTTAAAATCTTATTTTTCTTTAGGAGCTTACAGCTAAAAAATATTGCGTAAAGCAGCATTGTCTATTCATAAATATGGTTTGTTTTATGTTAAGCAAAATCTTTAAGGTTGTTATTAATCATATTATAAAAATAGGGTGATATGTTCTTAGGGGCTTAGTGTGGCACTGAATATGATTGATTATTTTACAATTAAAGATATGGTTGTCATATAGTGAAAGCTCTATTATAGCTAACCCAGCTAATTTTGATTTCCAGTTAATGTGAAGCCTCAAATTCTCCAATACTGTTCCAAATAGAAGCATAAATTGTGAGGTTTTTTTTTTTACTAAAGTTCTCAATATTTCTTCTAAAAAATATAAATCCATTTTTGTGAAGAAAAGTCTCCGATGGGTAAATAGAAATAACCTAAATTTAAAGAAATGTCTTCCCTTCATACTGACAGTTACTTTTATGATAGTAAGCATTGATATTGTTTTATTTTTTCTTAAATGTGTAGGCCAGTGTATATACTATTTAACTTGTTGTCATTTTCTGTTACTGCTATACATATTCAATATTCAAAGAACTTTATTAATCCGTTAGGAACTTCGTTTGTAGTGTACTCATTCATAGGTTATTTATCTTTAATTTAATTTAATTTTATTGTTTCTTTTAATACTACATTTTGATTGTTTATTTGTTTATATACACATTGGCTTCAATATATTAAACATTTTGTGTCATATTCTAGCATTATCAATAAAAACGTAAACTAATGAATTGTGTATGTGTATTTACATATATATTTACCCTCATGCTTTGCTTTTTTTTTTCCTAAAATAACTGTTAAAAACACATAAAAAGTGTTTGAATTTTGCACTCCTTATTGTAGAATTTGCACTTTGCAAACAAACATTAAAAAAATGACAGCATACATGCTCATAATTGCCTTTTTGTAAAGTTTATGGTCTTGGTGGTTAGAAATATAAATTTATTTACCAGTGGTTTGTGGTGTGTTCCCTTTCCAGATTGAAAATGTTGTTGAAGATGTTAAACCCAGGCTCCACTAGAGGTCAGTGTTGCATTTCTTTATTATCTTGTACACAGCCATTCATTAAGTCATCTTCCCTGAATATTGAGTTACTGTAAGGCTTGGCATTGTTCCTGTCACTATGAGATCAGTGCTGTTGTGTTTTTTCTTTTATTTCATTCATAGATTTTTGTTCTAGACAAAAGTAATGAGTTTATACTTTATTTTCTTTACGGCTTGTTCGTTATCATGTTCAGGACTGTCAGTTGCTGCATCATTTATCCACACTTATTGTTTAAAATTGAACAACAGTGACTCACTTTCTGCTCACTCTTCACATGAGTCTGGATTTATCCCAAAACACCAACACAGAGAGTAAAAAGCATAAGAATAAGAGGAATGGGCACAAAGAAATACTCACAAGGGGGATGTGTGGCTCATTTGTTGCATAAAGGTAGCCAGCTAACAAAGTCTTCAGCTGCAGTGAGTTCAGCTTAAAACAGGTATTCTGGACGTCCTTCGCATCCTGCATCGAGTACTTATTCATGGTCAGGAGTGTGGTTGCCTGGAAACAGCCAGAAGTGGTATTTTTTAACATCTTGTACAGAGTAATGTATGTGCTCTAACAGATAAAAGTCTGAACAAGCGATAAATGTGAAAAGAAGTCATAAAAGGACGCTCCAGTTTGGTTTTTGCGTGGGAAAAGCTTCCTGTAGACCATGGAGAGACTGACCTGGATGATGTGTCCGAGGTGGCAGTCCGCAGCCAGCTCCAGGCCCTGCCTCTCCGCCCAGGCCTCGATGGCTGTGAGCCTCTGCCGGAGAGCCGCTCCCCAGTAGTGGGAGCGCAGGCCCGGGGTTTTGGCCTCTTGGCTCATCAGCTGGTTGAAGAGCCAGGCGCTGATGAAGTGGAAGAGCTGGGAGAAGAGCTGGATGGTGAGGGCAGGGTTGACCCGGCAGCGGCGCAGAAGAGACATGGTGTTCATCAAGGTGTTGAGCACCATCTCTGCAAAAGACAAGTGTAACGGTCTCTGAACTAGAGTCAAACCGTTATCCAAGAGGCTTGAGTGGTGCATGGTGTTGGGAGGTTTACCTATACCGGCGGGTAATCTGCCGTGGCGCTCTGGATCAATCAGAAAAGTTGGCAAATGCTTTCTTAGCTCATTCTGCAGACACTGCAGCAGAAAACTGAGGAGATGAAATAGAAGATGTAAGAAGGCTGTTGTATTTCTGGTAGCATGTCTTAGCTGCAGTGACTCTTGTACCCGTAAGCTTTGTGCACCAGGTGGGACAGATCCAGCTGACTCTGCTGCGTGAGCGGGCCGAGGTCTTTGTCATGCTTGAGGAAGTTCAGGAGCTCAGAGGTGTTGGCCATCCAGAAGGCGAGGGCCCCGGCCATGGTCTGCTGCCTCTGCAGGGTAAATTTAGCAGCACGGTTATGTAATCCCTCAACACACCTTGAAGACTTGACTTTGATTTTTGAGCTTTTAAAGGGGACATATCATACTGATCCCTGATTTAATACTTACATATAATAAATTTGAAAACAGGACCTTTCACCCCCTGAATTTTCAAATAATGAGATATTGTATTTTTTCTGATATCCTAGAACGAGATTTCATGCCTCTGAAAATAGGTCATTGCCAGTTGGCCGCGAGATTTCGACCGTCATGACGACACGAGGATCCTTTCTTTTTATTGGAGTAATCTGATAAAGCAGCTCCTCCTCTGTGATGTCAGTTAGTCACACAACCGCCACTGAGGGATACACCCACCAAGAGCCGACTGACTGAGTGCTGGATGCAGGGACTCTGCTCTGCTGAGCAGCTCGGCTTTACATGGTGAATTAGCAGTTAAAACACTGTAGTTTTAGCAGACGTGGTAATACTTGTGAGACTGTGATATTTGCATGCTTGTTCTGACATGCACTGTGAACCTGGACCACAATAATGCTGCGGTAATAACATAGTGAGGAACTGACGGTAGAGGCGATCTTTAGACGACACTTTCAGCATGATGGATAAAACAGACAGAGAAAAGTGAAGGAGCAGGATGGAGCCCTGTTATAGAAATAGTTTATTGGTGAAGTCTGCCTATATTTCCACGTATAAACTATACATGTTACAGTACCGCTTTGACTCACCACACTGAAGCGTCCTGAGATGATCTGTGTCCAGGTGGATTTTCTTCCTCCTGAGCTGCAGAACCGTCCAGGTCTGACTCGGGGTCCAATACAAAAGGACGTATCCTACACTCTGCCATTTTATTAGTGCTATCAATGCCTTACGGTGAAGTTTTGGCAAACAGCAAACTCGCTCGGTCTGCTCCATTCAATATGGCGATTTTGTAAATACTGCCATGCTGCAAAAACCGCCCCCTGGCTCTACTCCCTCCGCCCCTCTGATAGAACTGACCAATCAGAGCACAAAGGGCTGTGACGTTGCGAGGTTACTGGAGGTCATTCTCCAAACGGAGCGTTTCAACGAGATCTTCAGAATGGCCTAAAATGAGGATATTGAGAACACGATTGTGGGGCAATGAAGGAACTAAATGACTTGTACTGAGGGCAGAAATGCTTTACAGGCATCCTAGTCTGGCACAGTGAAAAGGAGAAACAAGCATGATACGTCCCCTTTAAACATTCAGTTAAAAGAAATTGATTCCCAGTTTGTGGAGCTGAGATGTTCAGTATTGTGAGAAAATCTCGAGACATCTTGCCTGGATGACCTTTCCTGTCATGGCCACCATTCTGCTGGTGACGGAGGTTACGCTCTGTGGCGAGGCAGAGCTTCGCCGGTGTTGCCTCTGCAGAGCGAAGCGCCCCGCAGCATAGAGGACGTACGCCGGTGAGAGCTTGAAATGAACTGTGGAGCTGTTGGTGTAATTTATGACTGCAGACAGGAAGGCTTCCTCAGCTGTAATGCAAACACACCAGCAGGGGGCAGGAGGGCATTGTGGGGGATAAAGGTGAGCTTAAACTGATGTAACAAAGAGGAAAGGTGTTTTTGTTTTATACTCACAGGAATCAGAGAAGTGGATGAAGACGGGTAATCCAGGTTGTTCTGGGTGAAATCTTTCTGTGTGTTTTGCTCCTGGATTTTAAAAGAGAAGTCGTCACCGCTCTAGTTTTATGATATTAATGAGAAATAAATGAGTCCTGCGGTGCTTGTTCATCATCAGTTATTTCCCATGTTTTGCAGATGACTTACCGAGGTCAGCCTGCCTCTTTAGCATGTTTGTCTCATGGTCGGACTCGCAGATGCTGTTGTTGTTCAGCAGGGATTCAGCTGACCTGGATATTTGATTTAAAGGTGGACGTTGTTCTGACAGTTAGGTCGGCCCTGGAGCCAGCGGTCTGCAGAATAAAATTTTACAGCGAACAGAGATGAATCTTACCCGCTCCCATCCCCTGAAAGCTTGTCAGCTGTTTTACTTCTGCTCTTCTCTTTCTTCTTGTCTTTTCTTGACAGTGTCCTCTTGAAGTTTTGCATCACGCCTCCCTTTTCCTTCTCTTGACAGGTTTCCTTTTTAAACACATAAAAAAGCACAGATATAAGAGATGATGTGTGGGCAGGATGAAACTACAGACAGTTTAATGTGTGTGGTACCTCAGAGCTCTCTTTGTCTCTCTTGAGCACAAAACGTCCTTCTCTGCTGTTTGTGGTCCAGTGTAGCTGAACGACCAGAGGCCGCTCATCCAGATCCAGTTTACGCTCTTATTACAACAAAGAAAAGGAGAAAAATTAACCAAAATACTCTAAATATACTGTTTTATATGTCATAATGAGAAACTGTAGGATTAAGCCCACATTAGGTCCCTCATGTCTCAAAGTAAGCGCCTCTGATAGCATGTTTATTTAAACATGAACTGTTAGGCGGCCTGAAATGAGTCAACAGTTAACGCTCCCTGAAGATATATTTTGCTTTTTTCTGTTGTAAACCATCTAGTGATTCACCGATCCAGCTTTTCTGGTCCTTATACCGATACCGATATCTGGGCTTCGGGTATCAATCCTGATCCAATACCATTGTTAAATAATAACCTTCATGGCCTACTGTGGGATAAGACTGGTAATGTTTTGAGTTAAAGACAGAAATGAGTACATATAGCATATAGCATATAGAATTACTGACGTTAATATTTATTCTAACTATAAGTGTTTAAATGTTTAACAACAGTTAGGTGAAAAAATGCTTCAGAATTTACACCTTGTAGACTAAGGAAGCACCTTCAACACCTTGAAGCCAGGAATTTTTGGCTTTAGTTGACTAAAAGCTTAATAGAGACAATACAAAGTGTCACTTTTTCCCCTTCCCTGACATCTTAGCCCTCTCCCTTTGACCTCAAAATTAAGAAATGAGACACCACTTCATCAGACGTGAACGCCTAAAACCAAGGGCCAAAGAGTAGAATTGGGGTTGACCCTAAGTGTTAGCACCCTCGTTAGCCAGCACTAGCATTATTGGTCAGCCCAATAAGTTATTGATATCTATTCTACTGTCGGCCCAAAGTAGGGGTGGGTAAAAATATCAATGGATCGATGCATCGAAATATTTCCTCGCCCAATTCAGTATCAATTTAACAAATCCTCTGAATCGATACTGAATTGGGCTAGGGGGAATGTGTATGTTATTTGCATTGTATGGACGAGGGCCACCAGAGACCAAACAACAAAAAAATAGCAGCCAAAGCAGCAGCATAAAGCCAGATCCATCGGCTTAAAAGTCTGATGTTTGGGTTGTTTTATTGTTTCAAAACGTGAGGTGACAGAACACATATGTTCACATGGGGCATGAAAATCGATAAACGAAGCATTTAAATCAATATTGAATCGAATCGTGAGGTGCTTAGCAAAACCCAGCTCTAGCCCCAAGTATCAGTCATATGTTGTTTACGTTTTTTCTGTAGTAGCAGAGGCTCTAGCTCCAGTTAGTGGCGGTTGTCTTTATGCTACAATGCGATATATGCTGCGACGCTCTATGACCTGGATGTAAACAACCACTGCAGACAAACAATGCCACTTTGTGTATTTCAATTTGACAGTATTTTAAAGTAAAAAAATATACAGTAAATATACTGTTTGATATGGACATAGCCTCTGTGACATCACCCGTCTGTTAATGATACAGGTATTTAAAGTCTTTCATTTGTGGGGATGAGGCACGTTTTGAAGAATAGGACGCCCGCTTGAGCAGTGCCTCTGATTGGCTAAACTTGTGATCATAATATATTCTAACTTCCTGAGTTACAAAAATATTAACCCCTTACAGAGTGTGCTGATAGGGAAATAAAGCACTCAGACCAAAGCCTAAGTTTTTTGAACCAGGCTATAAACGTGTTTTTTATTACTTTTTGGCTTGGTGTGTGTGTGGTTTATGGTCTTTCTGCAGCCAGCTTCAAGTGGGATCTCGAAAACCTGCAGTTTTTCTGCACTTTCACGTGGTTTCATCTCTGCTTGTTGAAAAAAATGGGGATAAAGTTGTGTAAAGGCTGTGTCTGCTTAACTTGATAGTGGGGGTGCTAGCTCTGCTAATGTTAGCCACACACTGTTCAAACAACAATGAAATTAGAGACTTTGCCATGGGCTGCTGGAGATGGGATCAACACTACCACATTTTCTTGTTTAAAGAAAGTCTGATCCAGACTCTAGTGTTGGTGTAAATGCAGATCCTTTTAAGAAAGTTTGCTTTAAAAAGCTCATTGGGAAAATGCTGCTGGTTTTGGATGAACATCCCTCTCAAAAAGTGTCTGTTCTGCAAAATTAAATGGAAATTTCCCTTTAGCTCATATCAAAAGATTTAGACTATGCTAACATTCAGGCTTGTCGACACAAATAAAACAATCTTTACAACTGATCATCTAAACCTGACAAAAAATCAGCCTTAGTATCGAGCTTTGATAATAGAGGGGTGATAAAACAGATTTAGTAAAACTCTGAAACTTTTTTGTTCTTACCTTTACTTGCGTGAATCTCAAACAGCGAATAATTCGTCGTCAGCATCTTCATATCGGGCCTAAATTTCTCTGAGAGAGTTTCGATGACCTCTTGAGTTGAAGAGTTGCTGGAAACACGCAGACACTTTGTGGCCACATTTCCTCCGACGTGATCCTCGAAGTAGAAGCGCATCACGCCATGAAACTCCAAGTCCTGGAAAAAAATACACGCATTCGCTGCATCTTGCAAATTGATTTTTATCACTCTGATTGCACTGCAAAAACTGAAATATGATCAAGTGTTTCTGTCTTTTTCATTAGAAAATGTCTTGTTAGGCTCAAAAGGAGCCACATTTATCCGACCAGTCTAGAAAAATGTCTTATTTCAAGTTGTTTAAAGATAAAAATGAGGTCTGAATTGCTGTAACAAGTAAGTGGTGACTCACCTTGTCCGGTTGGCTTATCTCAAAAAGATCCAGTCTGTTGTTGTTCCACTGTCTGATAACTTGGGCAAGTTTCTCTCGTCCGTCTTCTTCCGGCATTTTCCCCAAACTAAGGAAAGAGTTTTATCCGACGAAGGAGTTTTTATTGAGCCGAAAGAGTCAGAGGAAACCGTCCTGTGACTGAAATTCTCACCAGTCCTGAGGATCTCTTGGACTCCACTTGTCTTTAATCTGCTCTGTGTCAGTTATACGCTCATCGTACTGTGCAGTGAGCTCTTTAACTTAATTGAATACTTCACCCTCACATCCTCATCCCCTTTCCAAGCCCCCACGCCCCTCTGACCCCATTTAACGGGTCAGTGGGTCTTTGTTATGTGAGGGAAACAGTTTCCCAATCATATATCCATAACAGGAAAATCACTTCTCTTTGTTTCACGTAATTCACATAAACAAAAGTTCAGTTTATAGCCTTTCCAATCTGATTTTAAGTATGTGTATCTGAACCGTGCCGCAGAGGTCATCATGTTGTCCCGTCCTAAGCGTCCTGAGCGTCAGTCTCAGACGTTTCCACATCCACCATGAGAGATTTCCATCCCATTTTTATCAGCGACATGGATATTTACGCTTGAGGGAATCCCACTTCTCATGCATACCCGGGACTCTCAGCACAATTTACGGTTTCATGTCTCCCCATTCAGTCAGCACTATGTATGTAGGGCAGCTTTTGTTGGCTGCTCTGGGTAAAACTACAAGGGAACAAAAGCTCTGACAAAAACAACTCTTAATTAGATATACGCTAAAGCATCAAAACGGAATAATCAGGGGTATTGTTGTCTGGATGTGAGAGAATTCAGGGAAGATGCCTTTAAGTAGCGGAAACCTTAGTCTGAGAAAGAAGCGAACAAAGGAAATCAGGGTCTTTAACTCTGCTCAGGTTACATAACATCAGTCTGATACAGACGTTTCAAAACTGTATCCTCTGGAAGTTTCCTAATCCATCACGTAGGCTGGGAGTCTACGGCGCACTATATTTTCAGAGTTACTTAAGCCCCGTTTCCACCAAGTGGTTCAGTTCAGTTCGTCACGGTACGGCACACATTTGGCAGTGTTTCCACTGACTGATCCCCAAATTACCCACCCGTACTGTCCCACTTTTTGGGACCCTTCTGTTGGGGTGCCAAACTAAACCCATCTGATCCCAAAAGGTGGAACAACAACACTGCAGACTGTTGATTGGTCAAAAAATATGTTACTTCCTGTGCAACAGCGGCTGCTATATTTCTTCTGGTATCATGCTTTTATGTAACTGGGGCGACTATTAGCATCCAGCACCCAACGGGGCAAGGCTGGCTGTGGAAAAGCTAACAGGACCATGCTAAACCAAGCCAAACCGTACTGATCCAAACCGTACTGATCCAAACCTGACTTCTTGGTGGACACGGGGCTTTAGGGGGTATTCTGCTTTCCGATACTGTAAACATTGATATAAAGTCACAATGCTGGAAGTTCAGACTGGGCATGTGCAGCTTTTCAAACCTCTAGAGTTCATATGTTGGAGAAATCCCTGAATCGGTCTATAAACTGATCAAAACATTTTATTCTTCACCACATCGTCACTTGCTGAGACTTGCTGAACTGATTAGGTCATAAGGATCCCCTAACTGGTTCATGGACCTCAAATACCAAGGTCCATTGGGCTGGCCAATCAGGGGGAAAGGGGGGGTTATGGAGCAGGAAAGTTTTGGACTAAAATAAGGGCGTGGTCACACAACATCCGTACCGTGCCATACTCAATCAAGGTTGCCATTACCTTTCTGGCCGGTACAGCCCATAGTCACACTACTCCAATAGGAACCAGACTCAAGCACAATTGCCTAAATGTCATATCATAACAAACTCCGGGCTTGTCTACGTCATCAGGAAGTGTCTGTTGTTTGTTTGGAATGATTGTTGAGAGGAGCGGTCACAGCAATTATATATCATGGATACATACTTCATAGACGTGGTTTTTCATGTCTGTGTACTGTACCAAAGCGCACCCCTCCAAAGTGTGTCAAAGCCAATAAAGTGTACCGTACCTGAACAGTGGTCACAACAGCCACACAAGCTGTACTTCAGGTTTAAAGCGTGCATGGGTACGCAACAGATGGCGAGTGTGACTGAGCCCTGAAACAGCAGGAAGAGAAAACCAGCAGTAAATCATGTAACGGTACTACAGGGTCAGAGTAAAGGCCTTCAAAAGCACAATTCCCCTTATTTCATCAAAACTACCATATCAATAATTCAGTTGAAGAATACTTTAATTGCAATAATCTCAATAGATATAAATCTATGATCTTGTTATATATTTTGTAACTACACAACTGAACTGTTTGACAACACTGTTCTTACATGGTTTATTAGCTTAACAAGCTAGCACTAGTTTACTTTTACCTTTAATGACTGAGAGGGTCAAAGTTATAAAACACAGTACTGCAGTAGCTATGTTCAAATGCTAAAAAAGACTTCATGTATTTAATAGAAAAATGTACTTCTTACTATACTAAATTTGCAGAAAATCTCAAGTTAGTTTTTTCTCAAACTCAGGTGTATAATGTAAAATAGCATGAATACACTATTTGTCAAAGTGTCTTTAATATATACCCTGGGATTTAACAGGTATCCAGCTACTGCTCAGTAAAAGGATTATCTCCAACTGTAACAGTAACAATAAAACAAGGAACACATTAATGCGTTTTAACTATAAATACAAAAATTCTGTTAAAGGGTTACTTCTGCTAAGTAGTTGTTCCTCCAGACAAAAGTCTGATGTGTTTATACTCTAACTTTAGTAACTTGTCTAACTATATGTCATCAATAATAGGAACTGAATAAAACCGGTTGAGTCGTCTCTATAGCTTGAAATGTATTTATTTATTTATTTATTTTTAATAATCATTTTTTCTGACCCCAGTGTTCCAATAACAACAAATAAATAAATAAAAAAATACATATAAATAAAAAATGTATTTTTTTCTTGGCTTGAACTTTAACAGGTCAAAAATTGAATACACTTCATATCCTTTGCATTTATAAATTGAAAGTCAAAGGGTTAAAGGTATTTTTTCAGCAGGATCCCCCAACCATCACCTATATTTCTAGGGTTTTCAGCCTTAAATTTTATTTGAGGTGGCATTAAAAAGTCTTAAAAAGTCTTAAATTTAACTTGCTCAAACCTGCAGATGCCCTGCTACAGAATACACTTAGCTTAAATAGCTAACTCTAACCCAGTGTTGTAAATGTCTGGTTTGGATACATATTCGTGACGCCAATTTTCTGAAATGGGAGTAGAAAAATTAACGTTTGGAAAGTAAATAAATAAAGTCATAAGCTATTTTGGAAAGCTTAAACAGGCCTTATTTATTATTAATGTGATCACTTCAACTATGAAGTTGTCTTAACTGACACTGGAGGTTAATATCTGCATCCCAGTAGTTTGAAAGTCAGAGAATTTTAAGAGGAGTGGTGCTCCACAGATAAATTCATGCAGGAAAGAAACTGTAGTGTTTCAGCTGTGGACAGTCAGTAATAAAAGCATTTTCAGTGACAGATTTTCATGCATCGTTACTCATGATCAGAAAATGTTTGGCTGAAATTCCTTCATTTCACCAGCCAATAGCCGATGGACCAAGAACTAAATCCTGGACCCTGAGCCAAGCCTTCAGAGAAGAATCATCCCAGAGCTCCTCAAGAGCCAGACTGTTGGATTTTAAGTGGTTACATGGATTTCATGGTTGGACATTGATATATATATAAAAATAAAAACAAAGAAGAACATTTTCCTTCAGATTTAATCAGTACAACTTGTTTGAGAAGTCTTTCTAAGCAGCCGACATAAAACACAAACAAAGAAAGATGAAATCCTGCCTTTGTTCACTAGAGTCTAAGATGACAGAAAATTTATTGATCTGTATCAGGGGTCTTCAACCTGTGGCTCTGGAGCCTCATGTGGCTCTTTGAATCCTCTGCAGTGGCTCCTTGTAGCTTTAAAAAAATATATTAAAATAAAGAATTTTTATTTTTCTTACAGAGGGTATTAATGGCTAAAAACCCTAAATAAAATCGTATTAACATTTTGCTAAACTAAATATGCATCACCTCTTGCAATAAAGCTTTCAATTTTATTTTAGATTTTTGCAAATTTTCTTAATTTCAGTTTTTTGACATTTTTCAAATTAAGAAAAAATATCCAAATTCTTTAAAAGATTTTGCAAATATTTTAAATTTCAGCTTTTTGACATTTTTTTTGAATTAAGAAAAAATATCCAAATTTTTTTAGAAGATTTTGCAAATTTCTTAAATTTCATTTTGAAATTTTTTTTAATTTGGAAGAAAAATCCAATTTTTTTTCATTTTTTTCAATTTCTGCACATTTTTTTGAAAAATTATTCCAATTCCACCTTTTTAAACAAATTTTGTTAATTTTTAAAAGTTTTACAATATTATTTACAATTTTGTAAACACAGAAAACATTTTATTCATATAATTTTTCACTAGATTTTTACTATGTTTAGGATTTTATCAACATTTCTGTCTTTATTGTGAAGGTGAAGTAGATTTTCTGGCTCCTGAATGACTGAAATCCAGGTGAGCTGAGGCTTAATTGCTCCTATGAAAGTAAAGGTTACATACCCTTGATCTATATGAATATGTGATTATAAGGCCTCTCACTGTGAATCACTCATCCACACCTTTAAGGTCTCTGTATATCAAGTGTTACACAAAAGTGCAACAACAGCCACATTGCGTCGTAAACAAACACCAACAGTCCAGTGATGGTCCAGCTCCGTCAGATAACCATGCAGTTTGTCTCTGCGGGCTTTAACATCTCTCTTCTCCTGAAAAAAACAGCATAAAACAAAAACAGACACTAAGGATTAGAGTGTGACTCTTACCATGCCATCTGCCTAATTGTGCGTCTAAATTTACAAACATTCACATATTGCCACCTTCGTTTGACACCTTCCCTGCCGTCTCCCCTACTCTTGACACCTTTTCCCTGTCGTGTCGGTTTCAATCAATTTTTAAACCTGTTAAACCTGGTTTATAAAGATGAATTACATGTTATAGTAAGGTTAATTTTTAGATAATTTTACCCTTTGAGATTCTCCACCTCCTCGATGGTTTCTGGCAGAGCGACTTCTTTCATCTCAGGCAGCAAAGTCACCAACCCACTGTACACCACTGACATCCCACCTTAAACAACCAGACGTGACTTTGTTAGAAATCAACACTTTGAATCTTACAAACATTATTTACTTTAGAAGAGTATTCATGGATTATGGCGGGGGTTTACCGTAAAGAAAAAGAGGAAGCTCCTGCCAGACACTGGCCAATCTGTAGAGGAGAAACGGGGCAACGATTGCTCCAAAGTCGCTCGCTGATGAACACACGGACACGCCTAGATTTCTGTTGAAAGTCAGAGGAGATTTTTCATAATTAAGCAAGACACTTCTAGTGCTTAAGTTCCTATTGTTTGTCTGCATTTCTAAAAGTAATGTTTTAAGAAACACATCTGCGTACCATCCGATCATCTATGGACTTACAATGAAATTAAATCAACTCACCAGGCGTAAATCAGAATCAGAGTGTTTTTTCTCATACTCTGGGATCGAAACAGATCCATCACTGAAACAGGAGTTACCGTGTTCTTCTCTTCCAGAAGAGTTATCTAAAAAAAATCACACTCAGTGGTTAACAGTGTGTCAAAAACTGCTTTAAATTAGATCAGTTATTTTGTCATACCTGTGGAAGATTTGGTAGTAAAAGTCTCCCGTTGCATTTAGCAATTTTTGATGCAACTCTCATCGCTTCTGCATCGCTTCTCTTTTGTGAGAGCAGCCATCGTGGTTTTGTGAGAGCAGCCATCGTGGAGACTCAGGTACAAACCTGAGAAACAGACACATCCTGATTGGATTAAATATAGCTACGACCAGGGGTCTGCAACCTTTACTGTCATAGGAGCTGTTTTACCTCAGCTCACCTGGATTAAAGTCATTTAAGAGCCAAAGAATCTACTTTATCTTCACAATTAAAACAAAAAACATGTATAAAATTCTAAAGAAAGTAAAAATCTAAAATTTTCTAAACAGGATTTTTTTTGTTAATTGAATTTTACATGTGATGTCTAAGTTTTTTTTTATTATTAATAAGTTTTGGAATATAATAAATAATAAAAATAATAATGTAAATTTCAATTAGTTGCAAAATTTTTCAAAAGTCTTAACATTTCAAAATCTGAAGTTTTTCATAAAAATGAAATTAAAAAGATGTGCTAAAATTTGCAAGAATTTCAAAAATTTGCAAAAAAAAAATGTAATTTCAAAAATTTGCTAAATTAAAAAAAAAACAAAAATGGCAATGTTTTTTTTAAATGGAATTTGGGGATTTGCAAAAAATTGCATTAATTTTAAAATTTTCAAAAATTTCAAAACTGCAAAATTTAAAAAAAAACGTTTTTTTAAATCTTAAGTTTTTCATAAAAATGAAATTAAAAAGATGTGCTAAAATTTGAGAGAATTTCAAAAATTTGCAAAAAAAAAATTGTAATTTCAAAAATTTGCTAAATTAAAAAAAAAACAAAAATGGCAATGTTTTTTTTAAATGGAATTTGGGGATTTGCAAAAAATTGCATTAATTTTAAAATTTTCAAAAATTTCAAAACTGCAAAATTAAAAAAAAAAACGTTTTTTTAAATCTTAAGTTTTTCGTAAAAATTAAATTGTAAAAATGTGCTAAAATTGGCAAAAACTTCATAAATTCACAAAAAAAATTAATTTCAAAAATGTGCTTAATTTTTTAAAAAATTCAAAATTTTCAATTTTTAAAAAAAGATGGAATTTGGGGGATTTCCAAAAATTTCAAAACTGAAAAATAAAAAAAATAAAAAATTGCAAAAATTGTAGTAAAATCTGTGAAATTTTTTTTTAAAGCTTTATTGCAAGATGTGATCAAT
This sequence comes from Halichoeres trimaculatus, assembly GCF_033239565.1. Taxonomy (NCBI): domain Eukaryota; kingdom Metazoa; phylum Chordata; class Actinopteri; order Labriformes; family Labridae; genus Halichoeres; species Halichoeres trimaculatus. The sequence goes on from NW_027437195.1 coordinate 30,180,434, forward strand.
ATTTTTTTAACAAAATGTTAACACATTAATTTATTTTGTGCCAATGTTCTTAATCATTAATACCCTCTGTAAACAAAATAAATACTCTTTATTTCAGTAATATTCTTTAAAGCTAAGAGGAGCCGCTGCAAAGGAGTCAAAGAGCCGCATGAGGCTCCAGAGCCGCAGGTTGAACACCCTTGTCTATGATGAATCAAACTGTTCATGTAAAGCAGCTCCTGTGTGTGTGTGTGTGTGTACCAGTGGTATGAGATGAACAGAATGCAGGGCAGACTCATGACCAGCTGCAGAATCCTCCAGGAGGACAGGAAGTACGCCAGACCGGGCAGGATGACCATGCCGGTGGAGTAGAAAGTCCGACTCACCATGGATACGAATTTCCTGTTGTTGGATCCAAAGAACTCAATGACTGCACCGAGAAGAAAGAGGAAATGTTAACAGCTTTCATACATGAGATACATGAGCAGATGAAACAAGCTGAAATGTCATCGAACGTCATTGGTCTCTGGAGTTTGAGGGAATCCTGATCTATGGCACGAGTCAGGCAGCATGACGTCTATGATCTGACCAAATTTCCCCAAATTTTCCTCCTCATACGCTGGAGTTTGAACATACCTAGGACATAGTTAGCCGTCCACGCTCCCTTTCCAAAAAACCCTTGCAGAAACCTGAAGGTGAGCAGCAGTGGGTACCATGGCGACAGCATCACTCCAACACCTGAGACACCGAGGCCAAGCATCGATGCAATCAAACATGGCTTCCTACCAAATCTGTGACAGATCAGAGCGTCGTCATCGAGAGTATCACCAGAAAAAAAAGAAAGTGAACTTATTTATTTTTGTGTGATCAGACCTGTCAGCCAGGTACCCTGTGATGAAAGCTCCAATAAAAAAGCCCAGTGCTAAGAAGACTTGATTCAGATCAGCCAGCCAGGATCTCTCACAGACCAGAGAGAACTAGACAGAAGAAAAGAGACCTTCAGAAAAATAAGCTGATTCTGGATCGTTTTAGTTTATCATAAAGTTAGTGCAGGAACAAATAAGACCCACCTCAGAGACTATCGTGCTGTGGCTTTTATCAAACACCCACCCTCCGTCACAGCGCACCGACCGGGTTTCATTCAAAGCCAGCAGCCAGTTCACATCACTACACTTGTTCTGACCTTTGCTCCAGTCCACGTCAAACCTCTCACACCTCCTGAGGGGTCCCGACCCATCAGAGCCAGGAACTGTAATCTCCTGCAACTCCAGGTCCGTCCAGCCACACTCCTCCTGGAGACGCTCAGACCCAGGGATCACACACCGGTGATCCGGGGTGTACCCTAAGAAAACCACCCCGACCAGGACAAACGCAAAGATGATCAACGGAAACGAACCGAGCAGGACGATCCTCTTCTGGAAAGGTCCGAAGTCTCCGACATGCTCGATGAGTTTGTTTACATTTGCCATCTGGATGAACTGGAGTCTGGTCTGAAACACTCTCTGTCTCTCAGGGGAAGCAGCTGCTCTCTGCTCAAACTGCTGAAGAGGAGACACGACTGTAAGGAAACAAGATGGGCACCAGAGGTGACCAAAGTCCTCCTCTCTGTCCGATTATTGAGTTACTCAGTCATCAGACGGCTTATACTCCAGGTCACTCTGACCTAAGCCGTCTCAAATCTAAGTCACAGTCTAAGTCTCATTAATTTCAGATTTTCTTATATTTATATTATATGCATATGTCTTTTTATATAACAACATGAATGAAATAAAGATCAACTAAAACTATAACAAAAATCAGAAATATCTAAGAATTCCAATTCAAATTGAATCCGCACCCCAGAAATCGTAGAAGAATTGAATCAGGAGAAAAACATATCGTCCCAGCCTCACTACCTCCTCTTTAAAGAGTGTTTATTCGTCTTCGCATGTTCATAGATCTGACCTGATCGTCATAAGATCTTCAGAGACTCCTCACCACATAAAGATCTCCCAACCCGTTCATGACACATTGGCTGGACGGCCCTCAAACACCAAAGTCTGCCTTAAAGCTCCGCCTCCAACTGGTCCTCTAAAGGTCTGGCCAATCAGAGGGTAGGGGGTTTGTTGATCGAGGAGCCTTAAAGAGACAGCAGCTAAAATATCAAGGCTGAAATAAGACGTCTTGAGCCGAAATCTGTTCTCCTTTATTTAAACCATTTTGTGCGTCAGAAACTTTTACAACACAGATAAGATGTTTTCCACTTTGGGTCGGTCCAACGGACTCTGACAGCAGTGAGAGAACAGCACCCTCCCGTGTTCGTCCAAAACAAAGTCGCCTCCCAGCTGAAAAACAGAGAATAATCAAAAATCTGTTTCTTATTTTGTAATCCATGAATTCAGATACTTTAACGAACCTGAAACATGTCGTCTTGTATTGAGGGAAGCCCTCTAGGAAACTCCATGTTGTCCACCACATATTCAGCGTAGAGCAGCATGTTGCTGAAGTTTAGGACTTTCCTCACAGACGCTCCCAGACCGAACGCTGCGTATATCTGGAAACCAAACACAGATGTTAGATGTCACGTTGGATTATTAACCTGGATACCTCTCTTTAACCATCACAAACAATCAACTGTGGCACATTAAAAAGTGTGAATGTTTCATGCAACTTTAAGAGAAATCTAGCAGGTTCTCCTCCTGTAGGATGCTGTGCTATAAAGTGATGTTGAAGACGTCTTAGATACAGAAAACCCAAGCTTGTAGTGTGTCTTCTGTTGACCTCTGACCTTCCTGTCGGTGTCGAGCAGCATGTCGTAGCGACAGCCCGTCTCCTGCATCCAGTGTGACGCTCCCTCCTGACAGCCGAACGAAACAACCACCACTTTTACCGAGTGTGTGTCCAGAGAGCGCTGAAAAGAAGTCAAACACAGAGTCCTTTTAACAAAAAGCAAGAAGCAGATTGTTTTTAAAGATCCTGATCTATGACAGGACGCTCTGCCTCTGGTCTTCCTCGGTTTGTTTACCTGGTTTTTCTCCAGATCCTTGAGATGGAGACGGCAGAGGAGACAGGAGAACTGACGGATCAACACCAGAAGGATGTTTTTACCTTTCCCAAAATATTTCTCTAGTGTCACTGCTCTGCGAGTCACACAAACAGGGAAACACTGAACACAGGAAGTGTGACACATTCACTTTAATGAGTCCTGATAAATTTGTGATTGAGGATTTAGAATAATCAACCACGTACTCTCCTGTCCTGGCGTCTGTTAGCCGTGTTTCAGGTGAGATGCATTTCACCTGCGAGTCGCCGCCCACTGTTTTTCGCTGTAACTCATCATCCAAATGTTGCAGGAAGGCATCCCACTGCACCTGCAGCACATCGGACACACTTAACGCTCAGACAATGGCTCTGCAGAGAGCAGAAAGAGAAATATGTGAATCAGTCACTCACTCCTAATTCCTGAAAGTCCTGCACGGCTTCCTGCAGAGCTGCACAGCTGGAGGAGACATGAAAGTGTTATTAATGTTTTATTTTAGTGTGTGGGGTTAGGAGGTGAAAATAAAAGAATGCACAGGATGGTTAATGTCTGAAGTTTCCTGAGTTTCTTCATAGAGTCCTGTTTTACGCCGTGAAATATGCTCATGCTCAGAAATCTATTAAACTATTTTTTTTAGATCAGAGGTCTGTAACTTTTACTTTCATAGATGCCAATAAGCCTCAGCTCAGCTGGATGAAAGTCATTCAGGAGCCACAAAAACAACTGTATCTTCACAATAAAGACTAAAAAGTGGATACAATCCTAAACATAGTAAAAAAAAACTAGAGAAAAAAAATCTGTACAAAATGTTTTTTGTGTTTATAAAATTGTAAATGTAATTGTTAAGTTTCAAAAAGTTGCAAAATTTGTTTAGAACTGGATGTAAAAATGTTCGGAAATTTGCAGAGGTTGGAAAAAAAATTTTTTTTAAAAATTATGAGAAAAGAAGTTTGCAAAATTTGTTTAAAACTGGATTTAAAAAAATCAAAAATTTAAAGATTGGAAAAAATGAAATTTGCAAAAAAAAATTCAAAAATTATTTAAAAAAAAAAGAAATTTGCAAAAAAAATTTAAAACCTTTTTCTAAATTTGGAAAAAAAAGCATAAAACTAAAACTTGAAAAATTTGCTAAATCTTAAAAAAAAAATTCAATTATTTTTTATAATTATTTAAAATGTCAAAACAATGAAATTTAAAAAAAAGTAAAATCTTAAAAAATATATATATTTTTTTAATAATTTTGAGAAAATATGGCAAAAAAATGGAACTTGAAAAAATTTGCAAAATAATTGAAAAAGTTTGGATATTTTCTAAATTAAAGAAAAAATAAATCAATTAAAAAAAAACCTGATATTTAAAAAAAAGGTGCAAAATCTTAAAAAAAAAATTGTTACTTTGAAAAAATGCCAAAAAATTTGCAAAAATCTTTAAAAAAATTAAAAAGTTTAAAGCTTTATTGCAAGAGCTGATTCATATTTAGTTCAAAGATGTTATGATACAATTTCATTTTGTGTCTTTAATCCTCAATACCTGCTGTAAGAAAAGTTAAAATTCTTAATTTCAACAATATTTTTTAAAGCTACGAGGAGCCACTGCAAGAGTCGCATGAGGCTCCAGAGCCGCAGGTTGAAGATCCTTGTTTTTGATCGATGAGCAATCATCAAAACTCCTAAAGTAACTAGTCTTTTCCTCTGTTCCTTTCAAGTTTTGGGTGCAGATTTATGAGTTAATTTGAAGTCTTACTCCGAGTGTTTCCTCCAAAGATCGTCGGCCTCCGCTTTCCTTCGAACGCACAAACTGTGGTAATAGAAACAAACACATGTCAGTAGCTAATCTGTGGATTTTTGCTGCTGTAAACTTTATTTGAGATGTGTTTTTGCAGCAGTAGTAAAGAAAACCATCTTTATGACGGGTAACGCCCCAGACCTCCTGTACAGAGCGGCTCCAGCCTCGATCAGACCCAGCAGAGACCGCCGTCGCTCTATTCGTATTTTCTGCCTGATGAATTCCTGGAGTGAGCCTGACAGAAAAGGAAACTAAAGTCTGAACCTTATTCGTACACTTATCCCCGGCCTGGCCCAGTAAAAAGCCTGGCCGCCTACCTTCCTTGCTCTCGGTCTTGGCGAGGTCCAGCAGAGTTTTTCCATCTTCAACAAACGCCGTGAGAGCATTCACACACGCCGCTGCAGCAGCGTCTGCTCCGTTCGCCATTTCCTGCTTCAGAGCGGCTCTGTGAGCGTTTCATGAGATTATGCAACATGTTATCAGCGCAGCAGAGTGAAACAAAGTGTGCTTTCTGTCAAAGTCCAGCAGAGAAGTTCAGTTTAAAGGATCATTCCACTGATTTTACACTTCAAGGTTAGTTTGGAGAAGAGGAGGCAGTTTAGGAGATCTACCCACTGATAGAAAACAAACAAGCTGTAATATTTTTTTGTACAACCAATTTTTTTATTTATACAAATTTCCTGTGATTACAAGTTAATTTTGAATGATTCTCAAGTTTTTAAAGTAACATCAAACGACCGTAAATCAGTCCGAAAACCCAAGAGTTGCAAAAGAGCCCTTTGTCTTTTTGTTACTTATTTTGGATTGCCAGAAAATGATGGGGTTGTTTTAAGAAGTTTTTGCGGAACAAAAAAAATTAGATAGATGGACAATTTTGGATGTAAAACGTGATTTTTCAAAACCTTGGCCATCCACGTGAGGACGAACCTCATGGAACGTGACCTAGACCACTTAAAGCATGTTTTTTACCCCAGATTTTTGTAGCATTTCAACCGTAGACTGTATAGAACATGGACGTAGCCTCCGCGACGTCAACCGTCTGTTCCTGGAACCGTAAAATGAAGCCAATCCGTTGACACAGCCACACTCGCTATGACGCAGGCTGTGAGTTTTTCTTTGAGCAGCTACAAGGCGCCTGGCGGTCACGGGACCTGAGATGTGCCTCTGATTGGAAAATCAAACGATCCTAATAACTTCTAAACCGTGGAGATAAAAAAAATTCACTCATCGTACAATGTGTGCCGATAGTGAAATCAGCGTTTTAGACCTAAGCTGTTTTTAAACCAGGCTGTAAATATGTTTTTAATCCCGTAAAAGTCTGTTTTTATGGCTGGGTGCGTACGTGACTTCTGGTCTTTCCGCAGCCAGACTGAAGCGTTTTTCAACAAACAGCGACTTTTAGCACTTCTGCATAGGCTTCAGTTTTACTGACCGGATGCTGCCTCTTGATTTCAACCAGAAGCTTTGTGTGTAGCGTCTAAATCTAGCTCTGGAGATAAATTGACCCCTGAAAATGGCTCTACCTGGTGGGAAGTGCTTTCCAAAGGTCCAAGGACTCTGGGGGTGGTGCCTGCTAGCTTGTCATCTCTGATTGGTGGAGCAGTCACTGTTTTTATTCCCCCCCCACTGTAAGCTAACCCCCAGCTGTGATGGACTTGGTTTAGTACCTCCTAAACAGGTTTTGTTCTGTTTCAGCCTTGCGTTTACACAGACACAGCGTTTCAGCCGACCTAAAATACAAACTTTTGAAAACAGCCTCCAGAGCGGGATTTTTCTGAAACGCTACCAACACCGCTTTTTTGTGTAAACAGTAAGCAGGCGTTTTCAGTGGAAACGCTTAAGTTACACTCCGCTTTGGCGAGTGCAAACATTGGACAACAGTACCGTTGATATGACCGTGGTGTTTTCAGTCCCTCAGTGTTTCCGTGTGACGCAGATTTTTTTCACTTTGTTTTGCATTTTTTATGAAACGTTGTAGAGTAAACAGGGCCTGATAGTGTGAATGGGCAGCCGTTTACACAACAGTGCTTTTAGGATGAAACGCAAAAGTATTGTTGCGTGTCCGCTAGGGATGGGTACTGAACTAGGTACTTTTAACGGTACCGACCAAATTCTGTCAAACGTACAAAGTCCGGATTCATCGAAAATCAAAAGGTACCATGTTTAGATACCTAAACCCGTCCTTGTGACTGTGGAGGAGCGGAAGAGTTGGTGTATCTTTCTTGCTGGACATGAACACAACATTACAAGGTTATATACTGAAAAATAAATATGTTAAATTGAAAAAAATATATATTAATATTAAAAAAATTGACATTTTTTTACCACATAAACTCTAAGACTTTCTGAAAATTGGTACTGTTTAGTACCGATACCCATCTGTACCGTACCGTTTCAAATGTGAAAGGTACCCATCCCTAGTTTCAGCCTCTTATTTTCATGGAAACTGTGTTTTAGCTGACCGAAACGGAAACTTGTGAAAACGGCCTCCAGAGTGGAGTTTTTCTTAAACGCTGCCGCTACAGTTGGAGGCGTTTTCAGTGGAAACGCTGGCGTCACGCTCCACTTCGCACATACAACAGTACCGTACCATTGTTACTAGTGCTCGGACGATATGCTATTCTCGCGATTTTGATTCTGCTATGATTTTTGGGGTACTGATTCAATTTTAAATTGCAATTTTTTAATATTCATGATTTTTAGTTTCCTTTCCAGACCATGTGAAAAATTTGAATGATGATGGTAACGTCATCAGACTTTATCAGGAGCCATATTATTCCAAAAAAATGCACATTGCCTGAGTCAGAGAGAAACTTTTCGCCCTCTGCTGGAGAAAAGTGGTAACTTTTTTCAATCCAGTTTGAAAACAAAAACTAAAATTGAGAATTTCAATTTATGAAAAAAAAAAGATTTTTGGTGAAGAATCCTGATTCTGATATTGTGAAACAAAAATTTACGATATGTCATATTTTGATTTTTCTCCCACTCCTAATTGTTACGATTGTGGTGATCTGCCGTGTTTTTTCCTCCATGGTTTTGGGGTGAAACTTTACCGTGATGTATCTTACCTTTCCTTCTCCTAAAGCCATAAAACAGTAAAGTAATTTTCGTCTCGTCTTCCTGCGGCCTCTGGAATTAACCGTCTCCTAAATCTCGACACATGAGGATCAGACACGGCGCACACAGCCAGCATTTTTCTTTTTATTGCCATGAATCTCACATGAAACATTTCTCACAGTCGAAGTCGAAGCATTAATCAACCGACTCCATTTCCAAATCTCTCTGTTCCTGGAACCCGTCCTCCTTTGCCTCCTCGCCGTTCTCCCCCTCTATGTGGCGCTCCTCTGATTGGCTGTCAGCTGTCTCTGTGGGTACGACATGGGAGATGGCGAAGGAAGTGGCGAGCTCCTCCAGTAGCGCCTGCTCGGACTTGACTTTAGCCAGTTCCTTGGTGAGGAGGGTTTCGGTTTTTGACGGGGTCTTGGTGGTGGAGGCGGGAGCTGGAGCAGCAGCACCCTGGACGGGATCTTCAGGGTCTTTAGGGGTCTCCTGCACCTCGGGGACGTCTTTCTCTGTGGGTTCGGTCTGGGGACTCTCTGGTGGACTCCCAGATCCCTGAACTTTCTGGTACAGACCTTTCCTCTCCTCCTGCAAAGCCCGGCACAGATTCTCCAGCTTCTGGTTCTTGATGGTGAGGAGTTCGAACTCCTTTTCCTTTATCGCTCTCTGTGAAGAGTCATGAACGCCATGAGTGAAACAAACACAATACAACGTGTGTTTCTACGGAATTAGATTTATGTCAAAAAGAATCAAAAACAACAAAATTTTGTCGAAAACAACAAATTGGGACCCGTCTACGCTCACTAACCACAGTGACAGAGACGTATGGAATTAAAGCATTATATGGATTTAATAAGGCGACTCTTCCAAGGCTGACACTCCTTCTCCAGATTTAGAAGCACGTCTGCACCACAAAAGTAACTTTGGAGCACGCTTACACTCACTAGCTTCTACAGACGCATATAAAACGTGGATTTAATGATTTCTCATGTGAATATTGGCTCGGCCTGCCATGATTTCTACCCCCCTCATATAAACCCAGTCTGGGTCCTACATCCAAGTGTTTTATTCCTCAGAAACTCCTTATCATGCCTCATAACTCCGGAGGAGATTGAAAAACTTTCCTCTTTTCTTTCAAGAGTTAGTTGAGGGGTAAACCTACCCCCCTTTTATTAAAGTGATCCTCCGGGATGGAACAAGTTGGGTCCTCTCACAAGGTTTAGGGCAGAAATTACCCCTACAGCAGTGTTTTTGTGCAGCAGAAGCCCAGAGCGCTCACACCAAACACCCCCTCCCTGCTCCTCTGCAGGTTTCCTCTGCACTCAGATGGAGCCATATTTTACTTGACCAAAAACACAAATAAACAGACTCCCACTGAAAAAATCTGATATGGGTCTGCATTCACGCTTTATTTAGAGAATTTTCAGCGCGTTACTTTCACACAAAAACACTGCTAAATAAGGCTCTAGTTCTCATCGTGTCGTTAAACGGCGCTACCTCCGCTGCAGAGCCACAGCTGGCTACGAGGCGCTCGCCACTTAGTGTATCAGTCCGCGCACGCGGCGTGCCAGATATAAACAAACACAGGTAGTCTGCCAGGACGAAGAGACACGATGAGAACTAGAGCCTTATTTAGCGGTGTTTTTGTGTGAAAGTAACGCGCTGAAAATTCTCTAAATAAAGCGTGAATGCAGACCCATATCAGATTTTTTCGGTCAAGTAAAATATGGCCCCGTCTGAGTGCAGAGGAAACCAGCAGAGGAGCAGGGAGGGGGTGTTTGGTGCGAGCGCTCTGGACTAAAAATCACTGCTGTAGGGGTAATTTCTGCCCTAAACCTTGTGATAGGACCCAACTTGTTCCATCCCGGAGGATCACTTTAAGCCCAGTCTGTGTCCTACACCCAAGTGTTTTTCTCCTCACATACTCCATATTAATGCTGTAATTCCATACGCATCTGTCACCGTGGTTTGTGAGCGTAGACGGGTCCCAATTTTTTGTATTTGCCGCAGTCGTCACCCAGCGCAGGCGCGTCTCCACGGATGGGGTAGGAACCCTGGCGGGGGTAGCTACCTTGGCACAACACCAGTCCCAGAGCTTCACTGCTGTGGATTTAATCTAGCATTCAGATTCAGTGTCATTCTGAGCGGCACAGGCCACGAATCTCTCTGCTGGGAAAGCTGTAACCTATTATCGAATAAACAGGACGTCGGATAACGTACAATAGGCATTTGTTTTCGGCTACTTGGTAAGAATAATTACTTCTGTGGCCACCTTTCTTCCTAATGTCACGATGCAATTCATCAGTCCAACTGAATAGGATTCATCAAGAATTCAGAATTAAGCACAGAACAACATCCGGGGCGAGGGGTGTCACCCAAAAACTATCCAGCCAATGAGAACGCATTCCACACAAAGCCCACCCACTCGAGAGGTTTGTGCCAAAAATTGCGATCAAACAGTCAGGCAGCGCAAACGAAAAAGCTGACATTGAGAACGAAAGTCTGATCAGTGAGAAAAAAAAGACAGAACTGTAAACAAAATAATTAATGATAAGAAAAGTAAAAGTCTAATTATTTACACAATTACACAAATATCTTGATTGCAATTAATACATTTTTTTGCTTGAGTTAGATTATATCTCTCAAATTAGTAAATATTCTGGCACTTCAATTTTTTTTTGTCTGATTCTTTTTGACACAAATCTAATCCCACGTTTCCTGCGCTAAACGACCGGAGATGAACGTTTCTTACGTCTGCCACCATGTCCACCAGACTCTTGTTGCAGCCGTCGAAGCGACTCTTCCAGGACTGACACTCCTTCTCCAGCTTCTTCATCTTCTTGGCCATCTAACGACACACACAAACATCAAGTCACACATCACACAATCACAGCCAGCGCTAAAAATAGCAGTCAGAGCGGCGCAGGATTATACAAATTGCCAGTTAAAGAGTAAACCTCATGGGATTTGTTGCAGTTTTCCTGTTTTTATCGTGTTTTATTTACAGATAAACAAAGTCTTTCAGCTGTAATCATGGAGCCGGCTTCAAACGCTCGGGCTTACTTTGTCCATGTCCTGTTTGAAGCCGCTGTAGACACTGTTACTCTTTGAAACCGTGCCCTGAATCTCATCAAACTTCTTGGAGTAGACGTCGAGCTGAGGAGAAATAGAAGGAGAAAATTACACAAGGCTCAGCAGACGATTAAACCGACGTTTCCCAGGATGCCCTACGACAATACCTGGCCTCTCATGTCCATTTCTTGCTCCTTGAGGATCTTCACATGAGATTTATAATCCACCGCCTGTTTCAGCATCTGCAGGACATTAAAGCGTTTGGTGAATGAAGCGTCACAGCACAAACGAGCTGAGACGATGAAATAAACCTGATGTTAAATCCTACTATCTCCTTCTCCAGCTTGTGCCGGTCTTCGGCCTCCTTCAGCATCAGGTTGGCCTGCGTCAGCTTGGTTTCCAGCAGCTTCTCCTTCAGGTCTCTGTGTTTGAAGACCTTTTCCAGGTTCTGCGAGACAATCAGGAGGATTTATGAGTGGTTTTCACAGAGAAAGCTGTTTCATTTCTCGCTCAGGGCGCTCTGGCCACATAAAAGTGAAATACACAGCTCGTAAATGTAAGACCGGGGTGAAATGTGCGAATAATTCATGTGTTTGGAAGCGGCAGAGGCGCCCAGGTGTGTGAGGTTTTGGGTGCTACAGGTGGTGTCAGGCTGCAGGTGGTGGGGTGTGTTTGTGTTGGCGTTCTGCAGGATCAGTACCGCCTCCCGCTGGTCGTACTGTGAAATCAGCCCCTTCAGTTTCTCGGCCAGCGAGCTGTTCTCCTGGCACAGTTTGGTGTTTCGGGTGCTGTGCTCCTCGATTTGGGCCTGGATGTCGCTCAGCGTGCCCTGGAAGTGAGTGGTGATCTCTTTCCTCTTCAGGTCGTCTTCTCTGCACCTCTGCAGCGTCTCCTCCTGGATGTTTGGGATATCAGGAGTTAAAGGTCAAAACGTTTAAACAATCACTTTCAGACTTTCTTTGTATTAACATAATTATCAGTGAAGTAAAGTTTGTCTCTTTTCTTCATTAGTTATGATCGTAGACCAAGATACACTCCCGATCGAAACTTTAAGACTACTTGGAAAATTGCAAAAATTTACATTTTGCTCTGTTGGATCTTAAAAAGGTTTTAAGTAGAGTTTCAAAATGCAGGCTAAAAAGCTTCCTCTCTGTGAGCGTGGTCAGATTGTTGAGCTGCATCAGTAAGTCCTCTCACAGCACGCCATCGCTGCTGAGGCTGGACGCAGTCAGGCCACTGACACTACATTAAATCGTATGTGTTCACATTTTGTTGAACTGAAATGCATCACCTGATGCATTTTGAGCTTTCAATTTTTTAAAACATTTTTACAATTTTTTTTAATTTAATTTTTTTGACATATTTTTTCATATTGAGAAAAAATATCAGAACTTTTGAAAAGATTTTTTCAAATTTTCAAATTTCTTTTTTTTTTGACATTTTTTCAGAATAAGAAAAAAATCAAAACCTTTTAAAAGATTTTGCAATTTTTTTTTAATTTATTTGTTTTTTTGACATTTTTCCAGATTTAGAAAAAATATCCAAACTTTTTTTAAAATTTGCAGATTTTTTAATTTTCATTTTTACATTCTGACTTTTTTCAGATCAAGAAAAGTATCCAAGCTTTTGTAAGATTTTTACAAATTTTCTTATTTGTTTTTTGACATTTTTTGAGATTAAGAAAAAATATCCAAACTTTTTAAATGATTTTGTAATTTTCTTTAACATTTTTATAGATTTAGAAAAAAAATCCATATTTTTTAAAAAAATTTGCAAAATTTTTTAATATTCATTTTTTGACATTTTTTAGATTTAAAAAATTATCCAGACTTGATAAAAGATGTTAACAAATTCTTTAAATTTCTTTTTTTTTTCTTTTTTTTTCTTTTTTTTTTACATTTTTTTCAAATAAAAAAAAAATCCAAAATTTTAAAAGATTTTTGCAATTTTTTTAAAATTTTATTTTTTTTTGCATCTTTTTTGGATTAAGAAAAAAGAATCCCAATTTTCTAATCAATTTTTTTTATTTTTTATTTTTTTTTAAATTTGACATTATATTTTCAGATTTAGAAAAAGAAAATCCATTTTTTTAAGATTCTGCAGATTTTTCAAAAAATTTGCAATTAAATTTTTTTTCAATTTTTCTTCAAATATTTCAATAAATCATTTTATCTTCATTTTTTAACAACTTTTTGAAAATTTTACAACCACATTTACAATTTTATAAACACAAAAACATCTTAGATAAATATTCTCTAGTTTTTTACTAACTTTAAGATTTCATACACTTTTTTTGTCTTTCTTGTGAAGATAAAGTAGATTTTGTGGCTCTTGAATTACTTTAATTGAGCTGTTGAGCTGAGGAAAAATGGCTCCTATGAAAGTAAAGGTTGCAGAGTCCTGATCATGGAGAATATTGTCACACACTGTTAATCAGCCGTTCTGTGTGACACTAAAACGAGGAGCAGCGCTCTTAGATCTTGTGAAACTGAGCCGTAACTGAACCGTAAAAGGTGCTGTGAGCAGATTTTGGGAGCTGTGAGATCTCTCTCCTGTTATCAGGAATAAAACCTGTTTTTAAAGAACACATGTCTTCACAGCCTGAGATTTGGGTGTGGCGCTTTAAGAGGTCAAAGTTCAGCTCTGACATAATCGTTGATCTCTGATGTCAGCTGATGCCCCCTCCTGTTGGGGGCAACATATGGCCACCACAGCCGGTCCACGCCACAAACAGCTCGTGGTAGTTTTGGGGGACTGACAGGAAGCGGTTTCTGCTGAGGTACCTTCAGGGTCTTGTTGTGCCGCTGCAGCTCTCGGCACAGACTCTCCAGTTTGCTGCGAGCCAGCACGGCGCGGCTGTGCTCGCTCTGCAGCTGATCCTTCTCCTTCATCACCTGGAGCAGCTTCTTCTGCAGGACCTTCAGCTGCTTCTGGTCGCTGCGATGCTCCTCCAGCTGAAAACACACAGAGATGCACCGTGAGGGGAGAGACACAAACAGCTGGTGCTTTTATCCTCCCCCATTCCACCACGCTGATCCTCTCACCAGCTCGGCGTGCTTCTTGATGATGGCTTCCAGTTTCTGCTCGGGCGTGTTGAGCTTGTTCAGACTTTGCATCAGCAGCATGGCTTCCTTCCCTGAGCAGAAAACTTCATGTCAGCCTGATTTATTCACATGGTTACCCTGATTAACTCACTCTGATGTGAAGTTAAAATCTAATCCACACTTAGGAAGCCTCTGCAGGGTTACGAGGAGCTGGATCAGTGTTTTACCTGCTCGTCTGATGCAGATGGATGCACTTACACGCCTCTCAGCTCTGCTTACACGCCGATCAGTTTCAGTACTACTGTGGCTCCTGCTGACTGCGCTGAATAAAACCCACTCCAGCTTTAATCAATGAGACATTTTTAGGGTGAAAGAAAAAACAAACCCAGATTTTTCAGCATCTTCTTCTCCAGTTTCTGGTCCTTGCGGGTGTCCGCCTCTTTGACGGCCGTGACCTCCTCGGCGTCCTCTGGCTCAGCGGGGATCTCGGCGTCCTGGTAGGTGCTAATGATGTCCTCCAGCTGCTGGGCCAGGTCCTCTGTCAGGTCGATGTGGTGACCCTCGGCTGGAGACCCCTCGGGACCCGTGGGTGCAGGGATGCTCTCCTGACGAGTTTCCATTATTCTGAGCGAGGACTGGGAGCAAACAGGGGACTGGTTTACACCAGGCTAAAGAGAAACACCATAAATATTTTTTTCAGGTTTATTGATCATTTTTAGGATTAAACGTGAGGATTATTCTTTCTTTTTGGTCTTTTTCTGCCGCTAGATCAAGGGTCTTCAACCTGTGGCTCTTTGACTCCTTTGCAGTGGCTCAATGAAGCTAAAATATATATATATATATATATATATACATAATTGAAATAAAGCATTTTTGTTTTTCTCACAGAGGGTTTTGACGATTAGAGACATTGACACAAAATACCGTATTGCATTGACATTTTGTTAAAACTAAAATTTATCACATTTTGCAATAAAGCTTTCAATTTTTTTTGAGATTCTTGCAAATTTTTCCTTTTTTTTCAAATTTTGAAAAAAAAATTTTTTTTAAGATTTTGCAAATTTTCATAAATCTAAAAATTTTTCCAGATTATAACCAGTCGATTTAAAAAAATGTTTGTTTTTCATCATTTCACATGCGGCAAATTTTTGCAATTACAATTTTTTGATTATTTAATTTTTTGTCAAATAATATTTTTTTTCCAAATTTTTGAAAAAAAATTGAATTTTGCACATATTTTAAAATTTCTTTCTTAAAAAGATTTGGCAGGGTTTTTTTTTCAAATTTTTAAAGAAAATTGCAACTTATTGAAATTTTTATAAATTTTGCAAATTTATGAGATAAATGACAGTGCAATTTTTTTCTTTATTTTAATTATTGAGAATTTACTTAAAATAAAAAAACTTAGACATCACACAACCTTTTGATAATTATTCAATAATTACTCTTATTTTAACTATGTTTACAATTTTATCCACTTTTTTTGTCTTTATTGTGAAGATAAAGTAGATTTTGTGGCTCCTGAATGACTTTAATCCAGGTGAGCTGAGGAAAAATGGCTCCTATGAAAGTAAAGGTTGCAGACCCCTGCTCTAGAAAGATGACGAGACAGCTGATAGAGCAGGAAACAGTGAAGTTTGGGAGTGACGTCCAGGGAAAGGGCTGCAGGTTGGATTTGAACCAAGAGACAAAAAAAAAAAAAAAGAAGAAGCCTATGTGGAATTGCATAATTTGCTGTTTATCACAAATCCCCTTGAGGCTGGCTGCAGAAAGACCACAAACCACGAACACACCAAGCCAAAAAAATAGACTTATATGGCATCGAAAAAAATCTTTACAGCCTGGTTTATAAAACCTTTTGGGTGTGAAACACTGATTTCAATATCAGCACACACTGTACGGACGGTTAATTTTTTTTTAATTTGTCAGTTTAAATCAGGGGTCTGCAACCTTTACTTTTATAGGTGTCACTTTCCCTCAGCTCAACTGGATTAAAGTCATTCAGGAGCCACAAAATCTACTTTATCCTCACAATAAAGACAGGAAAGTGTGTAAATTTCTATAAATAGTAAATATCTAGTGAATAATTAAATAAACGAGTAGTGTTTAGTAAATCGAACATGTGATAGCTACGTTTTTTTGATAAATTTGCAAATATTCAAAAAAGACGAAGCTTGGGAACAGGAAAAATATCAACAATTTAAGTAAAAATGACTTAATATTAGAGACATATGTTTGTTTTTAAGAATAAGGTTACACATGTAATATTTCTTAATCTAAGGATTAAAATGTTGGCTCGTCCAAAATAAATTTCAGTGCGGATTTCACAGTCACCACTCTGTCCTGTTGCAGTTTCCCCTTCTCATTGTCTAGCTTTAAACTAAAACTTTAAATAACTGTCCTTTTTTCAGCTTCACAAACTGCCACTGTGCACAGAAAGATTAGCTCAGATTGAAATAATGATGCTTTCTGCTCAGAGCCTGCAGCAAAGCAGGAAAATAAATTTCGCCGTCATAAATGAAAACATCATGCATTACAAAGCCTGACAAATACAGCAGTGGCCGAGATTTTAAGAACACCTGTCATATTTTAGAGGTTTCAGCTGTTTTGTCTATAAACTCATCCTGATGCTTTGTAACTACAGAACAGAGTCATCATGAGGAGATTCAGGTCTGATGGACCGGACCTTAACCCCATCCAGCAGATCTGAGGCTGGTGTTAAAATAAAGTGAGCAGATCTGTTCTTCAGTGTTGAAACTCTCGGGAAATATATTAACTCTGTGTCATGTGACATGTGCTGCTGTAAAACAGTGAACAAACTAAATATTAGCGTTAAAGTCGAAAAAAATCATCTGATATTTTTTGTGCTCAGAGCAAACATCAGGGTTAAGAGACAAAAAAGGTCAAAACTTTCAGGTGTTCTGATGATTCTGGCGTCCTCTGCAGGTCTGGCAGACAGAAATACCATCAAGTGTTTTTGTCTTATTTTTAGTGAAATTTGTCTTATTAGACTTGATATGAGCCACATTCACCTGACCAGTCCAGAAAAATGTTATATTTCTAGTTATTTGAAGACATAAATGAGGTCTGAATTGCTGTATGAAGTAAAAAAAAATCTGCAGATGGAACAAGAAAACTTGTTTAAAAATTTGCTTAAAACTAGAATATCGTCTTTTTACAAGTAACTTTTTTGTCTTTCTTTTGAGACAAAAACATTCAATAAATTTTTTTTTTTTTTTTTTTGTAATCTACATTTTTTGTGATTTTTTTTTGTAAAATTCCAGACAGATAGGACATAATTCTGCAGTTTCAGGATTAAAAGATTCAGTTTTTTTTGCAAGATTTCAGTCATTTATTTTTTTATCAGCCCAAAATGTCGATCAGAATAACAAATAAAAAATCTACCAATGTAACAATAAAAAAATTGCTTAAAAATTTGCTTGAAACTAGAATAATGTCTTAATACAAGCACAATTCTCTTTTCTCCCATGGTCACCAGACTGGTCAGGTGACTGTAGCTTATATTATGTCTAAAAAGACCGTTTTTACTGAGATTAAGACCAAAACATTGGATAAAATTTTAGTTTCCTGTTGTGCACTTTGGTTTGGTTTAGATCAAGGGTCTTCAACCTGCGGCTCTGGAGCCTCATGCGGCTCTTTGACTCCTCTGCAGTGGCTCCTTGTAGCTTAAAAAATATGATTGAATAAAGAATTTTTGTTTTTCTTATAGAGGGTATTGATAATTAAAGACATCGACACTAAATAAAATCATGGGTTAACATTTTGTTATGCTAAATATGCATCACCTCTGTCAATAAAGCTCTACATTTTGTGAGATTTTTACAATTTTTTGACATTTTTTTAAATAGAAATTTGAAATTAGCAAAAAAAAAGATAAAACTTTTTTGAATTTCTAAAATCTTGCTTATTATTTGAATTCTTTTCTCTTTTTTGCAAATTTTTAAAAATTCAAAATTTGGTAATTTTTTGATTTTTTTCAGATGTTTCAAACTTCTTTTTGTTAATTTTGCAAAATTTGACACTTTAAATTTTGCAACCAATTAACATTTCATAAATGTTGCAAATTTAAGAAATGCATAATATTACAAATTTATTTATTTTTTTTATATCTGCAAATTTATTAAATGTTAAAAAAAACAAGACATCACATGTACAATTTTATAAACACAAAAAAACTACTAGTTTTGATCATTTTTGAAGAGTTTTACTATGTTTACAATTTTTTTACTTTTTCATCTTTGTTTTGAAGATAAAGTAGATTTTGTGGCTCCTGAATGACTGTAATCCAGGTGAGCAGAGGAAAAGCGGCTCTCATGAAAGCGAAGCTTGCAGAGCCCTGGTTTAGATTTTTGTCATTTTCTGACCAGAATATGAAATATTTCTGCAGTTTCAGGATTAAAAAACTTAGTTTCCCTGCAAGATTTCGGTCAACTCTTTTTCTTTTTCACTCCAAAAGGTCAATTAGTTAAATCAGTCACAAGACTGACTTGATTTACCCCTGATATTACACTGTAAAAGCTGAAATCTGAGTGTTTGTATCTTATTTCTTGTAAAAAAAAATGTCCTACACTGCAAAAAATTAAATCTTATCAAATGTTTTTGTCTAATTTTTAGCAAAATTTGTCTTATTATACTTTACATTAGCCACATGCCCATAAATTAGTCCAGAAAAATGTCTTGTTTCAAGTCATTTAATGACAAAAATGTCTTAACACAAGAAACTTTTCTCTTGTTACATTTGTTGATTTTTTTTTTTCACTTAATACAAGCAACTCAGACCTCGTTTTTGTCTTTAAATAACTTGAAATCAGACTTTTTTCTGGACTGGTCAGGGGAATGTGGCTCATATTAAGTCTAAAAAAACATTTTCTACTCAAAATAAGACAAAAACACTTAATAAGTTTTCAGTTTTTGTCTTATATTAAGGTGTTAAAAGACCAAACTGAGGCCTGAATTAGGCTTTGCATGGCCTCGTCAGGTGAATGTGGTTGATATTAAGTCAGATAAGACTATTATTATGAAATATGAGACATAAACCCTTGATGAGACTCCAGTTTTTTCAGTGTGATCAGACGCTACCTCAGAGATCAGCTCCTCAAACAGCTGTTTATTCTCCAGCCGAGCACGCAGAGCGAGACTTCTGTAATTTACTGCAGCAGCTGCACACACAGCGTTTCCTGCTCCTAACAACGTGTTGTACAAACCAACACACGTGTCACCTTGGGTTTAAAGGTGAAACCAAAGAGATCGAGCTTCGGTTCGTGTAGAAAAAGCTTCGATTGTCGGACGGCGAGCAGCGTTTGGAGCCTGTCCTTCTCGTGTGGTGCAGGCTCAGAGCCAGAGCCTGTTTACGTGCATAAAATTAGTTTCAGCCTTCACACTGCCTGAGCTTTCACAAGCAGAGCACATGGCACCTGTTCCAGAGCCCACGGCTATTTTAGGCACTTCTTTATATGGGCAAGTTATTTATTTATTTCTAATCCACTCTTATTGATGTCAATGTCAGCCGTTGTGCATACAAAAGCTGCATTTACAACTATTAAAATATCAGCGTTACATAAGTGACCTCTACTGTACTCGATGTTTCCAAAGGAGGCAGAGATCCAGGTGGAAATCAACTAAAAATACACAACAGGAGTCAAAGCAGTGATAGTCACAGAGGGTTGAGAGCAGATCGATAAATGAAGACGGATATGACGTCCAGTTTGACAGAAAATGACACAAAAACAAAGGTTTTATCCTCTTTTAGAAAGCAAAATGAGGGTTGTTAGTTTGTTTTAAAGAGAAAGAAGAAGAGTGTGTTAGGTTTTTTCTCCCAGTTTGAGAGGATAGTGAGCAAACAGGGTCTTACCAGGACCGAGGGCCGCAGAGGGAAAGGGAAGAGTGTCGAGGGGCTTGGACAGGCTGCCACCACAGATACAACAGCTGTGATAGGAGCGCCTCAAAATAAACCAGAGGAGCAGGGCTCACTCCCAGAGAGAGGGGGGACACAGACCCTGGACTGAGTCTGTCCAGGAAACCTCCACACAGACCCCCTACCTACCTACCGACCCTCACATTTCACCCCTCAGATGCTTCCTGCTTCACGTCTCCAGCAGCCATTTCAAACCAACGCTGCACCAATTTTATTTTAAGCTGGGATGCTGTTAACAGCCGTGTAATTATTCTAACAAATGAGCCTGACAGGCCCAGTCAGCGAGCAGCAGCCGGGGAAAAAATGAACTGTCTCTCTGATTGGCCAGATTTAGCTCAGACCTCGGCGGAGGAAAACGCACGCTTAGATCTGCGCAGGTTTCACTCCGCTGCGTTTGTTGCAACCTGAAATCGTATGAATATTATCCACAAGGTGAGAGCTATTTTTGGAGGCATTCGTTTATTTCTCTTATTCCACTGCAGTAACCACTTCTCACCACTAGTTGGAGTCTGTGCAGTTTGTCAAATCTGGGAATATTTCCCACTGCAAAAAAATCAAACCTCCTCAAGTGTTTTTATCTTATTTTCAATAAAAAATGTCTTTCACCTGACCAGTCCTGAAAAATGTCTGATTTCAAGTTATTTAAAGACAAAAATGAGGTCTGAATTGCTTGTAAAGAGTTAAAACAATCTGCCAATGCAACAAGAGAAATTTGCTCGAAAAATTTGCTTGAAACTAGAATAACGTCTTGAACAATTCTACGGTGGCCCTGAGAGCTCACACCACTGCAACTGAAAAAAACACATGCAAAAATAAAAAAAAATTAAAAAAGAACATCTTCATCACTTTGACAACACACGCTGCAAAAACCACAACACATTAGAAAAACGCACCGCGACACAACGGAAGTGTTTCCAGAGGACACTTACACTTTCTGTCAGTTGTGTAAGAAAATAAAATAAAAGTAATCGTGTTTGATTTGTTAAATATTATGATCATCCATCCATCTTCTGCTGCTTATCCGGGGTCGGGTCGTGGGGGCAGCCCAGACTTCCCTCTCCCTAGCTACTTCATCCAGCTCTTCTCGACAGATCCCGAGACGTTCATGTTTATGACATGTTTATGTTCCTTTTTTATGTATGATGTTAAATAGATCCTCTGGTCAATTAACATTCTGAAATGGCTGCCAGTGCCAGCACCATCCAATTGAAGCTGTCTTTTAGGCCCTCTACCAAAATGTTGCCGATGATCCTTCCCCTTTTGACATTTCCCCCTCACCCTCTACCAGCACCTCACTGGTCAAAAATCACAGAGTGGCTAAAGTCACACACCCCTGCAGTCAATCCATTGTAGCTTCACATGACTGGACAATCCATGAAAATGTTTGTCTCTTCTTATTTGTTTAATTCCAGCCCTACCCTTTTTAAGTGCCGTTTTTAATTCATTTATGATGACCCTGATGAAGGCTACAAGCCGAAACGCGTTGGTCTAAAAAAGTTGTTTCCTAAACTACAAGTGTTGCTGGAGCTTTTCTGACCTCTTCAAGACTCTTTCTCTCCAAGCACCTTGGAAGTTGGTGAAGTTGTGCCAGGATTTTTTGACCTTTTACAGCTGATAGAAAAACACTTCCCCCTGTCAAAGGGGGAAAAATAATAATTTTCTTCTTTGGAGAGTCTAATCACTTCCTGACTCTACCTCCAGACAAATTTTACAATCCGCGAAAAAATACACTAGAACGGCAGCTGTCAATCATCATTAAACGTTACGTAAAACCTCGTTTTTAACCTTGTATAACTAATGAAAACAAACTTTTCAGAAAAAAGAGGACTTGGATACAAGATTACCAAATGATATCTTCAAATCACCACAACAATCAGACGTGAGAAACGTTTCTACCAGGTGGATTAATTTTTTAAAGTTTGACCACAGCCCATCTGGAATGACTGGGGAGATGGATTTTTTAACCTATACTTCAGCCAGCCACCAGGGGGAGCAGTTTTTGTGGAGACCTCACTTCGAGCCAAGCAAGATGACGTCCATTTTTATTTTTACAGCCTGTGGTTGTACTGTAATGCCGACTCATTCCAGTAGATGGCAGTAATTCACCAAAACCTGTCACCTGCATTTTCCCCCTGGGTTAGTTGGACGCCTGGGATTTTTAACATTCTGCAGATTTTGCAAGTTTTCACAAAATAGTCAGCACTGCTGGTGTAGGCGTGTCGGGACATGTGCGTCACTTTTAAGTGACCTCTGGAAACACGTATCGTGGTTTTTGCAGCGTGTTTTGTCAAGTTGATGAAGATGTTTTCTCAGAGCCACCGTACAACTCAGACCTCATTTTCTTTAAATATCTTAAAACGAGACATTTTTCTGGACTGGTCAGGGGAATGTGGCTCATGTTGAGTCTAAAAAGACTTTTTTTACTGAAAATAAGACAAAAACACTTGATTAGGTTTCAGGTTTTTGCAGCGCCCCCTGGAGATAAACTCAATGATTTCTTCTGAAAACCTTTCTCCTGTGCTTTAACTCAAAAAATCATGAAGAAGCTTCAACACACACACACACACACACACACCCTTTGGGTCAGAAATATTCTTTTAAAACAATTTTGAATTTAATCTGAAAAAGTAGAGCACCAAACAATAAAGTCCCCATAGCAGAAAAGAGGCACTCCGTCTTGACTCTTGCCAGTTTTGATGCAAAAAGCGAAACAACAGATTGGCTACAGAGGGTTTTTTCCTCCTCAAAGGATTTTTAGCTGAGAGGTAAAATGATTTGTCCTCCGTGTGTTGTACAGGGAATTTCATAGATATGAGAGGCACAATGCAGTTCACTTAATATGAATACACCATAAAAACAAAAACACAAACACATTCTGGGTACAGAAAGCAAAAAACGGCGTCACTTTTCCCTTCACATTTCATGAGCACTCTGCGTCTTTTATCACCACAAATAAAAAAATACAGAACCAGGAAATCAAAGCTACATACACCGTCAGAGAGGGAAACAAATTAAAGCAGTGCACCTTTGATTTTTTTCCTTTTTTTATGTAAACATGAGTGAACAAAGTTGTTTCAGGTTTTCCAAATTTTCGCTCCGAGACGTGATGTGAACGCACGACGCACTGCGATCGTTAACACCTCCGCCGACTTTTTTTTTTACCTCTTAGAGAGATATAAACAATCCGCTTTAAAAAGTTTTCAGAATTCAACACTGCAAAAATAGTTTAAATAATAAAAATACACAAATATTTACAAAGAAAGAAATGCATTTGGTGAACGATCGCGAAGCACAGCTAGAGTCGACCAACTCGCGCCGTTAACATCGTTACTTCAGTGATTTATCCAGTTAGACTCGAAAAATGCAAGAAAACACACTTTTGACTGATCAGAGCCCCTTAAATCGTGTGCAACATGTTGAGACGACAAAAATAAAAACGACTGGAATGTTTCAAAAACCACACGAGAAGACGAGTGACGTGTTTCACTCTCGTCAGTCAAAACACCGAGGATGAAAGGATGAAAGTGCATCGTCGAAAATCAAGAAATGGTCATCCAAAAGAAAGAAATAAAGAAAGAGATTCATTAAAAGTTCATGAGATCAAAAGCAATGCCAGCGTGGCTCACTGCATAACTGCATCACTGCTGCATAAGTACAGATATACCATATAAATAGTAGTCAAATATTTACCAGTATCAATAAGTGCTCACGTTCTAATATATAAATACATCTTACAGTTTTCATAATTACAGAATAACTTCCTCTATTTTTGTGCAATAGCAAATCCCATGCATTTTTACCAAGATAAAAACCACAACATTAAGAGAAATGCAACAAAAGAAACATTATTTAAGATTGTTTCACATAAATCAAGCTGCAGCCGTCCGTCAGACGAGACCTGACAGAAAAAAAAACAAGCTTTCCTTTGAGAGAACGCTCCGACGGCGCAGACGCGTCTGAATAAAGAGTAGCTCCGCGTTTTTCAACGTCAAACCCTCCGATACCGATGGATGAAAAAGCAAAATAAAGGCACGAACCCTTGCTGCTTGATTAGAAGCACCAAACTGCACAAGAAGCGTCTACTTAAAATTTGGTCAGACTGTTTCAGAGTACACACACTTTCCCCTTATAAATAGTCTCGTTTACTGCACTACTGCATCACGTCTTGATATGATTACATTAAACAACAGTCTATTTTCAAAGTACACATACAGTAAAATACACTGTTTATGCATCTAAGAAGGAGTATATGTTAAGGACATTTGTACAGAATCCATAAATATAATTTATGTGCAATTGTACGCAAACTACTTTGTCAAACAAAGGCATATTAGCATAATATCTTTCCATATTGCACCTGCACCCAACAATGATTTTCATCTTCCAAAGACATCCCGCAGCTCGTCCAGTAGTTTCAAAGAGAGGAGCGCGTCAGACGGTGAGTCTGGAGTCAGAGTCAAACCGAGCCGTCTGGAGGAAGTGTTTTTATATTGCCTCTAACGGGATAAAGATGGGGTTATATGCCTAAAGGGCAGAGGACGTCAGCAGAGCGGCGTCTGTTCCTGTGTCGAATCAAGAAGACGCTCAAAGCGGTTTCAGTGAGGGTCCTCTGTGGTGATCTTCAACGAGGCGATGGCTTTCAAGCAGGTCTGGACGTTCTCCTCCTGTCCGCCGTCCCCGACGCTGAGGTCGAGGGTTTTCTCCTGAGCAGCCAGCTGGTCCTGGCCTCTGATGTCCTCTCCTCCCGTCTCAAGCCCGTGGACAGATCCCTCGCCGCTCTGGGGTCTTGGCACCGAGGAAGGGGTGACATCAGTGGCGGAGGAAGAGGAAGGCGGGGACTGCAACATCTGGAGCCCCCCGACAGGAACGATGGGGAGCAAACTGTGGGCCTGCTGCTGGGAGTGGAGTGGGAGGTGGCTGAGGATGTTGGGGTGATGAGAACTGGCAGCGCCGGGAAGAGAGGAAGCCAAGCTGCTCCTTTGATCCTGAAACGACATGTTGGCAGCGTCAGGAGGAGTTTCAGCCGTGCCAGGATGATTTCTCATGTGGAAATATATTACAGTGGGCAAAAACGGAGAAATGTGAGAACACAGCGTTTCTTTGGTGGAGAAGGATCAGACTTTCTGTCAACGAGTGAAAAGACCCTCCAACCAAGGTTCGACAGCGTCACTCGTCTTTTTATCCGTCTTTGGACGATGCTTTGCTGTGCGACAGATTTATGGCTTAAGTAGCTGCGCTGAATCTGTGGACCAGAGGCTTACCATCCTTTTTCTCTATTTTTGCCCACCACCAACATTTCTACCAAAATACCACCCAAATCTGATACCAATTCCTTCCTAAATGCAAAACAATCCCAAAAACCAGTCTTAGGAGAGATATCGTGAAACTCTATGCATGCAACTAATTTCCCTTTTTCCACAGAAATATAAAGTACATCCAACTCAGCTGGTCTAAATGTAAAAAGAGACACAATTTACGCATAATTTGGACCATAATTCATTTAAGCAACATGATAAAAACACCTTGAGATGGGAGCTAAAGGCCAAATACAAATAGACCTTGGTCCAAGATGGCTTCTGTTTTTACTACCCAAACTATAAGGATGGGAATTGATACGATTTTGTCTATACCGATTCCCTTATCAATCCCTGTTGTGAATTTTCTTGGCATTCTCGGTGTCAACAACATTTAATTGAGTTTATTCTGTAAGTGAATAAAATGTAATTGGTCCCTGACTCTGGATATTTCTGGACATAATTAAACAGAAACAGGTAAAAATTTCACACAATGTGACGTTGATGTTCCGTGTTGTAATAGATTAATAATCCAACTAGGCCATCTAGTGTCTCAAAGTGGTTATAGCAATAGTTAAAGTTGTTTGGAACCTTTCCGTATCTATGAGCCTTTCATTAGCCTGTTAGCTTTTAGTATTTGACATCCTCAGTATTTTTTACAAAGAGTTGATGTGATATGTTTCTGTGATGAAAGTTTAAATTCTATTCTGAAGCCGAAGTTATACTGATGTATGCTAACTGCTAGCATATCAATGCAGTTTCCCATATATGTTAGCATCAAGCTTGTACTATTTTGTTATTTTGGTAAATCAGGTGATTTATACCATTTCGAATGTACTGAATATGAATCTCCTGAGAGAGAGTGATGAACATTTCTTTATGAAGTCAGTTCTTCAGGAAAACTTCAAGATGAAAATCCTGATTTTGAGTTTTCTTGGGAAACGTTAGCTAACCAAAAACCAGAACTTTAACTTTAAAGCCAGAGGGGACAGGGCCTTGTCTGTGGTAGGTCCCAAACTCTGGAACGCTTTGCCCCTGCACGTGCGAATGGCCCCCACAGTGAACTGTTTTAAGTCTCGTCTTAAGGCCCACTTTTATTCACTGGCTTTTAACACCGCGTGAGTTGTGTGGTCCTCTGTGTCTTTTAATTTATTTTATCTTATTTATCATTTTAATTCATGTTTTTATTTTTTTTATGTTTTATTTATTTTATGCTTTTTGCTTTTGTACAGCACTTTGGAGACGTTGGTCTGTTTTTAAAATGTGCTTTATAAATAAAGTGGATTTGGATTTGGATTTGGAACTGCTAAGCTAAGCTAGCTGCAGCAGACTAGTCGACATAAGACCCGGCCGCTCTGGCACAATGTAAAGAATTGATGAGGGAATCGTTAAGCACAAAGGCTAATGATATCGATGGATTGAAACATTTCTTATCGAGTCTCAACAGGAACCGGCTTTCAATTCCCATCCCTACCAAACAATATAAAAACAGCTTTATACAAGCTGCTCTAAGTCTGTAAAATAAGACCACACATAACTTCCTGTTTGTAAGAAGTATTAAACATTCATTCATTGTTATTCTTATTCTCATCCTAAAAATATTCTGCCCAACCCTTTCTTGCCCACAAAACAAGTTTATCCACTGGTTTAAACTGTTGACGATAGTCTTAAAAACTCTCTATCAGAAACAAATAAGTGATGTCATCACAGTCTGTGTTCCGAATAAATTGCTACACTAGTGTGGTTTTATGCCAGTTTGAATTCCACACAACTTCATCTCTGTTTTCTGCATCAAACTATGACTAAACCGCACAATGCTACCACACACCATCCACTGTCTGTGCTCGTTTACATCTGGGTAGTAGAATAATACACAACATTATGATGGCTGTCCAACATTTCAGGCCTAGGATAATAAAATATTTCAAACTGCTGTCTTCTGATGCCAACTAGTTAAAGAACTGGGTTTATGTAGTTCATCCTCAAGTTTACGTTTACACTGACCGATGATTCTGAACTCCAACTTTCAAATCGAGAGACCAGCAACTCCACTGTCAAGCCACAGCCTTCCTACACATCCCTCATACATACCAGCTCCATTTCCAGGGCTGCTTGTTGTTGAGCCATCTCCATCTTGGCCTGGTGTCTGGTCTTGTCGCTGCCCCCTCGGTGTTGGTGTGAGCCTCTGCGTGGAGAAACCGCCCTGAGCACGACCCTTTGCCGGCCCCTGACTGACGACTTTCCAGCGAGGTCTGATCCAGGAGACATGGGTCGCTCGATCGAGGCAGGGGAGAGGTGCTGAATGGACGTCAAGCCGGGAGAACCCGGTCTCAAAGGAGACGTATCCCATCTGGGCGAGGAGCGACCGCGTGGGGAGATCTCTCTCCTCGGGGATGGGTACCGCAGACGTGAAGGGGAGGGCTCCCTGATGGGGGACTCCCAACCAGGAGAGAGGAGGCAAGAGGAGTAAGGGTCAAAGAGGAAGCTGGCGTGGTCTGGAGACAGCATGGCCAGAGAGTCTTCATCCATGGACTTCTCTCTCTGATCCGGACCTGTCCGCGTACTGGTGGACTGTATCCGGGCGTCTGGGTCCGGCAGGGAGATGAGGGAGCAGCCGTGGATAGCAGCAGTCGCCGTGACTGACAGAGAAGTGACTCCACATGGCTGAGGACTTGTGCTTCTTGAGCGCAACTTTGGAGTGGAGTCACCTTCGTATTCATCGTCCTCATCGTCCTCTTCATCGATTTCATCAGCTTCTTCATCCATGCCGTCAGAGTCTTCTGCATCTGAGAACTGGTGTTTGGTTGGAGCCACGACTTCTGTCTTGGATTCTTGTTGGTTCTCATCGACTACAAAAGAGGAACACAAGTTGGGTTAGATTTCATCAGCTGTTATTTGTTTATCTACAAGAATGACGGACGAAAGATTCTCACCGTGTTCCTGGATCTCCGTCTCATCTAACGTCACCGACACTCCAAGCTCAAGACATTTCTTCATGTGCGCCTTTGACTTCATATGTTTTGTTAGATTTCCTTTAAAGAAGCAGAACAAATCACGAGTTAAGAAGCACATACATGACTGATCGAGCAGTTGACTTCCAATGAATTTCTGGAAATGGTGGAAAAGGTAATGGTGAACTGCCAGAGGTTGAGAGGAAAGATAAGGTCTCCTGAAAAACTACAAAAAGTATTGAAAATGTCATTTAAAGAAAGAGGTCTGCTCCAGGGAAATGAAGTCAAAGAAAGTCAAGGTGAGCTCAGAGAGGAGAGTTTCCTTCAGCATCGAAAGACACTCATGAACTGGGACTGGAGACTCTGACAGGTAGAGGTCTGCCAGAGCCAAAGCCAAACCAGCAGCTTCACAAGGAGGTTGTGACCCAGTCTCAGTTTCAGTTACTGTGAAGAGAAGACTTTGAGCTGCAGCTTTGACAGGTCAGACTGCAGAAAGAAAGACACCCATCACTGAGACAGAGGCTGGACCACCAGACCCCACCAACGGACTACTAAAGACTTGAAGACGGAGCTACGGACTGATGGATCAAAGTTTGAACTCTTTGCTTTATCATCAAGATTTCTGTGAAGTACGTTAAGGAAAGGGTGGTTCCTCCTACATCAGATGTAAACATGGAGGAGGAAGCTGGATGGTCTGGGTTCATCCTACAGCAAGACACTAAACCCAAACATGAGTCCAAGCTCTGCCTGAACCACTTTAAGAATAAAGAAGAAGAGAGTCGTCTTGGAAACATGGAGGGCCCTGCCAGCACAGTCCCGGTCTGCCGACTTAAGCCGCGTTTCCACCAAGCAGACGGCTCGTCTCGGTACGGCGTGCATTTTATGGCATTTCCACTGACTTATTCCACCAAACGTTGGACGTTTGAGAGACATGCAGACACATCACATCAGTAATGGGTCGGTCTGTCGAAGACCATATCTAGACATCAGAGCAACGTGCAAAATAGGAACAAATTTTGACATCTAAATCTGACTTTTTTTGATCGTTGGACATCATTTGCAGACCAAATCTAGACGTCAATGAGATGTTCAAAATGGATCCAAACATTTTTTAGACATTAATCTGACCTCTATACGACGTCCGAAAAAGACGTAATAAAATCTTTCATTCTGCACCTTCAGGAGACCTGATTTGGACGTCGAAAATTACGTTAAATATACATCATTTCAACGTCACATTGTGCAAAGTGATTCCAGGACAGATCCCCAAATGACCGAGACGAGCCGTCCCACTTTTTGGGACCCTTTCGTATGGGTACCAGACTGAACCGATCCACTCTGGGAAGGTGGAGCTACAACACTGCAGACCGTTGATTGGTCAAAAGAATCGTCACTTCCTGTGTGACAGCAGCTGCATTTCTCCTGGAGGCTCACAGACTTCTCTGAAACAAAGCTTGATTGTTCTTTGTACCAAAGAGCTACATGACAATCACAGAGAGGACGAAATGCTTTGGATTTAGTAGCGGGGTAAACTGTGTCGCGCTGCTACAGCGTCACACTATTGTTTAACAGCTGCTTTCGGCATCCGATTCACACGCCGCCTACCACGAGAGGGCACAGTTTGCCGTGGAAACACAAACTCAACTTAGGCTCAACTGTACCAAACTGTGCCAAACCGTACTGAACCTAACCGGACTGCTTGGAAACACAACTCAAGACCCTATGGAGCTGGTTCGGGATGAAACGGGCAGAAGAAGGAAATCAAAGAAACCTACAGATGACCAGCATCTTGACGACCATGCAGAGTCACCATTTCAGAGGACAATGAGATGTTAAACTTCATCATTTCATTAACAAACTGAGCTGAATCCGACCTCCAGGATCAGAAAAGTGTGGCGCTCCTCACCTTTAGTTTTGAAAGCGAAGTTGCAGACCCTGCAGATGTACGGCCTCACGTCCGTGTGTGTCCTGATGTGTTTCTTCAGCATGCTCGGCTTCTTACAGCGAATGCCGCACTCCTCACAGATGTATTTCCCACGACCTCGACCTCTGACGTAGACGTAATCTTCATTGGACTTGAACCTGGAGGTTCACACAGTTCCATTAAAGCACTTAAAACAAACCTGAGGGGATAAAACTGCAGAGGCCTAAACACAGAGCAGGGACTGACAGCCTAATATAGCTGCTGCATTCGCTGTCAGCAGAAATGACAAGTGTTATGATAACTAATATCTTGACTGACCCTCCCTCGAAGATCTTAATTCGTGTTGGCACCGTCTGGGTTGTGGCTGCCTCCCTCTCTTTCCACTCCTCCTTGGTAGGTTTCGCTCTGCTGCTGCTGGCGTCTTTGGCCTTCTTTCCGTAGGTGATGTCCACCTCTTTGGGCTCTGGTTTCCTCTGCAGCTGAATCAGATGAATAAACATTTTGTTAACATCCCTTTTAAATGGACACTGCACAGACAACGTAATGTGATGCTTCCAGCGCCGTAAGTCACACGTGGTTGTATACAGCATGTTGTGCAAACAGGAATAACGCTGAGCGCTGATGCTGGGGGAAACCAAGTACAGGTAACTAATTTATTTCTTAACTTTTGTGCTTCTTTAGTTGGAGACTGTGAGTTTATGTCATTATTCATCACATGAGGCAGTCTAAATTTAAGTGCAGTGACAACAGTGTCTTTTTCTGTGACACAGAGTATACTTGGGGGTGTTTTTGTTTGTTTTTTATACTGTTACCTGCAGCTGATATTTGGGCCTACACAGG
The DNA here is from genome assembly GCF_033239565.1 of Halichoeres trimaculatus. Taxonomy (NCBI): domain Eukaryota; kingdom Metazoa; phylum Chordata; class Actinopteri; order Labriformes; family Labridae; genus Halichoeres; species Halichoeres trimaculatus. The sequence goes on from NW_027437195.1 coordinate 30,211,337, forward strand.
GGATAACTGCAGCTGAAGTGATTAGTTTATTAATTTAAATCCTTACTGCTAGGTAGTTAATATCAGAAAAAACACACTGTAACAAATTACCATAAATTTACAAAAATATTTCAAAAGTAAAATCCTGTTATGTTTAAATGCAGCACTGTAAATAATTATCCCACAAAAAAATGGACTTACAGCAAGTGATTTTTGTTGTGACAGCGTTTTGTAACCATGAGTGAACACAGTGAATACAGGATCCTGCTGTACATACAGATATTAACTGTGGGGGGCACAGACTGACTGACCATTTGTCGTTGCTTCATATGGCACGGACTAGTTGCTGTGCTTCACGTAGCATGGACATACTGTCTTTGCTCCAAATAGCACTAAGTGGCTGTCTGTGCTCCACATGGCAGGGACCGACTGTCTGTGCTCCAATTATAATGGACTGGCTGTCTATGCCCCAAACGGCAGGGACTGACTGTCTGTGCTTCACATTGCATGGACCATCTGTCTGCGCTCCAAATAGCACTAACTGGCTTTCTGTGCTCCACATAGGATGGACAAGTTGCCTGTGCTCCACATAGAATGGACTGGCTGCCTATGCCCTAAATGGCAGGGACTGACTGTCTGTGCTCCACATAGCATGAACTGGCTGCCTGTGCCCCACATTGCATTGACAGGCTTTCTTTGCTCCACATAACTTGGCTTTCTGTGCTCCACATAGCATGGACAGGCTTTCTGTGCTCCCACAGGCATGTACTGGCTGTCTGTGCTTCACATAGCTGGGACTGTCTGTCTGTACTCTACATAGCATGGACAGGCTGTCTGTGCTCCTCATAGCATGGAATGGCTGTCTGTGCTCTAAGAGGCACTAACTGGCTGTCTATGCTCAACATGGCAGGAAAAGGCTGTCTGTGCCCCACATGGCACAGACCATGTACCCATTGATTTTTAAAGTGTGTTGGCCAATTTTAAAAATGGAGAAAAAGATAATCTGAGTTTTTTGGGGGTTTTTTTGTTTGTTTGTTTTTAGTTTTTTTTTCAGTTAACTTTAAATTAAAAAAAATTAAATTAAAATTTAATTGGTGCACAGACAGACTGCATGTGCCGTGGAGCACAGACAGCCTGTGCCCCACAACATCTCAAAGTAAAGCATGGATTTATATCCACTGTTTTCCCTCATCCACAGTTACAAACATCATCACAAAAAAAGACTTTTTTCTGTAATTTAATGGTAAAATACTGGCAGCAGTGTTGATAGTATTTCACTGTTATTTCACATTCATGTGCTGTAATCCAATATACAGTTATACTGAAGAAATAAATAACAGTACATGCACTGTAAGATAACAGGAAATTTCTGCCCAACTCCTGCTGTCAGTATTTTACTGTTATTTTACTGTGAAGTTTTTTTTATCAGTGTATTGATGGACTGAAAAATGATGTGAAAAAGGGATTTTTGTGTCACCTGTTCCATGGTCTGCCTCCACAGGATGAGGGATGAAACCAGTTTCCCCGTTCCACTCTGAGACATGGCAGCCACAGTGTAAATCACCTTCTCTCCCCTCTGTTTGGATCGCAGCAGAGCCAGCGCGGCGCTCGTCGACAGCTCCAGCGGGTTGGGGTTGTGGGAACTCACACACCAGGTGGCGTACACGGAGAAGAAAGGGGCGTTGGTGTGAGAGCAGCTCGGCTTGGTGTAGTTGAGATAACACCAGCTCACACCTGTCGTCGTGCGAAGACTTGGAAACTGAGATAACAGCCTCGAATGCTCGGTGTCTGAGATCAGGATATCTTGACTGGTAACCAGCTGCGCCACCGTATCCATCTGCACCCGTTTCTCCATGCCAACATCTTTCGCTTCACTGATTGATATCATGGAGTAGGATGGTGAGCTGCTTTCCAAGGAGCTGCTCTCCATACTTGACTCCAGTCCGTGGTCGGCTGGCTCCGTCACTTTTTGCTGAAGTGTGATAAATTTGCTCCTGTGTGACTCATCCTGAGGCGTCGATGCACCCTGCTTCTCCGACCTTTGCCCCCTCTCTTCGCTCAGATTACATTTCCCCAACTCGACGGCACTCAGCTCCTCGACGATTTGGCCGAACATCCTTTCCTCTTTCACGCGTTTTTGCTGCTTGACCTCCATGAAAAGGTCAAGGCTGCTGGCTGGGGACAGCATCCGTTTGTTGGCGCCGCCGCTGGAGGCGTTAGTGGTCGAGATGGTCCGCGAGGTCAGGGAGAGCGGGATGCCTGTTTTGAGTTTAGCTGATGACAGATCGAGGGCTTCGACGCTGAGGCTTTGCGTGGAGGACGGTCTTGGATGAGCTGATAGATGATGGGAATCTACATTTGCAGACAGACGTGTGGTTTGATTCTGAGGGGTGGATGTGAGGGGGCAAACGTCATACTGATTGTCGATTATCTGCGATACTGTCGTGTATGTGATACTGCCAAAGGACGGGACATGAGTCTGTATCCTTACAGGAACTAGCAGGCTGGGATGTGACAGCTGGGGAAACGTGTTCCCGGCAGAGAATATTGGCAAAGTCTGCGGCAGGACAGCAACTGCTGTGAAAGGGGGGGACGTGCTGCTGAAGTGGTGCGGAAACACTTGTGACGGGACTTGTGTTACCTCAGTGTCCATATTCAATGACTCCTGTCGCACCAAGTTCCCCCTCCTTCTCTCCCTCACAGAGGAGTAGCCGCCGCTGATGTCCACGTGTCTAACTTTGGATGTCGGAGAAAGACTCCCGTAGTCAAACGATATGCTGCGTACCTCTGGGAACTCCTTGCGCAAGTTACACGGCGCCTGCTCTGAGGAGGAGCGTCTCATTTCATGTTGTTGACGCTGGTTAAGCAGAGAGAGAGAGTGCCCGCTCCCTGGCACGGCGAGGAGCTCGAGGGGTTTGCCAAATTCGTCCTGCCTGGCCGGAGAGACGGACTTCAAGCACTCCTCTCTGTCGAAAGAGAAGGCGGAGCTATACGATAAGTTGCTGTCTTGGCTCGGGCTGCGGGAGAGGCTGGTGCACGCAGACTCAAAGCTGGACTCACCCGAGGAGTGCTCGATGTCGGCTAAGCGAAGCCTTTTTTTCTTTGGAGGGAGCTTTTCTGGAGGGAATTGTGCTAAAGTTTCACTCCTCTGAGGCCACTGAAACTCCTCCACGTGCTTCTCTGGCTCCTTCACCTGCACCTCGGGGGCTTTTTCTGGACTGTCAGGCTCCACGGTGACCCTGATTTCTGGCACCTGTATATTGGGCTGGCGCACCAGTTTGGGGCCTATCTGAAAAGATTGCCTGAGCCTGCTATCAGACCTTTCTAGCTCATATGATTCGCTTGCCTCCATGGCCTGAAAAGAAACACTTTCCTGCCTCTGCCCTTGATATTTGTAGGTTTCTGTCTGCTCAGAGAGGGGCCTGGTTATCGAGTTTGTGTGCTGGATAACTGAAATTACATTCCCTAAAGTTTTACGTCCAGACATTTCAAGGCTCACTGATATGTCCATGTCACACCTGTCCACCACACCTGAAGAGCGACCCTTTCCTGGAGCCATAATCCCAGCCCCAGCTTGTTTTGAATCACTTAAATCAAACATCTCCTCACACTGCTCGTGATGGACCTCATATTGACCTTGCAAATCTTCCTCCTCCCTCTTTTCTTTCCGGCGCTTCCTCGTCGCCAGCTCCATCGCGTGTCTGTGATGGCTCAGGTTAGTCGCCACGGAGGGGAAACTTTCCATTTCCAATCCTGGGTTTGCACCGCCGCTCTCGCTCATCTTCCCGTGACTGTCGGCGTCTGTGTGGCCTTCGTGTGCGGAGAGTTCGAAAGCAGCCTGCCGCCTCAGCCTCCGATTGCCTCCGGTGCTTGTCCTCTCATCAAACGAGTGGCTTCCTCGGAGGGCTTGAGGCATGGTCAGACAAACCGCTGAGGCTGTTGGCATCGAGTTGCTTCTGATCAGAAGGCCCACATCTGAGCCAGAATCAGACTCAGGCTCCTTCAGCTCTTCCCTGGCAAACGACTTGGTGTTTATCTTGATTGACTCGACCGTGTCTTTCTCTTGGGTGAAAACGCGGGACACGCCTTTCTCGGCCCGTTTGCTGACGTACTCACTGGAGTCCGTGCTGCAGGCCACGAAGGCTGCCGTCTGCTTCGGGCTTGGTCTGTAACACTTCCCAAACATAATCTCTTGGTAGGACTTTGCGTTGGTGTTGGGGGGACCGGTCTGGTGCTCAGTACTCTCAGAACGTGAGAAGTACCCAGAGTCTGTGCTGCCCTTGCTGGACTGACTCGGTAGGGACAGATTGTGCTCCGAGTCGCTGCTTCTTTTTTCAGACAGCCGGAGTGCAAGCCTCTGTTTGATGGTGCTAGATTGAATTGCACGGCTTGCCTCGGCAGCGGCAGGAGGTGCATTGATTTCTGGGGTCTGGGATGAACCATCCTGAGCTGACATCGACGTGGCTCCCTTTTTCTGAGCAATGAGATTTAGTACTTTTACAGCAGTGTTATCTGATCCCTCCAGTGGAGAGTCCAGCAGCAGCAGCGGGTCATTAAGAGTGTCCTCGTCCGTGTCCGTGCTTTGCTCAGCATCAGAGAATAACTCTCCTTCCCCTTCAAAGGACCCCTGGTCTGTGTTGGCATTATAAGAACCCAGTTCTGAGAGTGGCACTGTTCCAGCTTTCACCGAGTGAGCATGGGACTTTCTGTGTTTGTACAAATTACTCTTGGTCTTGAAGGAAAACCCACAGGGGACACACGGGTAGGGCCGCTCCCCGGTGTGCGAGCGTATATGTTTCTTCAGCACGCTGGGTTTGGCACATGCCCGTCCGCAGTAATCACAAACGTACTTCCCGGGCTTTTGCGGTTTCTGTTCCACCTTGCTCACGGTCTCTGACAGCTGGTCCATCCCTGAATGGGAGCACTGTTGTTGGACTTCAGGTGAACTGGTGGACTTCCTGTGAGATGCAGGTCCTGGTGACTGTGCAGAGCCTAGCTGACACAGAGCTTTCTGTCTGCCACTGGGAAACTGTTTGATGGACTGTCCTGGATATGGAGACACCTCATGGTCCTGATGGCTTGTGGCCTGGATTTGGGAGTGCTGATCTTCTAATTGCAGTGATTTCCCTGAGTCAGACATTTCTTTGAAACCACTTGTGCCTTCCTGCAGTTGTTGGTGCCACCCCTTGCCTTCTGAGTCCACCGACGGACTCCTTTTAGTCCGGGCTGCCTCTGCCATGCATTTCTTCTGTGCAACATTTCTGTCCTGACCCTCGGAGGAGCTTTTCACCCCTGCAGTGGCTTCAAGTGACTCCATGAATCCAATGTCACTGTCTTTGGGATCGATTTTCAAGGACACCGCCTGTTATGTAACTGTAGTGATATTAACATGTGTGTGAACTGATTGCTGGGAAGGGTCATCTGAAAGAAATCAGACAGAGATGGGTGTTAGACAACTGGGTTAAGGATGCATGGAAAAATAGAGGATGCACAATCGAATAATCAAAGCTTTAGCTGTTAAATCTAATTTCAGATTCCTCCTTTTTAGAGCAAGCTGTACTCAAAAACCTCTGAATAAAAACAAAGTCTAAAAGTCATAATGAGATTATTTACAGCAGGGAGGGAAACAAACACATTGTCAGCGTTGGAGTCTCTAAAAACTTCCTGGCAGACGACCTGAAGTTGCCGAATTGTGCGTCTATTTGAGGCACAAGCGATTATAGCATGTGTGCAACGGTGGTCCTGAACTGTGAATTTTATGAGTGCAAAGGTTGAAACACTAAAAATAGGATAAATAGGTTTAAAAGGGGTCAAATTGTGGTTCCCAAAGTAAGGGTCAACACAGAAGGGAGTTTGTGCAGTGGATCAGTGAAACCAGAGTCATTTAGGAAACACGACAAATGCACAAAGGTCGACTGATTTCTTCCTTATCAGGTAAGTAAAGAGTCTAAGAGATGTCTTTTTGTTTCTTTTGCAAAATCCAAGGAGGTTACCGGTCTCTTCAGGGGATTTCTGGGGGAAAAGTTTGGGAACTCCTGCTCTATGTTGCTCCAACACTTCAAAAAATGAAAGTCCACTTCCTTTTTGTAAAAATCTACGAAACCTACAGCCAGGCAAACAACTCCTTCTTTAAAATAAATGCCTTTTTTGACAGTCTGTGTGCAAGGTTTGGCAATAAACACGATGGACTACTCAGGCTTTTTTGATTTACTGGCTTAAATATTCAGCGTTCTGCAGAGGATGGGGATGAAACGTGTGACTCAGTCAGCTCATGTGTGATGAAGTCAGGACTCCACCTGCCCCTGCTCCAGCAGCCGCCACATAAACACGGCGAAAAGCTTCCCTCGGGTCTCAGGATGGTATTCCTACTCGTCGTTACGGGATCAAACCCGTTACAAGTGTCATCCTCTCCGCTCTGAGCTGCCCTGTGCAAAAACACTCCCGACTCATCACCATCATCTTCCCTGTGGTTAAAGTGAATTCTTTCGCCGCTACTCTTTCGCCTCGCACCATGGGGATGGATCTCTGAGGGCACGTCATTTCCATCTTCTCAGTATCAAATGCTGTGTCCTCCCTAACGAGGTTATGTAAGATTATCTGGTTCAAACCCTCTGAGTTCCCCTTAATTAGGACATCCTCCGACTCTCTTCCTCTCTCCTCTCTTTGTTAGCACACCGCGCACTCCTCAGGCAGAAACCAGAGGATACAAATCCAAGGTGACTCTCCAGATGCCAGGAGATGCTTGAAAGCAGCTGTAAGGTCCATAAATCTGATTTTCATCTTGCTTTCTTGCTCATTGCCTCTTTCGGCTGATTAGGGTTGTGTCGCTTTCGCACAGATTTGACAGCTTCTTCCAGAAAAAATATGAGTGCGTATGAAGGATGGTGAGGGCTGCCTCGGATTGGAACGCTCCACGTTTCAACGAGGAGGTTTACTGAGGTAAACTAAGTGGGGTGCCTGGGGGTAACGAAATTCAGAGGCCTGAAAGGGAGCTCCCTTTCAAGGTCGGTCTGACCTCATTGCTTAGTTTCCATCCTCTGTAAGCTACAAGAGGAGGGAAGGGGGAATATGGGTGCAGAGTGACAGCCAGATAAGACCCTCAGAAACAATGCATACCTTTGAACTAAGCACGATAGAGAGGGAACAGAGCCGACATATTCAGAGTCTCACTCCCGGGTCCCTTCAGACTTCTCTGCATGAAGCCCGTACCTGCACATCTCCGTCTCCCGCTCATGGCAACAAGCTCTAACCTTTACGAAAATATATGACACAGCAGCAATGACGTGCAACAACAGGAGGCAGGTGGGTGGCAGTAGGTGTTTTTCAGGATGGTAGTGGGCTGACGGAGGTACAGTATGACGATCGCATTGATGGAGAGACGACTTCTTGATTAGATTCAATGAATCAACAGACAGACATTCCTGGGGCTCATCCTGTGCTGCTCCTCACACACACACAAAAGGGGGACAATGACCAAACACTTGCTGAATATGGAGAGCATCATCACGCCGCTGCATTACATCATTAGAGGCAAAGTTGGCCATGAAAGGGAGCAGACATGAAGCCCCACGCTGACAACAAATCCATAAATATCATAAAGAGGAGACCGGCTTGGTGGGCAAAGCCTCGGTGGGTCTGCTGGAGCAACATAGCTCATAGCATGCAGTATGAAGCATCAGCCTGTGATCTGAATGACAGAAAGCACACACACACACACACACACAGGCTCTGATGGGAAGAAAGCAGCTGACATTCAGATATCAAACATAATCCTCATACAAACCTGACATTTGAATAGTCCCTGCTCCCATATCGACAGTCACATGTGACATTCCTCATGCTGCATAGTCCGTTTCTCCATTCTCCTCATGCCCCGGCAACAATAATGAAATAAATTAGCAAGGTAAAGTCCCATCAGTCATGAAGCTGCTGGCTGACTGGGTGTACATTAGAAGATCTATTGATGCGAGCTAGTCACCAGAGAAAATACCCAACCGTGACGTGCGGACCCAGGCACAAAAATAGCAAAGGGGCCCTGGGAGGGATTACACAACAGCCCACGTTTAAGGACGCTTTTCCTCTCACTCTCGCTCTCAGCAGCAGCAGCTGCCGCGCTCTACACACAAAGTGGGGGAGTCAGATATCATGATGCAGAGAGCTGGACATCACCTTCCCGGAGAGACAGCTGGAGCTCATTCATGCTCACTCTTCATCCTCCAAATCTTGTATAAAATCCTGCAGGTACACGTCTTCAGTGAGATAATCCAGGATGGATGGGGTGTATGCAGAGCAGAGGAGTGACAGGCTGAGTGAAAAGCACTAATCACATGGTGCTGCAGCTCTGAATGTACATTTCCCACAGAGTGATGCTTTCGGTTTGTATAGCGAGAGGAACTCAATGAAAAGACTTCACGCCGCTGGCTGCGAGGATGCTGAAAAAATGAGACATGTTCTCTGAATCCTGAGACACCCACAGCCGGCTCGGAGCCAGCTCTCCCCCCATCACGACAGGATTCGCTTTGTGAATGGAGAGAGTCGTGATGAGGGTGTCATTAACACAGCAAAAAGTAGGACAATACGGCAGATTATGTGCAGCTGCAAACCTCATCCTGTGAATCAGATCTATGACACGGTGCTATTTCAGCCTCCACGTTAACGCCACGGCTTCTCATGATCTACCTGAAACTTCAGACTGCGGTCGCACTACTTATCATCCTCCTCCAGTAGAAAATGAGACATGATCAGTTTACACCTCTGCATGGATGAGACAGTTTAACATCTGTTGATATCCACTCACTGCAAACACAAACAGTTACAGTAGAGTAAATGCTTCAACGTGGCGTGACCATTGTTCCAGCAGAAAGGATTCATTCATTCATTCAGTCAGTTGCAAACACTGATAAAGCAAATAACTCTGTTGACATAAACTGGGCAAACATTTGCTTTCAATTGCCACAACAAGTCCCATTGGTGTGACCAAGTGAGGTTACCTCAGGACAATGACTGTCTTACTTCACAGCTGTGCTAAAAATTAAAATTGTAGAAATCCCTGAATCTGCCCGTAAACTCATCAAAACGCTTGCTTTGAAAACTAGCACCAGATCTTAGCTAGTTTTCAAGAAACTAGCTGAAATGATGTCACCAAGTAAGTAGGCCTTTACGGCATTAGTCGACGTTTTTACAGCCTGGTTCGGCACGTCTTGGGTCTTGGTAGTCATCGTGAAGCATCTGTTTACATGAAGTGCGATCTCATCAGAGTCAGCACAATGAGACACAGAGAGCACTGCTACAACTTTAGAGACTTTTGGTAAGTCGTTTTGGCCTGACACAGCCCTCTAACACCCCCGCTTTGTTTAAAATGATTGTTGAGATATGCGCTTGCGTTGACCATACGTCATGGATCGCTCATGCTTTCCGCGTGCTTGTGCTCAAGCATGAAGTAAACCATGCCGAAGCCCACCTCTCCAAAGCGTGCCAAAGCAGAGTAGTGAAACATGCTTAAGTACGGCATGGTTTACCAGTGTGAGCGCGTCCTTAGTCAGCTCAAGATCAGACTATTGAAATGCATGTAAACAGCTCAAGGTCCGTTTCTCCTCCCTGTATGTACGAAGATGTATCCATCCTTTTCAAAGAATGTTACTGTCATTTCTGACTTGCTTCCATGTGCTCTTTACGTTGGCATTGCTGTTAACCAATAGATCCACCAGGGGGAGCAGCCCAGACTCAAAAGTTTTTGACAACAACAAACTCTAAAACAAAACATGGCGGCTGTGGAGGAAGTGTTGCTAATTTACCGCTTGCATAAAAGACAATATTTCTTCTTTGTATCACACTGAAGCTACGTATCTAGTAGTAAAAGTAACACTGCTCCTACCGTTTCCAGTGGTACTGCTCTGTTTTGCTCATATGCGCAAGCTTTCTAGGAACATGCAGAAATATGGACAAATCAAAGAAGGCTCCATCCGTATCCTTATGTAGCATAAATGGCCCTTTAGTCGAACGGAAGTTGGACTAAGTATGACTTGATTGACACTCCTAGATAATGCGATCGCTATTGGACAAAGGTTGGATTAGGCAGGACTTGGCAGGTCTTGGTATGCCAGCATTAAGCCCTGAGAGGAAGTAGATGACCATGACAAATATGGTCACTGCGCTCATACAGTCTATGACTCCAACACAACAAACGCCATGGCACGTAGTGACCTAAAAACATGAAGAGCTACAGCTACATCCATCTTGGCAATTGTTGTTTGAACCAAAACTAGCTTGATACGCACATAGCTTCACCTATCTAAAATTGAGAAACTGGAGAGTAACGTTCTCAGGCGGAAGTCTGATTCTCTTTATAAGACTTGATCCCCTGCCGTGACTTTAAGATCGACCTTAGTCGTACTGAGTGGGGAGGCTTAAAGCCTGCCTCATATCAAATACAGCTTCTGCAGACGAAAGGCTTCAAAATGATGTATTAGAAACAGATGGGTGACATCACTGACTACATCTGTACTTTATACAGTCTGTGTTCATGACACACTGGAGGGATGGGCCTCAAACACCAAGGTCTGCCTATAGCTTCGGCCTCTAGAGGGCTGGCCAATCAGAGGGAAGGAGACAGCAGATACAACAAAATGTTTCAGACAAAGGCTGAAGAAATGGTTTTCCAAAACACCAGGGGAGAAAAATACACTTTTTTTTTTAAGATATACTCTTTTTAAGATGAGATGCTTTCAGAGTCTTTTGTGTTACTCTGGTTTTACTGGATGAACAAACAATCTTCGATTAAACCAGTAAGGCTAAAGGTGTGTTGATTGGAAGATGTTAGCCAAAAATGCTAAGGAATTAGCATGTGATTGGCAAAAACGACCTGGCTATACCATTAGTGTTTTAAAATGAGATTGTTTTTAAGCTAATTTGAATCTCCGCTGAGATGAGGCAGGCCAAGCAGTGACAGGAAATCGACAGGTGAACGAAACAGAGCGAAATGTGTTCAAAGCTAGCAAAGCTAAGGCTTGAGATCAGGAATCTGAGGGCATGTTTTCAGGATAAATTTAAAGGCTAGATTTCTAAAAGTCATGAAATAAATGTGAAATCATGGATTGTTTTGATGAAAAATGCCTGGAATGAAACGAGCAACAGCTGGACGGGCAACAGGTCAAAACACACCACAAAGTGAGAATCTGCCAAAATCAGCAAATAAACCCTCTAACCTGCCAGAAACCATCGGTTTCATCATTTGATTTGGAGGCTGCTCTTTTGTTTTCGTATTCCAGTAACAATCGGGGTTTCCCTCCCTCATTTCCATGGATTTATGACCGTCCCCTTCAGGCTTTTCTGTGAAACTCTGGCCTTTCAGCACAATATAATTTACACAACTATAAATACCTCACCCGCACTGACCATCCTCCTCAGCTCCCCTCTGAGCCGCTGGGTGAGAACAACTGGGCGTCTCTATGAATAGGAGTCCTTGGCTTTGGGCTGCAGCCGAGGCATGTTTAACAGAGGTCTTAACACGGAGCTTAAACAGCACAACAAAGGCTCCAAACTTATGCAACCACTTCACTTTAACTTCAGTGGATTCTGGATCGAACCGAACGCCGAGCCTGCGTTTCCTGCAGCAGGAGCAGCCCTGTAATCTCCCAGAGACTTCACCTCCCTCAGAGCCAAAAAGCCCTGAATGCAGAGCCTGTGAGTCCCTCCACAGTATGGAATTGCAGGGAGCTATTATTAGATATTGCCTCTAACAAGCCGAAGATGAAGTTGAAGCTAACTAACTGCACTGCAGCTGAGATCCATTATGCTGTATTCAGGATCTAGAGGAGCGGCACTAAAATGGCTGATACTCAATGTGCAGTGAAGGTCAAGTCGCCCATCTCTATAAATATAATGGTCTGTCCCCCAGGATGTTCCACACGGCTTGGCATTTCCACTGTCCAAAGCCGCGCCGCCGCCGCGCCGCTACGCCGCTGACCAGCTCAAATCTGCCACAAATTTGCATGTGATTGAATGCCACACATGCAGCGACTACGAGCGGCCTCTAATGATGTTAGCGGTTAAACAGATGGGAGGGGGAAGAGGGGGACAGAGGGGACAACACACACACACACACACAAAGAGAGGGAGGAGGGGGAGGAGGGGGAGGGTGGTGTTTATGAATGGAAGGAATGAGGTTTTCCTCCCTGCAGGCTGTAGTGGCTGTCATATGGCTGACTGAGATATCACTTACAGGGGAACACTACAGCTCCAACAAACAGCTGATACAAACAAACAAACAAAAATCACCTCATGCATCAATCAGACGCTCAAAATGCAGAAAAAAAAAAACCCACTTCACCTGATTCACCTTTGGGAGCATCGTTTCATTTATCCGTCTCTTTAAACCAGCCTCTCAAACCAGCTGTACTTACGCCATTATCGCAGCAGTACCTGAAAATAATCTGACATGATTGTGTGTTTCCATGGAAACCATGCCAACGTCTGTAGCAGCTTGCTGCTTCCTGTCTACATATATAATTACCAGAGCAGATTACAGCAACAAGGCTGCAGAAATGAGAGGAGAAAACAGGCTTCAGCCACGAAGATCTCATCACGCAGCGTTACAGGTCGCTCTGACTGACACAAAAATAGAGCTGAAAGAGAGGGGAAGTGTCAGTTTGGGCCATCATTCAGAAGAAGAATGGGTATAGAAATGAAACAAATAGATCTTTAATGTAATTTATACTGCTTTACATGTTATACAGGATACAACAGCTCAGGTAGAGCTGCAAAGGTAAAACAAAATACTCAAAATAAAGCCCTATTTGTTTAACGTGTCTGAACATATCATCACATTAGATGCTAAATGTGGCTAACACTTGCAGAACTAGCACCACCAGTCTTCATTCCTCTGCACATGTCAGAATACAGTAAATAGATTTGTACACTTTATTTCTTGTTTTTTTTTTTTTGAGCTCATAAATCAAAGTTTGGCTCCACTTCATTTATCTATAAAACATAAATATGTCCCAGTTGCTGGGTTAGCATGGCTAGCTTGTCCATCTTACGTTCCCAATAACGATGGATGGAAGGACAGGTCCATGTCGTCACTTCTTAGCTCACACCTGAGAACCAGCACGTCGTCCTAAACCTCTTTCTCCTCACCTTGCGGGGAAACATCCGGCCTTGCACCAGTTAGCATTGACATGCTACAGGCTGCTAACAGCTGAGTTCACATGTAAACAATGCAGCCATGGTTACATGTAGGATCTCCAGACAAACACAGGAGAAAAAGTAGTTAAAATATCACTGAAGACACAAAAAGTTTGGTGTCCACGACCAACAAATGAGCCGTACAAAGTAAAGATTACGAAAAAGAGATGAAAAAATTATAAGAAACGGACAAAGAAGAGAGAGCTGCTGCAACAGGCAGCCATAGCCAGCAGGGCGGCGCTTAGCAACCCTAGTGTGTTAGACAGGGACGGAGCCAGGATTTCAGTTTTGGGTGGGCCTTAAATTACAAAAGTTTCTAGATCATCAATTTTATTAATAAAAGCAATAATTTGTTTGCTTTTTTTTTAACATTTATTTGCATTTTTATAACCCTTTCCTGCTTCAGGCAGATCTGAATGGGACTGAACAAAGAGTGGCGCTCTTAGGCACCAGGAGGCTATAAGGGCAAGGACATTAATCACAGTTAAAACAAATAAATAAACAAAATCAGTCTTTTCCATAATAATGTTCTGATCACATATGAAACTAAATGTGTCTTAACTTTTTTTTTTAACAGACTAAAAAATGTGGCTCATTTTACAAAGACAGAGCATCTGATGCTAACAAAAAGAACATGAAGTGACAAAATTATAGCATGTTTTTTTAAAACCGGTTAAATATGTATATTTGAAAAATATAAGAAAAATTTAGGGCGGGCCTGGGCACCTTGGCCCCACCCATTATGCCACCCCTGTTGTGTGAGAGTATAACTTTCAGTACAGTATGCGAATGATGTGTTTTATTATATATATTTAATTATACATTTTATTATTATATATATTTAATTATATATTTTATTTATATTTTATAACATATTATTAAATATATTATTATATATATTCACATTTATTTGTATTTGTATTATTTTTATTTTATTGTGTATATTTTATGTGTGTATGTCAGAGGTATCTGAATAATGGCCCCCTATATCAACTGGTGACAGTGACAAGGTTTAATTTTAAGAGGACTTCACACACATACATCCCCAATTTTGATCATTAACTTTTGGTTAAATTGTCTTTTTTAACTGTTTTTCCTTCTTTTTTTTAACACTTAACTGTTTTAAACATACAGGAAACTTAGGCTAAATTAAGAAAAAAATCTCTCATTCAAGAAAAATGTTGAGTAAATTAATATAAGACGCTTATTAAAGATAATTTAGTATTATTTCCACTTTGCATACATTACATTTAAAGGTTGTTTTAAGTGGATTTCTGGGTTAAATTTAATCGTTTTCAGCTCTAAATCGTCGTTTTCCACCAAAGTCTTAGAGCTCTGACTTTGCACATCTGTCCACACATGATTTCCACGCTCACCTCCCCCTGTTGTGCTGTTGTTGTTGTTGTTTAGGGGATCAGCTGTCTGTCAGGTGGGCTGGGGATAGCCTGCTGAAAGAGGGGAAATGCAGGGACGTGAGAACCCCTTGCAAACCCCCCATCTGCACGTCATGGAACATTTGCAGAGCAGGGACCTCCCACCTTAAAGGCGTGCAGCAGCGAGCAGACACAACACAGAGATCTGCCCTGCGCCGGACTCACCATCTTAGGTGACACACACACACGCACTCACACTCACACACACGCGCTGTCGTGGATCGGCGGAGGACGAGGCCAGCTCTGGATCACTGTAGGAGCGTGGGGAGTGACGCAGCAGGACGCAGAGGCTCAGCGCGCGCTGTGCGTCACGCGGAATATTTCATTTCACGCACATTTCTCTGATGCATGACACGGGAGCTCGTTTCCCGGGTCGTGTGCGCGCAGCAGGGGGTGTAGGGATCAGTTTTGCGCCGTCAGCGTGCTTTAAAAAATGCACCGCACGACCAGGGTGCTGTTTATGATGTGACCAGCAGGGGGCGCCAAGAGGCTGAAATAACACTGGCAGCAAACCAGGGTCCTAAATCAAGATCACACAGTCTGAATGTGTCAGAAAACCAGTTTCATTTCCCCAAAAAACTTTTAATTTATTATATTTAAACATTTATTCAGATATAAAACACCAGATACACCTTTAATCTCACACATGGAGGCTTGATATTAAAAAAAAAAAGCTGCAGAAGTGCAAAAAATAAACTGATACTTTACATTTTTCAACAAGCACACAGTTTGATACAGCATTAGGTAGAAAAACAACTTTTATGTGAACTAAAAATGCCCAAAAGTTAAAAATTTAGGGCCCCAAAACCAAGACTTTGTTTTTAAAAGCTTCATAAAAACGTATTGTAATAATTTGTATTTATGTATTTTACAAAACAATCATTTCCATGAGGATTCAGAGCATTGAAGAGTGTCCTCTGTGTGCTCTGTCTCCTCCTCTTCATGTGATCTGGTTTTAAGTGGCACCTGTCAACCTCAGAGTCCAGGCCCACTGGCATGGCATCAGTCTGAAGGACAGCTGGGGCAGGAAGACCCGCAGTCCGCCGGGCTTTACAGGCTCCCACTGCAGAGACCCGTGACCGAGGAGCGCCACCTTTAATAGAACAAAAGAAACACGTGAACAAGGTTGAAACGCTGACAGAGGAGAGCTGGAATAAAAGTTTATTCCTCCGTTAACAACGAGTCGACCTCGCTGTCCACTGTGCTTACTGGATGCTGCTGCAGGTTTGCAAATACATCAAAGCTTTAATTAAACTCCAGCCTGGTATTGATTTATTTATCTGCCTGCGTGACGACTCTGGGGAGCCCCAGCAGCAACAGCCAAGTTACTTTAAGGTTTCATTGACTCATGCAACAAGAAACGCTCTTCAGCCTCAGAAACATCACAACGACGTCTCATTTCTCCACGGTTTGTTCACCTAAACTTTTCTCTATTACACAGAATTTAGCTTCTTTCTTAGACGTCACTAAACTTAAAGCGTCACCTGTCTTACCTGAGCCTGTCCCTGGGTGACAGCAGGATCATTCAGAACCACAGATCCATCAATGGGCCAGTCCAGCAAAATGGCAAAGATGGCTCCTTCTTGTGGTCGAGACGTGTACCTGTCCGTGATCAAGAAAAAGACACTTAATATTAAAAAATATATGATGGTTTTTCAGTGAGTTTAGGAAAAATTTAATAGGAGTTAACAGAATTTATAATCTAATCATATTTGCTTCTTTTTTTTTTTTCTTTTTTTTTCAGTTTTTTTTTAAGATTTATTTGGGGGATCTGACATCTCAACTTTTTTCAACACATCTGATAAACAAAGACAAAAATTATGGATTTAAATTAAAAAAAGAAGTTTTTTTTTTAACAAAAAAATCATGAGACCATGATACATTCATTTTTTTCCCACCCCTAACGTCCATAGCTTTTACAGTCTATGTTAACACGTTGGAGGCATGGGCCTCAAACACCAGGGTCTGCCTGTAACCCCGCCCAAAAATAAAAAAGTCTTCCACCTCAAAGTTTTTTTCTCTAATCTTTCAAATTACAGCAAAATAAAAGCCTCTCCAGTTTTTAAATCCACTTTTTTAGCATTTAAAGCTGAACGACTTGAGTCGAACTGAAATGATAACATTTTGTGATCGCTGATTTCTTTTTCCTGTTTTTTTTTTCTGTATGAATAAATTTATTAACATTATATCATCACATCTTTATCTCAATCAGATATTTCATATATATTGCTTTTAACTTTTCTCCCCTACACACACAGTAAACGCACTCACCTTCCAACACCCTCCCACCCAACCATCACCACCCCCCAAACCCCTACACAGCGCACAGCACAGTCTCATATCATTCACCAGATGAACAAGGCAAAACCCTCACACGATCATATTCACTTTTGCTTTGTAATTGTTAGAAAAAAGCAGATTTGATGAAGAGAAACAGAAGAAAGTCACCTTTAATCTCTTCAAAGTAAAAAAATTATAAATCTTCATTACCATTAACGTCCTAAGCTTCTTTAAAGAGGTCTTTAGGTCTTCATCCTGTCTCTACAGTGTAAAAATACAAACTAAAGTAAGAACCCACCACACGTTAGGAGTAGCCGTGTCCTTCTGAACACGCCACGCTGTCGTGTTGTAAATGGCTTCTCCGTTAACCCTCAGCCACTGACCCATCTGCCTCAGCCGCTCCTCAAAGATCGGGGCGATGCGTCCGTCACTCGTTGGGCCGACGTTCATCAGCAGGTTTCCCCCACAGGACACGGTCTCTACTAAAGTCTGAAAACACATGGCAGAGTTACACAGGCTGATGGGAAATAAAATAACACTGAAGTTTATCTTCTGGCTGTGCATGTCTGCACCACTAGAGGGCAGCATTCATCTGAGGAAAACTTCCTCCAGTTAAGAAACATTAAGTTTGGGGTTTAGAAGTTGTTTATGTTTGTTTTCTTTGACACTGATGATAATAAACCAAGACTTTATTGCAGATTGAGGCTGGAAAAACAAAAAATGTGACTCTGAGGAACGTTATCAGTGACTGTCTGACACTTTATCGATTACACAAGACAGAAAAATGCAGATTTACCTGTTGGTATCTTAAAAAGGAACCTGTATGTGAGAGTTCATGGGTTTATAGACCTTCTTTGTTAATTGTTTGCCTTAAGAATCCCTTCATCTTATTTTAACCTTTAAGTTAAATTTCTCATTTCTAATTTATAAAAGGGATGAAAAGCCTCCAGATCAGCTAAGTTAGATCTTAACCAATATTTGAGCCGTTTACCAAAAGTTATTCTGATTTATACGCAAAAATTGAACATATTTTTAAAGTATAAATATGTTCAATTTTTGTGTTATTTAGTCTCACTAATTCACAAAAATTGAACATATTTATACTTTAAAAATATGTTCAATTTTTGTGTATTAGTGAGACTAAATAATAAAATGTTTTTTGAACACTTTCTTTGAGCAGAAAGAGGCAGTCTTAAGGTGAACGAGGATTTCCAGCTCTCACCGCTATAAGCTGCTCGATGGAGAGGTAGTCACTTAGGGGAGCGTTTCTCCTGTAGCCCCACGACTTTGTGTCGATGGTCATGCAGTTCTCCCACTTGTGCTTGAGCAGGTGTCCTGGCTGGTAGCGATCAGAGCAGGTGTAATAACCTCCATGAGTGCAGATGGAGCCGTAGCCCCAGCGGTCGTTTGTCACCACCGTGTCCCATACAGGACTGTGGAGGAACACAGGATGGAGGTAAACAAACAAAACAAACACTCACTGCTTCAACTAATTAACGCCATCACCTGTCGTTGTAGAGCCAGGCTAAGAAGCCCGTGCTGTTCCAGTACGTGTCCGGTGCGTCTCCATCCCCGTCAGACCACAGCACCTCTGGTTTGTACTTCATGATGAGCTCATAAAGCTCAGGGAGGGTTTTGGTCGAGGGGAAGTAGTTTGTAGTGAAAACATTGGCGGCGTCTTGTTCAAAGAGCGGGTTGAACCACTCAAACAGGGAGTGGTACAGTCCCAAACGGAGGTCACTGTGAGCTCGGAGGGCGCTCGCCACTTCACCCACCAGATCTCTCTTTGGGCCTACGTCCACTGCGTTCCAGTTCCACGAGTATTTGGAGCCCCACAGTGTGAAACCTGAAAACACAGACAAGACTTAACCTCGTACTGGTTTCAGTCCATCATACTGCTAAAAGAAGAAGGGGAAACATGATGTGAATCATACCTTCATGGTGTTTTGTGGTCAGGACGATGTATTTGGCTCCTGATGAGACAAAGATGTCCGTCCATTCCTTGGCGTCAAAGAACTCAGCTGTGAACTGAGGAGCAAAGTCTGGGTACGTGAAATCTGGAGGGTAGTTGAGCTTCATGAAGTCAACATAGGGCTTTAACTTCTGCTTCTGCCAGTACCACCTGGGAGGGAAGATTAAAAATGTTCCTTTTCAGTCATTTAAATGGTTGTTATAAGGATGTGTTAAAACTAAGAGAGCAGTTATGTAAATAAATCCAAAAAGCAGAGGTAGATATGAGGAGTGAGGCTCACCAGAACCACTCACTGCCGAAGCTGGGGACTGAGAAGACCCCCCAGTGGATGAAGATCCCAAACTTGGCCTGGTCGTACCACTCTGGTAGTGGTCTGGAGTCGATGGATTCCCAGTTCGGCTCATATCTAGCTCTGCAGGTGCCGATTAAAAGCAAGGATACCAAAAAAGAAACCTCCAAAATCCCCATTTCTGGACAGAGATGAGTTACTTTCACATTCTGATGCTGAAGCGTCGCATTGAGGAAGCGGGACTCGTCGCTTTAACGGAGAACAACGAACAGAGAAGCTCTGAAATCTGAAAACAGGAAGACACAGGATCGTTTAACCGGTAAGGTTTCATTGACTTTTGATATGTTGAGGACGCTCAGCCAATCAGATTCGATGGAACGCCGCTCTCCCGGGCGACGCCACCCTGTAAATCTCGCGCCCTCTCAAAGGTGCGCATGCGCTCTAGTCTTCCCTTGCTCTACGGAAAAGGTCATGTTTTGGTCCCATATGTTGATGTTCTCACGTGTTTCGCTGATTTATGGCGACTTTCAGATCTCCGTGCAGCATTTTTGACAGGATTTTAGCGAAATTATATTACTAAAATGAAAATATGATACATTTGACTTCTTTAATCAGGCTGTAGGTTGTTCTGTTTGTGTTTTTAGGACGAAGAGGAGGCGGTTACGAGTCCCCCCAAGGTGAGCAGTCCGAGAAAAGTTCATAGATGAGTTACTGATTTCTGCTTTTTATTGTTTTTTACCTGTGACCGTACACACGGCAGAATTTGCAAAGATTTCTGAATTCACTTAAAACCATCTTTCACTGCAATAACATAAATTCAGCAGCTGAAGTTGCTGTGACTGTGTAATAACATGTTAATGTTTCTGTAGGTTACCAGGTCTTATCTTCATCTGACTTAGAGACTTCATCCTGGTCACTGAAGGTAAGCTCCAGATTTAAAGGGTCACTTCACTAAAATTACAACATCATCCATCTACAATACATCATGTTTGTCTGTTTTTTTTTTTCAACTGCATATTTTATTAATGTCTTACTACATTGCACTATCAACCAAATTAACTTTTTTATTTTTTATTTTTTCAGAATTAAAGTAATGAAATCATAATTTTGGAAATTATAGTGTTTTGCTTGATATTTTTTGTCTGAGTGGTAAAAGCTTTAAAAATTTACTCTGTAAATCCTGCCTTTATTTAAACATAATCCTGTCCTATACAGTCAGACTATATCTGTCATTTTTTTGCAGACTAGATTGTTCCAGGAAAGTTACATTTTCCACTTTTTCCATAACTGTCTTGTATGTACAGATTCAGTAATCCTAAGAAGTTGTTCGTGTAGAAATGTGCTAAATTGTCCAGATTAATCTCAGTAACAGATCAGTTGAATTTTTCAGCAAGAACAATGTAAAATTCAAAGGCTCAAGAAACAGCTTACTCAATATTTTGGACTATGAATGAGGACAACTTGTGTTTGCCAAGCAAACATGTGGCCCTGACTCTTTACTTTTTCAGTTTCTTGTTTACCTCGTGTGCTCTCACAAAGCCTGTGATTGTCATTAATGCCAAACAGGTAGTCACAGTTATGAAGGTGTGTCTCTGACAGGTGTGCATCACAGGGCTCCATAGCTCAGAGGTTAGAGCACTGGTCTTGTAAACCAGGGGTCGCGAGTTCAATTCTCGCTGGGGCCTAAATTCCTTTTCTAAACCTCTACCCGAAGGTCAAAGGTCATTGATATGTGACCTGGCTCTTCATGAACCCATCTTCATCCTCTGACCTCATATTAAACCTGAAATACTTGATTATATTTGACTTGTAGGAGGAGATACACAAACGGCATGTAATTCAAAAGTTTACATAATAACAAGATCAACTTCATATTCACATCATATTTTTTCGGATTCATATTTTTGCCAAAAGCAATCTTTAAAAAGTGATCTCACTATTTCAGATATTCAGTTTATTTATTGATGTTCATGCCAGTGTGACTTTTTTGCCTTTCCAAATATTCGTTTGTATTGTCTTCACTAGCTTGAGTGATGACAGTGATGTAGGTCAGGTAGTCAAAATTTTCAAGGTGTGTCTCTGACAGGTGCATCACAGGGCTCCATAGCTCAGAGGTTAGAGCACTGGTCTTGTAAACCAGGGGTCGCGAGTTCAATTCTCGCTGGGGCCTAAAATCCTTTTCTGACCCTTTATCCGAAGGTCAAAGGTCATTAATACATGGTCTTCCTCTTTGTGAAACATAAAACATCCTCTGAGCTCATATTCAACCTGAAATACTTGATTATGTTTGACTTGTAGGAGGAGATACACAGACAACATGTAATAAAAAAGTCTACATAATAACAGTCTGACACATAGACACTAGTTCATGTATACAGTTTGTTTTAAAAACTTTATTTTCACACCCATAATGATAATCAATCCAAAGAACATCTATGGATATCTTTTTAGCTTTAAAATAGTCCAACCCCTAAACACTAAGAATGAACAGCATACACAGCCTTAACATAATTTACATGTTAAGTAAACTCTAGGTTGATATAAATATAGATATGAACTTATCACCAGAGCCAGGCAGAGACACCTATGCTGTTCCAGTATTTGTCAGATGCATATTGATCAAACCCAAGCACCTCTCTCCTCAGTATTTGTGTTTTATTTTACAAACAGAGTTTTGATGAAGAAGCAAGTGTAAGATAAAATAGCTTTTCAGAATTTCAGCTGTACTTTATAAACGTTGATAAAACCCTTTATTAACTTAATAGGTTATCAGTGTTTAAAAATAAAGATATAAAATTTGATAAACCAGAAGGATGCAAAATTATAGGGTGTAAGGATTTTGATAAGCATTTATTTACCTTAAAGTTTTATTTGGTTATTTTCTTTAAATGGAGACAAAGCCACAGGTTGGACTCGAACCCGTGTTTTCTGTTCCGAGACCTCTGCCTCTGAGCATGCGCGAATCAACCTCCAGCCACCAACCGAACGGAGACCACCATTGGTTGACACGCTCATGACGCTCAGCCAATCAGTTGCGATGGAATGCCGCTCGCCCGGGCGAGTCGGTCTCATAAATCTCGCGCTCCCAATGAAAACGCATGCGCAGTCTGTCTTTCTTCCCGGAAAAAGTCATGTTTTTGTTTTGAACGTGGAGAAGAAGCATGGCTGCGTTTCTGCTGCTTCATAGCTCTGCGCGAAATTAAACAAAACTAGAAGAAGTAAACGGAATGAGGTGGATATGATCGATCTGATATAACTCCCCAGGCTCTGCTTTATACTGTTTCTGTAAGAAAATCGTTGACGAGGCGGTTGAGTTTAAAAAAGTGTGAGAAGCTCGACGAAGCACGTTATGAAAAGTTACTAATTTCTTTGTTTTATTGTTTCTAGGGGTGGATTGTTCTTACTTCAAGCTGTGGTTTGAGAATGGAAGAGGTTTGGAAGTTGTATGAAGGTAAATATAAATTCAATAGATGATGTTTCTTGTTCCTGTGAAATAACATTTTTATGTTTCTGTAAATTACTAAGTCTTATATTCACCTGCTAATGTTTGCATCCTGTTTAAGAAGTTTACCCAAAGAAACAAAGTGAGGCTTCTGGCTTCTGGATAAAAGGGTAATTTCAACACAAATACAACAACAAAAAAATATAGAGAATTCTTATAGATATCATGTTTTGTATGGTTTCTAATTGAATTTTAGCTGTATCTCTGCTTCAAAGACTATCCATTCTAAAAAAACAAAAACAAACCTCTCTTCCATCATTTTCAAAGGTTTGTCAGATGAATTGATTTTCCATAGGCTTGTTTTGCATTGAGTGTCGTGGCACACAGATTAATTATGTACAGCTACAAAGCCTCTAAAAACACTGCAGCCATTTGACTAAGTCGTTGATGCAAAACAGGTAGTCACAATTATGAAGGTGTGTTTCTGGCAGGTGTGCATCACAGGGCTCCATAGCTCAGAGGTTAGAGCACTGGTCTTGTAAACCAGGGGTCGCGAGTTCAATTCTCGCTGGGGCCTGGAATACTTGTTTTGGAGGATCAAAGGTCATAAATATCTCAAGAGACTCCTCAAGGTGCCATTAACATCCTCTGAGCTCATATTAAACCTGAAAAACCTGGTAATTGGTGACTTCCTGTACGAGATACAGCAATAAAATGATTCAAAAGACTTCTTATGTAAAGTCAGATCATAATAACTATTTTTTGTAGATTGTAGAAACTAATATTCACACTGGTGTTAACATTAACTCTTAAGAATATCTTTGAAAGATATATGATAGCAAGCCTTTCAAATACTGATGATAAATATCTCTCCAAACACCAGAGTTAAACTTAATTTTACTCAGTCAAAAAGAAAACATTAATCATAATGGACTCTTTGGCATTATAATACAAACTGCCCCAGCTTTCCAAAGACCCCACTTACACAACAAGAAAAAGTCATGTGGCTGTGGACGTAATTTTGCTAAATGTAATCTTAACATAGTCTTAACGAGGTTGACTCGCTTGATATTTCAGCCTTTGATTGAGGAAAACTTGTGTTTGCCGAACAAGTTTGTAGCTCTAGCTCTGTCTTTTCAGTTTCTTGTTTACCTCATGTGTTCTCACAAAGCCTGTGATTGTAATTAATGCAAAACAGGTAGTCACAGTTATGAAGGTGTGTCTCTGACAGGTGTAATCACAGGGCTCCATAACTCAGAGGTTAGAGCACTGGTCTTGTAAACCAGGGGTCGCGAGTTCAATTCTCGCTGGGGCCTTGAATCCTTTTCTGAACCCCTTACCAAAGGTCAAAGGTCATTGATATGTGACCTAGTTCCTCACAAACCCATCTACATCCTCTTTGTTAATATTAAACCTGAAATACTTGATTATATTTGGCTTGTAGGAGGAGATACACAGACAACGTGTAATACAAAAGTCTCCACAAAAACAGACACTTAGACACAAGTTCATCTGTACTTTGGGTTTCAGAAACTTTATAGTCACACAGATTACAATGATGAATCCCCAAAAATATCTATGGATATCTTTTTAGAATATGAAACAGAACACCAAACACTGAGGATCAAAATCTGTCCAAACATCTGCACTTGATTTTATTCTCCACTGTCAAAAAGACAAAGAAATCATGGAAAATTATCTTTTACTCTTTGGTACAAGAATGCAAAGTGCCCCAACTGTCTGAAGATCTAACTGTTATACCACATTAATGGTCGGCCCTAAAATTACCTTAAACAGTTACTAAAGGAATTTTTAAAAAGAAAACCAAGACTTAAAGTGCACAGATAGATAATCACAATAAAGCAGCAAGACTGCAACCCACAAGAGCCTCACCTGGAAATGACCAAGAGAGAGACAGGAACACACACAGCTGAACATAACTTAAGCTGCGTTTCCACCAAGCAGTACGGGTCGGTTCAGTACGCTTTGGGACGGTTTGGGACAGTAAAGTCTCATCCCGTTTGCGTTTCCACAGCAAGCTGTGCCCTCTCGTGGTGGGCGGCGTGTAAGCCGCATGCCGGAAGCCACAGCTGGTAAACAATAGCGCGATGCCGTAGCAGCTTACCCCGCGATTAAATCCAACAAAGAAGAAAACGCGACACAGTAAACAAAGAGCACGGATGGAAGACATGCAGCATTTCGTCCTCTCTGTGATTTTCATGTAACTCTCTGTTACAAAGTGCAATCAAGCTTCGTTTCAGAGAAGTCTGTGTGCCACCAGGAGAAATGCAGCCGCTGTCGGGGTGAGTGACGATTCTTTTGACCAATCAACCGTCTGCAGTGTGTTGCTCCACCTCCCGAGAGCGGATCGGTTCAGTCTGGCACCCATACGAAAGGGTCCCAAAAAAGTGGGACGGCTCGTCTCGGTTTTTAAGGGATCCATCCCGGGATGAGTCTGTGGAAACGCCGCCAAAAGCGCACCGTACCGAGACGAACCGACCCGGACTGCTTGGTGGAAACGCGGCTTTACATGTCAAGTAAACCCCAGAAAGAGGTTAATACAAATGTTAACTTAAGTTATCTTAAAAGTATCAATATTTCAAATATTCATGATGTTTGGTGATGTTAGTTCATGTCATTGTGACTTCCCTGCATTATCAAACTGTCTTTGTCGCTGTTTTCATCGGGATACCATGTAAACAAGAATGACACTGTTGACTCATGCAGGTAAATGGGTTATTCTGAATGTTAAAAAACTGAAATATTGACATTAATCTGAATACTGACTGCATGGAAACATAGCAAATGATGTGAAGAAGATTTAAATAAGTAAGTTTTTTTTTTTTACATGGTACACCAATCAAAACAGCATGAATAGAGAACATCATGACCAATTGCGCATCATCTCTGCTTCTTCATGCTGTATCCATAGCAACAGCAGCAACAGCAGCAGCATGGTGGGCTTCCTGTGCCCAAAAGACCAAGATTACTTGCAAACAGACTATGCTCAGAAAACAGATTAATGTTCCTTTGTATGGGGATATCCTGGTGGGCGTATACATGACCAAATATTAGAAAAGGAGTCTCCGAGGGGTGTTTTCAGGTTTTTAAAAACCAGAATATGAGCATATTCCGTTTTTTTAAAAAGGTTTATTGGTGTTAACATGGCTCTTGCTCAATCAAGTTATTGCTAGTATTCTGAATAAGACAGTAAGTGACTGCATGTAAGTGCATTCATTGATGCCAAACAGGTAGTCACAGTTATGAAGGTGTGTCTCTGACAGGTGTGCATCACAGGGCTCCATAGCTCAGAGGTTAGAGCACTGGTCTTGTAAACCAGGGGTCGCGAGTTCAATTCTCGCTGGGGCCTAGAATTCTTTTCTGAACCTTTTTCCGAAGGTCAAAGGTCATTAATACCTGGCCTCTCTCTTCATGAACCCATCAGCATCCTCTGAGCTCACACTGAACCTGAAACACTTCATCATGTTGACTCTGTGAGGACATACAACAACACGTTGTGACCTAAGTTAACTACTAACAGTCTCCATTTTGAAACTAAATAACTGTTTAATTAGTTTGTTTTTGTGGTTACATCTTTGTAATGCAGTGTGGTACAGTTGTCATGTAACAAACTGGATCATCAGCTTTATTGTGGAGGTTTTACTCGTGATACATGTGCTTCCTCTCCAGATTGAGTCCAGCTGTTTTACAAGGTTTCAACCTTCCTCAGTCATTGATGAAGAATTCCAGTTTTAACAGAGCAGCTAGTGAAGAAACGCCTCAGCAGGAAACAGGATGGAGACTGTTTTTACACTTCCATTCACTAAACAAGTTTGTGGCCCTGACTCGTTGTCTTTTCAGTTTCTTGTTTACCACATGTGCTCTCACAAAGCCTGTCTTTGTCATTAATCCCAAACAGGTAGTCACAGTTATGAAGGTGTGTCTCTGACAGCTGTACATCACAGGGCTCCATAGCTCAGAGGTTAGAGCACTGGTCTTGTAAACCAGGGGTCGCGAGTTCAATTCTCGCTGGGGCCTAAAATCCTTTTCTGAACCTCATATCGAAGGTCAAAGTTCATTAATACATGGCCCGCTTCTTTGTGAAACATCAGACGTCTTCTGAAGTCACATCAAACCCGAAAGACTAGATCATGTTTTACCTGTCTGACATCCACTATGTTCCAGTTTCTGCCATGCTTCTGCAAACTGATGATTAATTGTGTCTGTGAGTTGTTCTCCTTCAAAGGCTCAGCAGCACGCCAGAGGTGGGCCAGAGTTCCTGACTCAAGGACACGCCTCCATCAGCATCAGCAACCAAGAAGGAGGACAGTATCTGTCACAAGGTGCTCTCTGGTCTCAGTGGGCTGTTTCAAGAGCTGATTTGAAACAACTGAGAAGAATTAGGAAGCAGAGAAACACTTAATCAGTTGAAAAACTTAGGGTCAGGTGGCAAATTAAAAGGCCAGAGACTAAACTCTCTGTTTCAGGGAACTATCTGCAGCCTAGAAAACATATAGGGCTCTAATTTCGTGGCGCAGCGCAGGGGGCGCAAGCCTGGCGCACCCTGCACAGCTAATTTCATGCAGCGCACCGCCATGCGCTGCCAATTTGACAATTTGGTAGACTGTCTGCGCAGAAATGTGTGTGACGGTGCACCAGGGGGAGGTGTCAGCATATACATTTGTATCTATATTAACTGTCCCGTCACATCTGATGTCAGATTAAAGCCGTATGTCATAATGGAAAGTTAACCTGACGGCAGCTGGAAGTTTGATGCACATCTTATAATTAAACAATAAACAGCCTTAACATCTGATACTGAGTATATATCTGGTTCTCTCATTTCATTTAATTCAAAGAAAAGAGGGAGAGAAAAGACGAAGAAAAAAGAGACTAAATAAATGTGTGTCACTCAGGATTTCCCCGTGATTTCCCATATTTCTCTGTTTTAGTCTTTATTTTTAACGTGATCCAAAAAGATGGAGTACATTATTGTAAGGAGGATGGTTTGATCAGCTTCGTTTGAGAATTTCTTTATTTTTCCTACAAAAATATGGTTACATGTAGGGCCTGAGTAGAGCGTATATACTAAAGACTGTATATAGGTGTTACGTTTTACTTTTATAAGTTGTTTTAAGATATATGTTTTAAGATATTATTTACTCAAGAAAGTGGGGACTGTAATAGAGGATGTGTAAAGTTCATTTTCTTCACTAGAAAGATGTTTAACAATCTAATGGTCACAGTGTTGTTTAATGATGAATGATATCCCTCTGATCTTCTTTTTCAATACTACACTTCTAATTCAATAAAAACAGTATCACAACAGTTTCTGTTCTTGTGTATTTACTACTACCCTTGAGTGCAATGCAAGAAAGAATAATCGAGCAATTAAAACGAGTCTATAAGGATCAGTTATGCAACTGTTTTGTGGTAAACAACTCAAACCTTAAAACCTAATTGAGATACTTCTAGCTCAATTTTTTTAAATATTTCCTTTCTGTGCAGACCGGGATTTGAACCAGCGATCCTGTGAAGTATTACACCCCCCCGGAAGTCACATAATATTCTTTTTGTGACTGATACAGTGTGCTATTTGGTTTACTCGTTTTTTTTCTCATTTTTTATTTGATTTTTGACCAGATTTGTAGCTCGTCTTCCAGGGGATAAATTCCGTCACATGTATTCTGGTAGAGTTCCCATAGAAACAGCAGGATCTCACTTTCAAAACATAGTGGAGGTAGTTTTAATTTTAAGCGCTCTGATTGGCTGCGGGAGCCATCAATCTAAGATCGTCGACAGGAAGCAGTCCCTTGATTGGTCAGTGATACATTGGTTCTGATTGATGTACGGGATTGGAGGTGGTTGAATTTCAAGCGAAGCGGACGTCATTGGTTGAAGAGCGGGAAAGTCGTGATTTGATTGGTCCATTTGTTCAAGAAATCGCAATAAGGGCGGGATTAAGCCTACTTGGCGGCCATACTGAATATTATGTGTTGACAGTTGGAAGCTTAAAGATTTTATTTCAGACAACTTTAGCTAAAAGTGCTGCGTGTTGAGGATTTTAATCAACTTAGGACGTTAGTCCTAAACTTCCTGTAGTTCATTCTAAACCTTGAGATGGATGAAGATGAACGGCGGAGGAAACTAGAAGCTGGGAGAGCTAAGGTTTGATGCTAACACACGTTAATACTGAATGCTAACGGTTAGCTCCAGCTAACAGGCTGGCTCTTTGTCACAGCTCTGCTTTAAAACACTTATGATAAAACTTTTATAGAAATTTAATTTCTGTTAATTATAGCTGAGATTGATTTTAAATCGGAAGCAGAGGTGATGTGAGTCGTTAGCCGCGCGTTTGTCGCGGGTAAACCAGTTGCTTGGCTGCACAGAGCCAAACATATCTCACATTATTAGGAGTAGCTTAGTGGGTTGTTGAATAAATTCCTCCACTTAAGTTAAGACAGAAGCATACACAGACTTGGAAAGATAAATGGGACTCATAACCTGGATTTGTTTGCGCTTTTACATATGCCCTGTGGTTATTTTCTCACTGTATGAAGACATGTTGCAGGTGCATCCCATGTCTTCGACCTAGTGACCTCCTTGTAGGTGGCTGAACTTTGCCGTTTCTCTTCGCAACCACGTTTGTAAGGATATTGATCAAAAGTATAAGAAGTTAAGATTTAAAAAAGAAAACTTCATATTGCAAATTTCACATATTTAAACATGCAGCCCAAAGTGCTTTACTAAAGAACAGAGATAGTTGATGAGATGAGATTAACTTTATCAGTCCCAAGGGAAATTGTGTCGCTAAAGCACAAAATGAGTGAAAAAAGGGAACTGTTTTTATGTAAATTAATTAAATTGAAATACAAATAAAGTGTCTAATTATAAATAAAAATTGTCAAGGGAAAAAAACAAAATATTTATGTCCAAGTCAAAAAAGTTGCAGAAAATGTTGCAGAAACTAACAAGATGAATAAATGTACATTGTTAAAATGAAGTATTGCTTTGGATAACTAAATTAACTGCATGATATTACAACATCAATGAACAATGATAACATTGCACCTGGTAAGTGAGACTATTTGTATGTGATAACAGCAATATTTAGGAGGTGAGACCTTCAATACTTTTACTTACTACTGTTTTTAAGGATCCCTGGCTCACACTCACTAATTAAACTAACAAATGATGCTACTTTAAAGAAGCAACACTTTCAAAAGTATTGGAATCTAAAAGATTTATCTTAGACATTGGCCATTATTTTAAATCTTGTTTGAAACTAGGGATGGCTACCGAATTAGGTACTTTTATAGGTACCGACCGAAATCTGTCAAAAGTACCGGGTACTGATTCCCGAAAAATCTAAAGGTGCCATGTTTAGGTACCTAAATGCATCCGTGACTATGAGGGAGTGGAAGAGTAGATTTTCCATGCTGGACATGAACACAGCATTACAAGGTTAGATATTAAAGAATATATATGTCAAACTGAAAAACAAAAATGAAAAAATATAATACAAAAAATATAGTATTAAACAAATTGATATTTTTTTACCAAATGTGCACAAAAAAGTATGGAAAATTGATACCGTTGAGTACCGGTACCGATTGCCAGGTACTGGGCATCGGTATCGTATCGCTTTTTATGTGAAAGGTACCCATCCCTATTTGAAACTATGCACAACAGCATAAAATTTACAGGATACAGTAGTAATAGTAGTGTGTACTGCAAACACAATTACAAGAAGAATATAGAAAGATAAAAATGTGAGTAATACATAAATAAATAAATAAGAATAGAGTAATCAAATTATCTTTTTCTGTCTGTAAATGTTATAAATGTGATGTTTCTTATAAATAAGAATTAACTATAAGAGCAGCCGTGTGTAACTCAACATGAAGCTCTTTACTTATGGACCAATAATCAACAATGCCTGCCCTTTGTTGACATCAGCATCATTGTCTGAAAACAGGATCTCAAACTAGGTCACCTGTGTGGAGGAGCTTATTAAATCACATTTCTAAGATTTTATTGAAACACAGTTATCACAGCAGGTCAAATAAAGAGCAGAGATACATTAGAATGAAGCACGTTTGTAGATTACGTCTCTAAACCCTGATGTTCCCTGTGACAGAAATCCTCCAACATGCCACGAAACAAATCTGTAAGTACAGAAACGAGTGTCTGGGTGAACAATCTGGCTCTTCTGGGTTTTGTGGATGCTTCTCTCTCTTATTTCAGTCTTACATGTTGGGTTTCTTTTGCTTTTACACTCTGTGTTGTGATTTTTTTAACACTCCTAAGATTTAATCACTCTGCTTTTAAAAGATTCCTACCTTATATTGAATTTTTAATGATGTCATGTTTTCCTCACGCTGTCATGATGTACACCGACCATCAGGTGGTGCAGTAAGCCTGGGGAACTAGTTGCACGATCTTGCCTGAGTAGCGTTGCTATGGCGATGCAGTGCTGTCACTTGCCTTTACTGTTTGCGATGCATCAGAAAGCTTCAGGAGAAACGCCACACATGCAGATAACACAGATAAACGCTGAACACGGTGAAAAGCACGAGGTAGATGCTTGTTGAAAGGGCTGTGGCTGCATTAAGCAGCGTTCAGCGTTTAGCAGACCATCTGTAACATCTGATGTGGCCAGATTCAGCTTAAGCCAGGGTGTTAGTCAGATCAGATCCTCAGTGGAGCAGAAGCAGCCTTGGGCAAAACAAAGCTCATCTGGTTCATGTGCATCTCTGAGATGTTGTGGCAGGCAGAGGCGGCGAAGAGGGTGACGGGAGGACACAGAGTTCAGGGTGGAGTTTAGAGTCATTATGGGTATAAACGCGTATGAAAGCTTATGAGCAATGTGAGGTGGGGGGAGATTAAAGCGTCATGTGTGATTGTGAAAAGCTAGAAGAGGAATATGTGTAAAATTAAAACCTCTTATACACATGCAAATAAAGCAACAAGTTGCTCTCCGTGGCCGAGCGATCTCGAGCGCTGTCTCCTCCTCTCCATGTTGTCTCCACCCCTCCTCTCTGAGTCTAGACACATGCCATCCACTATCCAGGGTTCGTGGATGTCACTGCTCTCCGCGCCGGCTGTGGCAGGGAGTTTGAGCATGAAAGGGTTGGCAGATCATCTTCAGGACACCCAGAGCAGCAGCCCTGAGAAGGAGGAGCTGACAGATGTGACCAGCAGCGAGAGGAAACCGGCGGTGGAGAGTCAGTTATTGATGTAGGGCTTTATGAGGGTCCCTGCCACAATGTCAGCTGCTGTAATCTGATTTTAAGCTGCTTAAAGAAGAGAGACCGGCAGCGAGAGAGAGGGAGGGAGGCGGATATTAAAAATCCAGGAGGAGTGTTTGCAGAGAAAAAGCAGGAGTTGGATTTGAACAAAACGCTCCCTCTGGAATTCTAAACATCTTCTTGCTTTATTGGAGATTACGTTTTTCTGTGTGTGTGCACTTTTTCAGCTGCAGATTTCTTTGTTTTTATCCTTTTTGTGATCACATGGAGGACTCTGTCTTTGTGCAGCGGCTCTCACCGGCTCTGGAAAGTTTCTGAGAGGGATGCTCTTCCCTTTAACCTTGCGCTGATTCTGGTCTGCTGAGGAGTTGTCCAATATGTGTCACTAAAATCTGCACTTCTCATGGGTTTGACGCAGCTCTCCAGAGATTTGAGCATATTTAGCATCACCTCATTCTAACCTTCTCAGGCAGTGGTGCATTCTGGGTTCGACTGAGCTCTTCTTGCTGCTTTGGTCTTTTCGTTGCACAGCTCTGACTCATCAGAATGACAGCTGCCGACCTGGTTTGTTTTCTCCCCGGCTGATCGATGCACATGCGTTTACTCTGTTCTCACTCTTTGTCGTTGTGTCCGCTCTGTGGAGAATCTGGACTCGTGCCCGCCCTCGCCCCTGACCCCTGAGCGGCACCATGCTGGTGGTGTGGTGGTGCTCAGTGGTCCTGACTTACGTATCCATCTACCTGTCGCTGTCATTCCTGCGCAGCTTGCTAGCTACAGACAGAAGCGGGCGAAAGGCGACGGTGCGGGGGCGCCGAAAAAGACGCCGAAGAGGAAGGGCCAGAATGACACGCAGAATGACGGCGCAACGCAAGACCGCCACGTAGAGCCGGCGCCTGCAGCAACTGGTGACAAGACGCTGAACAACCATGAGGTGCATCTCTCACAGCACACAGACCAACACATATCCATCAAAATCAGTCACAGAGGAGGTTTGATCAGTTTGGGAGTGATTCTGTAATCAGGGAACATTTCAACTCCATGGGGAAAACTTATCAATTTCACTAGGGATGGGTACGGTTCACACTTGAAATGATACGGTACAGATGCCCGGTATCAGCCAATGGGTATTGTTACTCAACGGTACCAATTTTTGGTACTTTTTTGTGTTGAAGTGGCAAAAAATATCAATTTGTTTCAAAATAAAATGTTTTTTTTTTTTTTTCAATTTAACATATTCATTACTTAATATATACCCTGTAGTGCTGTGTTCATGTTCAGCATGGAAAAATGCCCACTCTTCCATACTGAATTAGATTCTTTTGTAGGTCCCGACTGAATTCTGTCCAAAGTACCAGGTATGGAAAATCACAGAAAATCAAAAGGTACCATGTTTAGGTACCTAAACACATCCTTGTGACTCTGAGGGAGTGGAAGAGTAGGCAGTTTTCCATGCTGGACATAAACACAGCATGATAAGGTGATATATTGAAGAACAAATATGTTAAAAATTGATATTTTTTACCACATAAACACTAAAAAGTACCCAAAATTTGTACCATTGAGTACCAGTACCAATTACCAGGTACCGTATCATTTCAAATGTGAAAGGTACCCATCCCTACTCTTCCACTCTCACAGTCACAAGGATGTGTTTAGGTACCTAAACATGGTACCTTTTGATTTTACGTAAATCTGTACCCAGTACTTTTGACAGAATTCAGTCGGTACCTTTAAAAGTACATAATTCGTTACCCATCCCTAAATTTCACCAAGTATTAATTTCAAGCAACAACCAATTTTACAGTGGGTCATTTGGCTGATATTTCACTTTCATTTAATAAAGAAAATTAACAAGTTCCATCATTTATTTAGCAAAAAATGCAAATCATGTGTTGGAATTTACAGTTTTTGGGCTGTCTGACTTCCCAAACGTCAAGTGTGGTCTTTAAAATTAACACTAGACTACATGTTTGAGTTTATTTTCAGTTATATTTGCTCAAAATAATCAGTAAAACTGTAAAGCTATTTTAAAAACTATTGAAATAATTAATTTAGATAAAGGATTCACTTTGTGTGTGTCTGAGAAATCAGCATCAACTTTTGTACCCATTGAAAAAACCCTATAAATCATCAATGGTTTGCTCCAAAGTCACATGACCCAAATCAGCTGAGGGCCCATCCTTTTTGGTGGGAACCTTGAAGAAAGTGTGTCAATGATTGTCTTTATTGTTGAAATCTAGTGAAAAATTGTCCAATCGATGCGTTTTCTGAATTTGTAAAACTGTACATGTGATGATTTTTTTTGAAAATAAATTTAAATTTAAATCTTTATAAAATAAGAACAACTTTTTAACATTTAAAAATAAATAAATAAAAATCATTCCAAAAATTAAATGATGTTGATAAATTTGGAAAAATTCTAAGAAATTGGCTAAATTTCAAAACTTGCAAAATTTCAAAATAACAATAATAATAAAAATAACAGTTCTTAAATTTCTAAATAAATATAAAATGGAAAAATTTAAAAATTTTTTAAAGAATACTTGAATTTGATATTTGATTCAATGGGGAAAAAAACCCTATGGATCCCTATAAATCAGCGATGGTTTACTCCAAAGTCACATGACCCCAATCAGCTGAGGTCCCATCCTTTTTGGCGGGAACCTTGAAGAAAGTGTGTCATGTTTCAGCTCCTCCTCATCAATATTTCATCAGAATGATTGTCTGTACATGGGGCGCATTAACTGTTCATCAACTGTGTTACCAACATTTTCTGCTCTTCTTACTATAGATGTTATAAAGAGCAAACTGGGAAGAAAAGGAGCAGAAATATGAGCTGATGGAGGTCAGGTGGTGGCAGGTTCAAGGGACAAAACATGGAGGAAATGTCGACTGTGTTACTGTGATTTTTGAGCCATAATTCTTTTACATTTTGTCTAAGCTGTGAAATAAATGATGAGGGACATTTCTAGGCAGCGTAGTCTGACAGAGACATGTTGAATAACTCTAAATTTAGTAAAATATGGATTTATGCTGAAAAAAATAGTCACATCTTTTAACCGTAACACTCAACAAAATAATGTACCAATTATTTATTTCTTACATATTTAAGAATTTATTAATGAATTTATTACATGACAGGTTTATATTCTAAAAACAAATACAATAAGAAGCAAAAAAGCCCATTTTTTGTTTAGTACCTGAAATGTTCCTCTAATTACAGAATCGCTCTTGGACTTTAAACGGTTAAACCAGCTGGACATCTGATATTTGCATCATGTTTTTACTGAATTGCATGGCATTACTGCAGATTGTTCACTAACAAGTGGTCTGTGCCACATACATTAGAGAAATGGGTCACTAACCATCACGCTGCCTGCAGGGCGTGCTGTCACAGCAGCCTGGACAGGATTTATAGTGGCACTGTTTGCTAGCTTTTCCAAATGGAAAGTTCATCCACGGCTTAAAATGCAAATATGTGTAGCACTGGCTCCTCCTTCACTTTATTATCATGCAAAGCTTGAAAAAGTGTTTTTAAAACTCCTCTCCTAAATCCTCCAGGAGAAGCCGGAGAAATCAAAGGTTGAGAAGAACCAGCGTCAGGAGGATCAGACCCCGGTCCCTGAGCACAGCCTCTCCCCTGTGGAAGACTTTAAAGAGGAGCTCGTCACACTCACCGGGAAGGAGCAGCTTAAGGTACACAGTCACTTTCTAAACAGCGCTTTGCAGCATGTGACTGAAACACTGTTTGAAGACTTCACTGAGCTGAGATGACAGGCTAAAGAGAGGGTTGGATCAAAGTCGTGAAGCAGACGTAGCATTAAAGTCTCAGCTCTGTATTCACTGAGTCTGAAACTAATCATTTCACATCTTCATGTTTTCATACTCATAAGAAACAAACAGTGCTGTTTTGGCGTGTGTGTATATCTAATTTAAGAGTGTTAGTGTGACCGGCCTCCCCCTAATGAGAAACATACCTCTGTGTTTCTGCACGGCTGCACTGATCTGAGGATACAGCACATTTCATCTCGTGTAGTGGGAGATATTTCCAAGCTGAAGACATAACGGCTCTGAAATGACATTTTGCGTATTTAAACCTTGACTTTAGTATCAGATGTTGATTTAACCAGGTCACTGTTTTGTTTATTAATGAGATATTATGGAAAAACCTTGCGGCGATAACCTCTGATTTTAAAACAAATGCTAATTTAGTAAACAGACTAAATTAGCGATGTTAAATTATTATGAGATACTTTTTTTCCCCATGATTAAAACCTATTTTTATATATTTTTTGTTTACGTTTATGAGACTAAAA
The DNA here is from genome assembly GCF_033239565.1 of Halichoeres trimaculatus. NCBI lineage: Eukaryota > Metazoa > Chordata > Actinopteri > Labriformes > Labridae > Halichoeres > Halichoeres trimaculatus. The sequence continues at coordinate 30,247,481 of NW_027437195.1, forward strand.
GATGAAAATAATAGTAGTGGACCATTGGCCTTTAAGAATCTATGATATTTACATTAATGTTCCTCATTTTTAATGATGATGATAGAGGTAGGGTCTGCAGGAATTTTCGTTACTTGTCAGTGAACACAATATTCAGAATGGGCTCCTCTTCCATGGCTCAGTGCCAGCAGCAGCCCACACCCACAGCCTCCCACTATGACAACGTGAACACACTCTCTAGCCCAGCAACCACCTGTAGTATCACGTTTCCATGTAGGAGAGACTCGAGAGCCGTGCACCTGTATTAACACGTTAGTACAAGCTAACCACAGGTATTTGACATAAACCTGGTTAGCAGAAAGCTAACTTTGCGTCGCTTTTTGTCATGTGCTGCTCTCCAAGTTCTTGAAAGCAAGTGAAAGTGGAGCCAAGCTTCACCCTTGTTTAGGAAAAAGCTTTATCTGTTTGGAGTTTTTGTTTCTCTTTGTTGTTTTTCTTCCTCTATGCTACGTCCGCTATCGTAGCTGCTCTGATTAGCTTCTTCCACTTGCTTATCAACATGCAAAGTCACTTGCACCATGGGTGGGCTGTGATTGGCTGATGTAACCATGCTTACCCTCCACCCAAAAATGTCCCGATACAACCAAAACATTAAAATCCAGGCTAAGGAGGGGGTTGAGGCAGACACAGACACTGATACACACACGTTCAGAGCTCTAAAGGCAGATTCTACCTTTAAACATGTGTAGTGTGCATTGGAGACAAAACCATATTCATCTCCTGAGTTGACGGTTTTTAAATCGTTGTTTTTAGCCGCTGAAACGGTCACGAGCTTAGTTTTGTATAAAGTTTGTATCAACTTTTAATTATTTCAGGGTGCTGCAAACTGTCTGCCACTGCAGGTGCATTCAAGGACTGTCGTAAAAGTGGAACACAGTCCTTGTTTTGCGTCCATAGTTGTTTCATTTGAAGCCAGAGGTGGATGTAAATTTACCATCTGTAAAGAATGTTTCTGTTAAACTTTCAGAAATGTGCTTATTTTGGCAAAAACACAATTTGAAAATTTATTTTACTATTCAGAAAATAATTAACTTAAGGTTTGAATTCACAGCTTTCAAAGTGTCATGCATTCAGTCATGAGGTGTGTTCGCTGTGTGAGAAATTGATTGATGCTTTTACTTCACTTCCAGAAGTTACAGCAGGCCGTGGAGAAGCGCAATGAGATCATTGCGAGGCTCAGCTCCAACCTGCAGGAGGCGCTGGCCAGCAGAGACCAGGTCCAGCTGGAGGCCCAGTCTCTGGCTGGACAGATTCAGGCGCTGCAGAGACAACTCCAACAGGTCGGAGCTGCTGAAAACTCAACATCTGTCACTTCACTCTGCAACACTTTGTAAACTTTAATCTGTAAACTTTCTCTGACACAGACGAGCGTCGAGTTCCTGCGCATCAAAAATCACACAGGGGCTGAAGTTCCCAGCAACCATCTGCACCCCAATAACGCAGACATCAACCACAAGGAGGCGCCATCAGGGGAGCCTGCAGCTGGAGACTTGGACGGAGAGACGGACGGTGTTCTGCTCAACCTGAGGGCGGCGCTACAGGAGGAAAAACAGAAAAGCCAACGTATCTACTCGGACCTCGAGGAGGAGATTCAGAAACACCAACATGTGCTTTCTTTACTGGAGAAGGAGAAGAGAGGCAGGGAAGAGGAGCGCCTGGAAAAGGAGGCGCAGCTCCAAGACCTCCAGACGCAGCTTAGCTCCGTGCAAACCCAGTGCCTTGAGCTGCAGCAGCATAAAGTCGAGAAGGAGAAACTGAACACCGAGGTGCTGGAGCTGAGGAAACGGCTCCAGCAGGAGGACGATGCACAGAGGAGGATGAAGGAGGAGATGGCCAGCTCTGCCCTCCATCTTCAGAGCCAGGAGGAGGAGATGCAGGAGCTCAAAGAGGAGATGGAGAGAGTGAGACAGCTCCTGGAGGAGAGGGACAGACAGCTGGTGTCCAGAGGAGAAGAGGAGGGACTGAAGGGCTCCAAGAACCGGCAGAACCAGGTGAAGGCTGGTTTCAGCTGTGATGGGAGGATTAGCGCTGATGAGGGAAATCTGGAAGGAGCTGATCAGGACGGCCGGTCTGTTTCATCCGGAGATATCATGATGGAGCGCTACTTATCAGCTCCTCACGCTCACTCTCCATCTCCAGTGATCAACGAGAGCTTTGAACGCTGTGGCCAGCCGGATGTGTCTGCAGAAAACAGGTCAGATACGTGTGTGTGTGAGTGCTGAGAGTCATGATGAAATCTGCTTTTCTGTAGAGTACTTATCTCTGCGTGTCCTCTCACAGTTTCGAGCTGAACAGCGACATTTTGGGAGATGAGCCTCTGTTATCGATCTCACACCGTTACCAAGAAGAAAGCCTCCTCCCCAACAACTCCAGCCCGCGCAGCTCTCCTGGACTGCCCCCGTCTCAGTCTCTGTCTCCCTGGCTGCACAACTCCGCTCCCAGCAAGCTGGAGATGAGCGAGCTGTCCGAGCAGCAGTTAGAGGAGACGGACCTGGAGAAGGAGCTGCTGAATCAGCAGTGTGGGGAGCTCCGGGACGAGCTGGCCCTCAAGGACAGGGACCTGAATGTGTTGAGGGAGGAGGTCATGAGGAGTGCTGAGGAGCTGGAGGAGGCCAGGAGCAGGTAACAGAGTTAATTAGCTTTGCAAAACCATAAAAGCCTGATTCACAGAGGGATTGCAGATAAGATTTCACACAGCGCCTGCAAAAAGTGAAATGCTTCACAAATTTTATCTTAGTGTATGAGTGTTGTTGAGCCATTATGCATTCATTTGGGGCAGAAAATAACAGTCAGTTCACCTCTGCAGCAGCTAAAAATCACATATCTGTACATAAAGACTGTTTATATTCCCTGTTATTCCAATAATCAGGAGTTACATTGGTCTCTAGCTGTCTGAAGACCCATCAGCTGTGACATTATACACCACAGAGCCCTGGAGCCTCGTGCAGCTCTTTAACTCCTTTGGAGTGGCTCCTTGTATTTTTTTCAAATTTTGTAAAAAAAAAAAAAATCTTTTTTTTTTTTGGAGATTTTGCACATATTTGATTTTTTGTAAATTTCTGAACTGTTTTAATTTCTGCAATTTTTGCAAATAAATTAATTTAATTTCTTTAGAAATTTTTTTTTTTTCTTTTGCAATTTTTTTTACAATTTTTTGAAATTAAGCAAATCTTTGAAATTGAAATGTTTTATATAAATACAAATAAAATTATGTAAATTATATATTTTTTTGAATTTTTCTGAACTTTTTGCTAATTTTTTGAATCTGGATCTTTTCTATTGTTTTCAAAAATAAGTAAAAGTTTAAAAAAAGTAAGTAAAAAAATATTTAAAAAGAAATCAAAAAGATTTGTAGATTTTTTCGCGTTTGATTTTTTGCAAACTTTAGAATTGTTTTAACTTCTGCAATTTTTGCAAAATAATAATTTTATTTTTTTAATTTTTTGTGAATATATACATTTTTCTGAAAATTGAGCAATTTTTTTGAAATTGCAATGTTAGACATACTAACAAATAAATATTATGTAAATTATACATTTTTTTAATTGTTCTGAACTTTTTGCAAATTTTTTGAATCAGGATTTGTGTCAAATTAAGTAAAAAAATTCAAAAAATTTTGAAGAGTAAGCACATTTTTGTTTTTTTGCAAATTTCAGAATTGTTCTAATTTCTGCAGTTTTTTTTGCAAATTTATTTTATTTTTTAATCTTTTGCAAATTTTACATTTATTTTTGAAAATTTAGCAAATTTTTGAAATTGTAATGTTACATATAAATAGAAATAAATATTATATTAATTTAGGAAATTTACCTTGCAGATTTTTTTATTTTTTAAATATTTGCAAATTTATCAAAAATAAAAACCTAAGACATCAGATGTACAATTTTACAAACATATATACTTCTTGATTAGATTGTTATTCACTAGAGTTTTTTTTTTTACTTTTTTGTCTTTATTGTGAAGATGAAGTAGATTTTGTGGCTCCTAATCGACTTTAATAAAGGTTAGCTGAGGCAAAATGGCTCCTATTAAGTAAAAGTTGCAGACCTCTGGGTTAGAAAAAAGGCCAAGAGCATTATTTTTAGTCCCCAAAAATAATTCCCTTGTATTTTTTGCAGTAAAATCTTTTGAAATCTGAGTTTAACCTTTTAAAAGGTCAGTCTGATGTAGCTACATTCCTGTCTTTGCACCCTCAGGTGGGCCCAAGTCACAGATGAGCTCCAGCAGGCTCTTCTGGACCTTGAAGAGGAGAAGGAGAAGAGGAGACATGTCGAGGAAGAAATGAGCTTAAAAACCCACGAACAAGACAACTTGAAGAACAAACTGAGTGCCTTAATGGAGGAACGAGCCAATGCACACATGGTCGCAGAGACGTCTCTGCAGGAGATGAAGCCGGCTTCAGACTCTGCCGAACGGAGCGTTGAGCTCAGAGATGACGACCATCTGCAGACACTACAGGTTTGTTCACAGCTTAATCAGAGTAAACACACCTGTCTCTGCCTGAATGTGTGGAAATAGTTTGTGTCTTGAAAAGCTGACAGGATTTCTCTTCTCTTCTAAAAGGCTCAGTGTGAACTCCTCGCATCAGAGCTACAGGAAACAAAAACGACCCACGAAACCACCTCAGCCCTACTCGATCAAATGACGCTGGATCGAGATGAAACCGTAAAGAAGCTTGAACAGGCTCGTGCACAGGCTCTCCAGGTGCAGACAGAGGTGGAAAGGTTGAAGGAAGAGCTGGAGAAGAGGCAGAGCTTGCTGGACTGTGCTGAGAAGGAAAAGAGCGAACTGGAAACTCAGATCTCCTCCTTGAGACTGAACCTGGCTGAGCTGGAGGAGGCTCAGGCTCAGGCAGAGCAGGAGAGGGAGCAGCACCGCAGGAAAGAGGAGGAGACGGAGCAGCGCATCAGGAAAATAGAGCAGGTCTTAGAGGAGGAGCTGGAGCAGTTTGAGAATCTGCTCAAAGACAAAGATGATAAGGTATAACACCAGTTCATCCACTTCTTTGTTTCAATCCAAACACGACGTCTGCATCAGTAACCATGTTTTTTTTCCCAGCTGGCCGAGGAGAGGGAGAAATGGGAAGACGAGAAGCAAGAGAAGGACAGAGACTTCCTGCAAATGAAGCGTCACCTGGAGGAGCAGAGGCGGGAGCGGGAGGAGGAGGTGAAGGCTCTTCTTGGGAAGCAGACTGTGTTGGTTGAGGAGGCGACAGAGAGGCTGGAGACGTCTCACCGACAGGAGATCAAAGAGCTGAAAGAGAAACATCAAACACAGGTGAGACACACACCTGCTCATGGTGACAAACACGTCTTTACACAACGTATTCACTAGATTTTTTCAGACTGGACGTTCAGATTAAACTGTTTCAGCAAAATTTGATGCTACTGTAGCGCGTCATTTCTTTGATGCCGTTTTGCATTATTTTCTAGATCTCCGAGCTGAAGTCTCACCTGGAGTCTGAGCTGCTGAAGCAACAGGTGGTTATGGAAGACGAACAGAGGAGACAGATCAGCCTCATCAAACAGGTATTACAATGAGACACACGAATGCAAAACTTCTGCCTTATTTTCATGCGACAAAAAAACTTTCTTCTTCTTGTATTTGCTACTCCTTCAACAAACTTTAACTGATTGTCGCCTTTAAAACTTCAAAACATTCAACTCATTCAGGACTACGCCACTGTCACTTTTCAAGTCCGTTTCAGGTATACTTTCAGAGATATTTCACGTTTTTTTTGCAATATCAGTCCCATAGAGAATGACTGTAAAATCTTCAGGATTTGCTCCTTTCATAAAAATTTTCAGCCTGCTTCAAACCCTTCTCATTCAGTCATACATTTACCTAGAAACATGATTCCAACTTCAAAATATTTCGCTATCTTTTAGCTTCATTCAGTAGTTTTCAAATTCATCCTAGCATTTATAGTTTCTTCACAGTGACCCTTCAAAGGTCATGATGATTTTCAGCTCTTCGAGCCGTTTAACATTGGTGTGTATTGGACGGAATGTTCCAGATTAGAGCGGGAAATTCAAATGACAGAGTGGGGAGAGGGGGAAACAAAACCTAGAAACTCGCTGGAAAAACTGTCCTCTTGGCCTTATATTTCGCCTCACCATGACATACAAGGTGTCAAAATGTAGGTAATCTTGTCCTGCTTCTGACAAAGTGTTTTTTGGAGAACTGTCACGAGAAGTCAGCATCAGCACCCCATGTATATCCATGTTAATTCCTGAGGGGTTTTCTCAGAGATCAGTGAAGGGTCACTCATTTGTCTCTCGCCGTCACAACCACATTTCTTGGTCTACAGACATGAAACCAACATGGACAGCTTCATCAGGGTCTCAGGACTCTCACGGTCCAGTTGTTTTTCTGATCGCTTTTACTGTTCTGTTCCAATTGCAAGCAGTCTGAGGCCATGATTTCAGTGGTACAGTCCTCGGAAGCAACAGACTCCACCAGCTCTCTTATGGCAGTTGGTAAACAGTAATCACCATGGCAACATCTGGCTTCAGATGGGCCTCAGCTGACAGGCTTACATGATTAAACTCACACCAGGACACACAGGCTGTGTCCGAAATCACTCCCTGTTCACTATATAGTGCACGATATGGTGAATACACCATTTTGTAGTGCTTTCGGAAATCTGAAGCGACATGCTTCAGTGATGACGGCATCAGCTGATCACCTCTGGATCACAACAGCTTCAGTAACCTTTGGTCAGATTGACATAGAATAATAAGCTGGTATAACACATATACAAAGTCACATTTTAGCGTGTGTTTTTATTCTCTGCTCAAACTGTCGGCTGTGATCACGCCAACTGAAAACAGGAGGAACAAATCACTGAATGAAAATCATCATCTCAAGGTCATCTGCTCTCACACACACACACACACACACACACACACACACACACACACACACCTCCATCCCTCCCTCCTGCTCTCTGACCCGCTCTCAGCCGTCCTGATGCCTTCACTGACGCTCAGAAACGCCAACGCCAGAGTCCATCAGTGTGGGCGTGGACACGTAGCAGGAGGTGAGGGAGGTGCGTTGTCATGACAACGTGAGGGTTTGCGATAAAGGTGTTACCATCACACTTTTGAGATAAACTTAAGAATCAAAACTTCTGAAAAACCACCTCATGAGAAGTTTTTAGAAATCTTGGTGTTTCCAACTCTTTCCTCAAAGTTAAAGAGTTAATCCACAGAAAACTGAGTATTTTATTCAAACACATCATATTTATTCAACATCAGTCAACAATATCAGAAACTCTATGATCTACAGGGATCAGCCTCAGAATGAAAGGAGGTTAATACAAGGATTTTATAGGTTTTTTTTTTTGTTGTTTTTTTTTTTTATTTTCAGATCTTTTTAAACCCACAATGTATGCTTGTGTTTTGTGGGGAAGGGGGGGGCGTTTGGTGGGGAGGGGTCTGGCCTCTCACTCTGTGCTCTGCGTCCTCCGCTGTTTGTGCTGACGGAGGCAGCTAGGAGTGCAGAACTTTTTCACTCTCCTCCAGAGTGAGACCCTCTCCACCTCAGGTGTTTCTCTGACCACAGCTGATGTCACTTCCTGTGGCTCAGGTGATTCCTCCACAATCTCTGCTGGTTCCTGGACGGTCTCTGGTGTAACTTCGTCTGTCACAGGTGAGTCTTGGACGATCTCTGATGTTGTCTCGTCCACTGCAGATGATTCTTGGACAATCTCTGCTGTACCTTCATCTTCCTCTGGTGACTCCTGGTCCGTCCCAGATGCTGACTGGACGTCCTCAGAGGTCTCCTGGACGTCCTCGGAGGTCTCCTGGACGTCCTCGGAGGTCTCCTGGACGTCCTCAGAGGTCTCCTGGACGTCCTCGGAGGTCTCCTGGACGGTCTCAGAGGTCTCCTGGACGTCCTCGGAGGTCTCCTGGACGTCCTCAGAGGTCTCCTGGACGGGGCTCTGTGTGTCTTCTTGGACGTCTGAAAGTGGGGGCTCTGCCTCTTCTTCCTGCTGACGTTCCTCCAGAGCGTGTTGGAGCTCCTGGACTCTCTCCTGCAGAGCCTTGCAGACCTCCTCTTGGCTCTTTAATTGTGAGGAAACCCAGTCACAGCTGCTGTCCTTCTCTTGCAGCTCGCTCTGTAAATCCTCGACCACGGCTCTGTGCTCTGCCTCCTTTCTTTGGGCCTCTGCCTTCTCCGTCTCCAGCTCCCTCTCAACAGCTTCACGAGCTGTGGCGAGCCTGTCATACACCAACAGGTCTTTGTGCTTCTGGTCTAAATGCTGACGCTTGGTTGCGTGCAGCTTTCTCTCCAGCGCGTTGTTCCTCCCTGTCTCGTCGTACAGCAGGGCATTCTGGGACCTGATCAGAGCGTTGAGCTCGGCTACTTGGTCGTTGTGTTTTTTGTCCGATGCTTTGATCTGGTCCTGCAGAGCCTTGACCTGTTGCTGGAAGGAGACTTTCTCTGTGTCCAGCTTCCCAGACAGACGCTGGACATCAGAAGCTGTCTCTTGGAGCTTCAGCCTGAGTTCCTCTCGGTCTTGTTGGAGGGTGACAGCCTTCAGTCTTTCACCCTGCAGCTGATGCTCCAGATTTAAAGCCAGGTCTTTGAGGGCTTTCATCTGGATGGATGTTTTTGTCTCCTCTGATCTGAGGTTGGAGACCTCGTCCTGCAGGGTCTTTACCTGCTGCTCCAGGGACAGTTTCTCTCTCTGGAGCTTCTGAGCGTGCTCCTGGTTGTGGTTGGTAAACTCCTGTCTCACGAGCCTGAGCTGCTCCTGTTCTTTCTGGAGGGTTTCCGTCCTCAGTTTCTCGGTCTTCAGCTGGTCCTCCAGTGATCCAACGAGAGCTTGTTGCTGAGCCATCTCCTCCTTCACCTCCTGAATGGCCTCCTCCTTCGCCCTCAGCTCCTGTCTCAACTCCTCCATCAGCAGAACGGAGGCGTTGTCCAGTTTTACGGATTCAGTCTCAGGTCTCTGGGTTTCGTTGGACCTTGAGAGCGCTGCAAGTTTTTTGTTCTGTGCGGATATGACTCCCAAGAGCTCATCCTTGGTTTTGATGAAGTACTGGCACATATCCTGAGTGGGGATGAAGGTGGGGTTCAGGTGTTTGACCTCTTCTCTGAGCTCCCTGATCTGTCTTTCGTAGTAGAGCCTCTCAGTGTCCCCCATCATCAGTGGTCTTTCTACCTGGGCAGGGTTGGTTTTTGGGACGGCTCCTTCTCTACATGGATCAGGGGTCTTCCTCTCCTGCTGTGTGGGTCTCTGGCTGCCTTTGTTTTCTTGGCTGTTGATGTTGAATGTGGCCCACTCTGGCAGGACAGGAGTAAAATCCTTTTCTTCCTCCATCTCCATCACATCAGCCCAGTTAATGGTGAATCCTGACTCTTCTTGGTCAAACATTGTTTGTTCTGTGTTTGCTAGTTTTCGTTCAATCCTTGAAGAAAGCGTCCTCTCAGTTTGATCTCTGCTCTGTTATGAGCTTGAGAACTGGAAATCTCTGGTACCTATAAAGATTCTGTGTTCCGTTCCCCTCATCTCTACGCTCCTCTGTGACATCACAGCAGCTGTGATCACAGCAGCTGTGATGTCATCCGGAATCTTTCATTTCTAAATAAACAAACTTTATTGATCTGAACCATAGACTTTAAAAAACAATGGACGTCATTTTGCTCGGCTCGAAGGGAAGTCTCCACAAAAACTGCTCCCCCTGGTGGCTGGCTGCAAAAAAAATCCATCTCCCCAGTCATTCCAGATGGGCTGTGGTCAAACTTAAAAAAATTAATACACCTGGTAGAAATGTTTCTCGCGTCTGATTGTTGCGGTGATTTTGAAATTATCATTTGGCTGTCTTGTATGTCAACCCAATGAGTACTCTTTTTTTTGAGAAGTAAAATGTCATTGAGCGCAATTGTGCAGCCCAATGATACCAAATAAAATTGGGACATTTTAATCCCCCTCCATCAAATGGTAAAGTTTTGCTGTTTTAAATCACATTTCATCTCTTTATTCTCCGTCTTTCCTTCAGGTGACTGAGCGCGAGCATGAGAGGATGATTTCAGAGCTGACGGCCAAACACAACGAGGAACTCAACCGTCTGAGGTCGGAGCTGTCCGTGGAGCTGAGGGAGAGTCTGGAGGCTGCGCACCAGGCCGAGCTGCAGCAGGCCAAGGTATGACAGATACATACTCACTACCATTTCCCAGATTAAGAAAGACCACTCTCAAACTAGCGCTCAACTTCCTGTAGGTCCAAAGGACCGCTGAGCTGGAAGCCCTCCGCCTGAGCCTGACCAGCGCCCACCTGACCCAGCTGGAGCGCTCCCAGTTGAACCATCAGCAGGAGCAGGACTCTGCTCTCACCAAAGCCCAGACCTCCCTGAGAGATACGTTTGCACAGGAAAGTGCTCAGCTACAGGCTCAGCATCAGCTGGACCTGGACCGCATCCAACAGCAGAACCAGGAGCAGCAGGAGAAGCTGCGTGAGCTGCACCTCCAAAACACGAGTGAGTGTGCTCGAGAGGCTTTTAGGCCGTGTGCTTTTTCATGTTCGCCTGCAGGTGCACTCAACCTGTGTGCTGTTACGAGTCACCCTCTTTCTCTAAAAGCTTATTTAAGCACAGGGCAGATGTAAACTTCATGTTACTGCATGCTGTATCTTTACTTTTGCATGCACAGATGAGTTGAAGCAGCAGTGGGAGGCGACTGCAGCTGTGATGGAGGAGAAGAAAGCCGAAGAGATACAGGTTGAGCTTTTTTCATCAAAACTTAATTAAAAAAAAGTAAAATTTCAGATAATTCACTATGTAAATTATTTAAATAGATACCCCAGTTCATCATGGCCTCCTCTTTCTCCCAGGCTCTGAGGTCACACTGGGACAAACTCCTCTCAGAAACCCAGAACGGTCTCACCACAACCCAGAAGGAACTCAGAGAAGCTCAGGCAGCTCTGACCCAGACCCAGTCAGACCTGAAGGAGACGTCTGCCCGGCTCCAGGAACTCCAGACCTCCAGCAAGGAGCAGAAGGAGAAAGTAGAGGAGGAGCTGAGAGGAGCCTTGGCTGACAGAGATGCTGCCGCCTGTGAGCTGCTCAACTTTTCCTGCCTCCTTAATTTCTCAGACGGTGAAGTCTGCACTGTCCTGTTGATGTTTAACCCTTTATTTCCCCCTAAGGTGCTCTGGAGGAGCTGGTTTCTGGTCATAAGGAGGTGCTGCAGGAGAAAGAACAGCAAGTGCTCCACCTTCAGGAGCAGGAGCAGAGACTGCAGCAGGAGGTGAGTGGAGATAATGTCACCACACTGACTGAAACATCTCTGTGCACATGTCTGGACTCCTCAGCTGACGTGAAACAAACAGATAAATGAATCCGTGTTCCTCCCTCCTCCTGAACCAGGTTGTGCGCCTGCAGGAGGAGAAGACCTTATTAAAGCTGAGCTCAGAAGAAGAAGTGGGTCAGCTGTGGAGCCAGCTGGAGAGCATGAGGACGAGCCGCCAGGAGCTGGGAGGTGAGCTTGTTAAAGCAGCCTGGCATGTGCTGTCAGCTCTTTATTTCAATCAGCTGCACTTACCCAGCATGCATAGCCAACACGCTGGATGCCTGCGCTGCTCTAAACATGCCTGACTCCAAACGTTGAAGTGGGTTTCTAAAAATACACTCTGTGCTTTGATTTCCTGCATCCTCAACACGGTCTGTGTTTTTACCTTCTTCATTCAGAGCTGAAGGAGCAGCTGCTGGCTCGCTCCTCGCGTGTCGATGACATCGAGCGCCTGAAGTCGGAGTTTAACGATCAGAAACGGGAAATTAAGGAGCAGAACGAGGCCGAGCTGGAGAGCTTGAGGAGGTGTGAGGAACACAGACGCTCCTCTTGTTTAAAGTTCATGTCCAGGTCAAATATGTTTGTTATCTTTAAATCCTTGTTGTCTCATATCTGCTTTGACTTTTCCCTCCTCCAGATACTTTGAGCAGCGGTTGCAGGTGGCAGAGGAGAGCTACAGAGAGGAGATCGCTCTGCTCCAGCTCAGGCTGGTGGAAGGTGCGATGGAGGAATCTGTCCTGTCCAGGTACGTCAGGAAACATCTGATGAGAAATGAGCCCAAAAAACTTTTAAGACATTTTAAAAACAGTTGTTTTTCTGCTTCAGTTCCTTCTGTCAGAGCCGAGCAGAGGACGTGGCTCCTGATGTCGACCTCAGCCTGGAGAAACAACAGGTCAGTGCATGTTTTCATAGAAAGAAGAGCAGTGAAATGTTTCGTTTTTGTTTCCCTCTTGGTCAACAAGTCCATTAAATCATGTCTAATCCAGGAGCTGCTGGAGGAAAAACACACACTGGAGCTTTCAAACCTTCGGACGTCCATGGCTCTGTCCTTCAAGGAAGAGCTGCAACAGGTCAGACGTGAACTCCGCTCCTAATCTGAATGACACTAACACAAACCAATCAGAAGGATTTAATAAAAAAGTTTTTTATTTTTACACTGGAAAAAGTGAAATCCAAGCAAGATACAGTCTTGTTCCTAAATGTCGAGTCAACTGAGAGTGGATTGGCTAAAAATGAGCTGTGGCCAACAACAACAAGGACATAAAGATACACGCGCTGATTTTGTTTTTCTCCCAGTCTGAGCTACTTTGAAGCATTTTCAGAATCAGAGGTTGTGTCTTCATGTTTTTCCCTCAGCAGAGTTTCAGGAGAGGCAAATAACTGTACATTAAATTGTTCATTGGGCTTAATATGTGACACATTCAAATGTGTCATTTCATGATATTGAAAGGCAAAAATGATGCCTGAGTTTTAGAGCAAAAAAAAAACTTTCCAATGAGGTGAGAAAAATATACTTGTTTAGTTTCTTGAAGCAAAAAAAAAAAATCTTAATACAAAAAAATGAAAGACGTAGATGATTCTGCTAATTTGTCAAGATGTTTTAAAGCTGGATGTAACAGGGGTGGGGATGTCATAATTTAAAGGTACAGTGCGCAGAATTTTGAATGGTGTAGCCAATTTAGCAGCCAGACTGAATTCTCAAGTCCTTGAACAGACGGTGGCCTTTTTGATTTGTTAAGACCAGATGCAACATTTACACTCATATACCTTTAAAGCTTGTTGGCCTTCTCAGACTGTCATCATTAGGGCTAATAATCTAATTGCGATTTTTTTAGACCAATATTGCAATTAAGCATACAATTTTTTTGTGGAGGGCGTTTATCTTCTGTATTGTTCACTTAAGTTTTAAGTCATTTTATAGTGTGACTAACCAACAAAAGATACTGTTAGCATTTAAACAAGTCTTTTTTGCATTTCTTAATTGAAAAAGAAAAAGGAACACTGAAATCTTACTAACCTCCAGTTGTCAGTCAGAGTAACAAACCATGTAGAAAAAGTGACCAAGGGGTCTGGCTCTACGATCTACTGGATGGATCTTTGTAGCCTTCAGGGTTTTTTTTTCAGAAAAAAAACAGCATTTTGCCTTTTGCTGGTTTTGAGGGAGAACAAGTACAAGTTACTATATTCCCTCCAGGTCTGTGAACATGAAACTTTTTTTTTTCTAATTGCAGCCTTTGTGATTTGAAAATTGTATTCTATTACAACGATGTTGGTTTAAAATCGATTAATTGTTCAGCCCTAGTCATCATTTTCAAGACATGTGACCAATTAAAAGTGCTGTAATATGCTGAAATACACGTGGACGGAGTGGAAGGTTTGGTGCGTTTAATTTGTGCCCTGAAGTGTGAGTTTATGAGTTTCAAGCTGGAAAATTTAAAACTGGAACGCCCTCTGAGGTCTGAACTTTCTACTGGGGGTTTACAATCAAAGATGGTCACCCTCAGTGTAAACAGTAATACACATACTGTTATATTCTGTTTATTTTAGCATTTCCGTCTCATGTTTGTTGCAATAAATCAGCCAAATACAGAGTGGTATTCGATGTTAGTATGTAGAAATATTGCTGTTATCGGAAGTTTTCTAGACTTGGCAACTGAAATGCTTTAAACTCGGAAATGATGCCACTCCCTCCTTCCAAGTTATGATGTAAATTAGGGATGCTGGATATATTGGTATTGGTATCAATATCCGTATCAACGTATATTTACTCATTAGCTGTCGGCATTTTCAGAGCATCTTGAATGATCTTTAAATAATCTTGTTTTCTCTGACTATGTAAACACCAAAACTACTTAAGAAGAGAGAACTCTCCTCTTTTATGTCTCTCCTCCTGTTTTTGATCCAAAAAACAGACAATGTTCTTTTTTGATTGCATTCATCATCACACACATTATCTCAGATAGTTTGTTTTTTTCTTTTCTCTTTCTTTTTTTTTTTTACTAATATTGATATCCGTAAATATCGGTTATCGGCCATAACAGCATTATTAATATCAGATATCGGTATTGGCCAAAATTTTCCTATCTGTGCACCGCCAATGTAAATGGAGCTTTAAAGGTACATACTCGTAAATGTTGCAGCTGCTCCACATGTGTTAAGAACAAGAAGTTCTCGTGATGTTTGACAAGTACGAGCCATTATTAGCGAATTTTTACCCTTAAAAACATCCATCACTACAAATTTTTCTTCACACATCAACTACTCCCTTCTTCCTCTTCCCACTGCTGTCTTTAACTTCTTATAAAAACACACATCACTAGCTTCTCTTTCTCTGGAAGGAGGATGATAATTCTGTAAGATGGAGAGGGATCTGCTCCATATCATCAAAAACAAATCCCTGTTTTTTAATTTGAGGGATTAAACACTACTTCAAACATTTTTGTGAATACTGCTTCCCATTTCTGCTCAGTCTGATCTGCTGAACCCTCTTAGTCTCTCTCAGTGAGCGTTCACAGTGACGGTTAGGGTTGTTTAGATTTGTCTGTCGCTCTTTATTCAGACTGTTTCTCAGCGACTGATCCCAGGCCGCACAGAAAGACAGTTTCATGAGGTTATTAAAGCTTTTTCTGTGCCTCATTCTGTACTTCAGGTGCGCTCAGACCTCACCGACTACTACTACGAAGAGCTGCAGGAGACAAAGACTCGTCACGCCCTGGAGCTGGAGCAGCTGAGAGCCAAACTGTCTGACCATCACTTACAAGGTTCATCACACGTTCAGCTAAACTGACGTCTAAACTGGACGTTTGTAGGGTCATTAAGTCAAATATAATCCTTCTTCTTCTTTAATTTTTAGAACTGACACACGTTCGTTTGGAGGCAGCTCGACAGGTCGAGGTAAGAAATGAATCAGGTATTTGATTGAACATTAAAGTGACTTTTTGAGCCGTTTTTTACATTTTCATGTCGTTTGGATCAGGTGGAAGTCGAGCAGCGGATGTGGCGTCACGCTGAAGAGCTGCAGGAAAACATGACCATCGTTCACCACCTGGAGGACAGAGTCGCCGCTTTAAGCGTGCACGGAGCAGAAACGACTCCAGAGGTGATCGATGAACCTCAGCGAGACGCAGCTCTGAAACAAGACAGGGAGGAGATCAGCCGGCTCAGACGAGACCTCCAGGAGAAGCATGAGGAGGAACTGACGGCGCTGAAGTCAAATCATGACCAGGAGATGGAGAAAGAGCGGGAAGGCTGGGAAAAATCCCTCCAGGAGCAGAGAGAGAAGTTACAGTCCCTCCAGGCAGCGCTGGACAGCAACGACAGTAAGACTGAGCTGATGTTCAACGCTGTGTGTGAGTTCAGCTCTTCAGTTTATAACATGTCGTCTTTCAGGCCCTCAGGTCCTCGCAGAGAGGCAGAGACTTCAGGCTCAGCACGATGAGGAGCTGAAGGAGGCAAAGAGCCGAATGGCAGCAGATATGGAGGAGCTCGCTCGTCTCCTCCAGGAGCAGAGCGAGGAGCAGCTTCGAGACGCACACGACAGGTGAGGTCCTCAGAGTGGAGAAGTCAGCTGTTTGACAGAGGATGGAGTATCAGTTACTAACGTATTAAAAAATCAGGCTTTGAGAAAAATGATGATTCTTACTTTAATTACCTGAATTGAGTGAGATTAATTACAGAGTTCCTCCTTTTCTTAAATTCTTTTTTTATTATGGTTTTTCAGGTCCATGCAATCAATGAAAATACATTTCGTACTTCATATTTAGCCAATTTTGTAAGAGCACCAAAATATCCCAGACTTCGTAAGCAGTACAAATGCACCGATACAAAAATTTTGGCCGATACCAATATTTACTGATATTACTTATAAATTCATATTGGTAAAAATTTAGAAAAAAAATTAGAGAAAAAAAAGTCTCGACACAGATGATGTGTTGAGGTAGTTCAGAGAGAAAGAGCAGAGCGATCGTGAGAAAAGACGACCATGGAGAGGATCAAAGGATGGAGCGCCAAGAATAACGTGATCAAAAAAAAAGTACGTTTTGTCTGTTTCTTGGATCAAAAACAGGAAGAGAGACATAAAAGAAGAGAGTCCACTCTTCTTAGGTAGTTTTGGTGTTTACAGAGTCGGAGAAAACAAGATTATTTTGGTCTTGAAAAATCATTCAAGATGCTCTGAAAATGCAAGCAGCTATTGAGTAAATATCAGCCAATACCAATACTGATTTATCGTGCATTCCTAAAAAGCATGTGAGGACCATTCAGGAAAATATACATGTAACTATTTTTTATAAATATAGTAAAATAAGAACAGGAACTTAAGTTAAACATACAGAAACACACGTGTATAAAATGTTAAGGTAAAGCCCTTTAAAGAGGAAATATAAAATAAAAAAAAGAAAGAACAGAAAGATCTACTTTAGACAAATGATGGTCTTATTGGTGTAACATATATTATCCATCTTTCCCATCTTTAAAGAGAGAAAAAAAAACAAACCAAAACAACTTAACCAAGCAATTAATGCTTACATGAATTAAGATTTTTTCTTTTTTTATTTATTTATTAGTTTTTCTTTAATTTTTTTTCTACTCCTCTTATTTATTCCTATTTTTACTCCTTTTCTTAAATTAACTATATATTGTTTTTTTTTTTTGGGGTTTTTGTTTTTTCATGTGCATGTGCATCTAAGTGCCTAACAAATGTCCTGGGGGTGCTTTTTTGGGATGCTGGTCATTTTTCAACATATCAGTATCAGTATTGGTATTGGCCGATATTTACTCAATAGTTGCTTGCATTTTCAGAGCATCTTGAACGATCTTTCAAGACCCAAGTAATCTTGTTTTCTCTGACTCTGTAAACACCAAAACTACCTAAGAAGACTGGGCTCTCTTCTTTTATGTCTCTCTTCCTGTTTTTGATCCAAAAAACTGACAAAACAAACTTTTTCTGATCACGTTCATCTCGTACGCTCCATCCTCTGATCCTCTCCATGGTCGTCTTTTCTCACGATCACACCGCTCTTTCTATTTGAACTACCTCAACACATCATCTCAGACTTTTTTTTTTTTCTTACTGATATATCTATCAGTAAATCGGTTATCGGCCATAACAAAAATATCAATATTGGCCCAAATTTTTGGTGCATCCCTATTGATAGGTGATCTAAACCTCACTCTGAGACTAAATAAAATATTTGATCACAAAAAAATCTCACTTCTTGTAATCTCAAAGCAAAGATAATCATCTCCATCTTAAAAATATCATAGATTACCTCCACGTGAGGATTTCCAGGTTTTAACCACCGTCTGGTTAAAACTTTTCCGCTGGCAGCACCAAGGATCTGAAATAAGTATTGCATATCAAAAGAAACATTTTCTGATGTAATAGCACCCAAATACAATGAGTCAAATTTAAGTGGATGTCTATCTGAAAAGAAAAAACACTTTGCAAAACTTTGTAAACCTCACTCCAAAATGGAACCAGGACCAGAATATGTACATTTATACAAAATCCCCGACATAAAGTTGAGCTTAAAGTTTTCCTTGTGTCTCACATAAACAGAATTCCTCCTTTAAAAGCAGAATCAAGAAGTCAGATGCTTTTTCACTGGCCTTACTGCCCATAAAATATTTTACTCCCGTGTCCCTGATCCTCAGCTGTTCATACTGAGTCCCTTATGAATGCTCTGCTCAGTAAGAGCTCAGTCTGACTGAGTTTTTGTCTGTGCTCAGGTTCCAGGATCAGAAAGCTTCGCTGGAGCAGAGTTTGCTTCAGAAATATCAAGCGTCTGTGGCAGAGCTGCAGAGAAACCATCACACTGAGCTGCAGCAGCAGAGAGACGCGCTGCTGAACAAACACTCCCAGGACACAGACGCTCTCAGCTCCAAACACAAAGCACAACTGGACTCCCTCAGTGCCAGTCACAGGGGTCAGACTGAGGCTCTGACTGCTGAGCTGAAAACCACACACTGCGCTGAGCTCGCCGCCCTGGACGAGGCTCTGACAGCGAGGGCCAAGGCAGACCTGGACCGTCTGGAGACCGCTTTGAAGGAGACCCATCAGGCTCAGCTGGAGGCTCTCGAGGCCGAGTTGGCTCACAAACACCAGGAGGAGAGGGATGAGCTGGAGAAGAGGATGCTGGGTAATATGGACACTTTGGAGGCAACATACCTGAAAGAAGTGCAGGTGAGGGTTTAAAAAAAGAGGTGATGCAGAAAAATGAGGCTTTCTGTTCTTGATGCTGTTATCTTCTTTTTTTTATGACGTCAGACGTTACGAGATGAAGTGACCCGACTCAAAGAAAGACACCAGCGAGATCTGGAGCAGCAGAAGTCAGACCAGATCTCGCTGATGGAGCGCTACGCTGTGGAGCAGGCGTCCGTCAGGGAGGAGCTGAGGAAGGAGCTGGCTCAGGTGCACATGGAGAAGTTTAGAGCCATGGCGGGCGAGCTCAGCCACGTCCACAAGGTGAGCGCTGAGGACAGACCGCTGCTACACATGACGTTCACATAGGGAGCAAATCATCTTTAACGAGTGTTTCTTGTTTTTGTTTCTGCAGACTGAGCTCGCAGCACAAAAACAGGCCTTGGATACCGAACACTGCCGAGCCCTGGAGACGCTGAAGAAGCAGGTACTCAACCCCTACTTTAATATTCTTACCACTGATGGAAAAATTAAAGGATCTTCATTTGATTTCTGGTCCTCTCCCAAAAAAAATCTTCTTTCTTTAATTTCACTCATTTATATTCACTATTCCTATTTTTTCTGCATTAAAAGGCTCTAGAGATCAACTTTCCTCCTTAAACCTTCCTCATCAGTTTCTGCTCCCTCAAATCTTACTCCTCAGCTTCTGTCTCTGTTTGCTTTGAAATTGGTTTTAACTCACTGGAAAACTCAACTCTATGTTCCTTGAATTAAAAGAAACAAAATTCAGATTCAGTTCATAATGGTTTTTCATTGTATTTGTCTGTAAGGAAGTGTAATCGAACACAGATTCACAGAAATCATCTCAAGATTGTAAAAACTAAAATTTCAAGCAAACCTGGTCACCCCGTCCCTCGTCTTCAGACATCATGGCGCAATCGCGGATCGTTCCCCGCATTTGTGGGCGAGATATCCGTGAATTAGTGCTTAATTACCCTTCCTTGCAGACTCTGAACTGAAATTAAATTTTTTATTTAATGAATTTAAGAGCAGGGTTCCTGTGGATCCTTAAAAGTCTTAAAAGGATTTGAATTAATAAATCTAAAATGTCCAAAATAATCTTTAAAAGTCTTAAAAAAATATTAACAGATGTTCATATTATTGTAAATAGTCTTAAATCTCTCAATAGAGGCCAATTTCTTTTTTTTAATTAGCATTTGTTTATTTTTTCTTAAGTAATTTACTGAGTGTCTCTCGTGGTAACATCACACAATCTGTGTTGCTAGGCGCCGCCCTGTTGGTCGTGGCTGCCTGTTGCAGCAGCTCTCTCGTCTTTGTCCGTTTCTTGTAATTTTTTCTAGGAATGTCCCGATCATGTTTTTTATGCTCCCGATCTGATTCAGATTTTCTTATTTTGAGTATCTGCCGATCCTGATATTTCCTGATCTGATCCTTCAGCAATGCATTAAGAAAAAAGAAAAGAAAAAAAAAACTCCTACAAGTAGTCCTTTGGCTTTTTTGTTTGTTTGTTTAAATGAGGTTTCATTCTGTCCAACATGGATATAGCTTTTTTTTCTCCACTTAGTGCAGCATTGGATCAACAAAATAAAAATAAAGCTTCTCAGTGGTTCACCACAAGATAACTTTGTATGTGTTTGACAAGGTTGCAGTTTTGTTGTACTTGTTACAAAGACAAATAAAGTTCTATCCTAAAATGAATGATGATGTGCTATGATACACATTTTAATCAAAAACAAGAACTAAGGCCCCAGGCTTTTTCCGATTCCCTCTCCGATCACGCGATCTGGACGTCCCTAATTTTTTTTGTCTCTTTTGTGTCGTTTTTGTATTTGGAGTGGGTCATCACTTTGTGTGGCTCATTTGTTGGTCGTTGACACCAAACTGTTTTTTTCTTCAGTGATATTTTTACTACTTTTTCTCCTGTGTTTGTCTGGAGATCCTACATGTAACCATGGCTGCATTGTTTACATGTGAAATCAGCTGTTAGCAACCTGTAGCATGTCATGCTAACTGGTGCAAGGCCGGATGATTTCCTTTCTGTTCATTTTCTTACTTTTGTTTTCTTGATTGCCGCTGTGACTCCTGGTGAACTTCCCATCGGGGATAGATAAAACATTTTCTATTTTATTCTTTTTTTTTTATTCAGTCACGACAGTGGGACAAACAAACATTGATGCGGTTGCAGCAGAGACTATTAATAGTCCCTAACCC
Source organism: Halichoeres trimaculatus (assembly GCF_033239565.1). Classification (NCBI taxonomy): domain Eukaryota; kingdom Metazoa; phylum Chordata; class Actinopteri; order Labriformes; family Labridae; genus Halichoeres; species Halichoeres trimaculatus. Next base: position 30,268,191 of record NW_027437195.1, read on the forward strand.
TGTGGAATTAATTTTGTTTTTTTTTTCCATTTGTGTTTATTGTGAAGTTGGTCTTATATTTAATTTCAAACAGCATTAAAAAAATCTTGAAAATTCTTGAATTTAACTTACCTTAAGCTGGAGGAACCCAGTAAGGAAAATAGTTGAATTTTCAAATATATGTATATATATATATATATATATATATACATATATATACATATATATACATATTAATAAAATACAACAACAAAGAAATTCAACTTTTAAACCTCAAATTCAGTTTCAATCATGCTTTTAATTCAATCTAATAATACAAATTCATTAATTACAAATCTCAGCCCCTCCCGAGATGAGCGCTGTGTCCTTTCAGTTTTTTCAATTTTAACATCAGTGCAGCATCACTGTACAAAAACTAAAATCTAACCAAGTGTTTGACTTATTTTGAGTAAAAAAGTCATCCTAGACTTCGTCTGAGCCACGTCAAAGTCTAACTAGTCCAGAAAAATATCTTATTTCAAGATGTTTGATGCTTTAATAAAATCTTTAGTTTTGTATTAATTTAGTTTCTTGTGTGAAGACATTTTTCTTATTTCGAAACTTGATGAGCTCACTCTTGGAGATGTTTCTGGAAGGATTCGGGCATCACTTTTGCTTTCTAACAACTTGAAATAAGACAAAAAGGTGAACTTTTCTTCCATCCCCATTTTCCACCAAGGTGGTTGATTTGTTTCTGTTGTTAAGTCTTTGTTATGCAGTTTGTTGGCATCTGTTTTGTTTGAAATAAACTGTTTGGATTTGAAAAACAAATAACAGAAAGCTAGAGAAGGCCAGAGTTGTGCAAAGTTGAGTCGCTCTTTGCAGCAAAATGCAAAAACCAAAACATGACGTGAAGAGACTTTTTAGCTTGTTTCTCCAGTGAATGGTTTGTTTTGTGTCATTTTTCAGGTGTTAGAGCTGGAACAACAGCACAGCGCTGCTCTTCAGGAGGTATCGCACACCTACACCGCCGAGACGGAGCAACTGAATGATCAGCATGAACTCCAGCTACAGGTGTGTGAGTGTGTGTGTATATTTACATGTCCAAAGCTCTGCCTGCTGAGCTGTTTCTGGTGCCAGTGGGTTGAGTTTGTCTTTGTGGCTCTTCCAGCCCATTAGGGAGCGGATTACACAGAGTTATTGTTCATCCCTGATAATGGAGGACTTGTGTGTGAGGCTGAGGGTATTTATTTGGATATTTTCTCCGACTCTGAGCGTTACTCCAACTGGATGGTGGAGCGTTAATCTAAAAACACGCCACATGTGCGCTGCAGGAGCTGAGGAGCGCCTCTGCACGGGAGCTGGAGGCGTGCCGCAGGGAGCTGGAAGAGGAGTCATCAAGGCAACGGCAGCACTTCCTAGAAGAGGTGGAGCTCCTTAAAGTCCAATCCGAGGAGAGGCTGCAGGAGCGGATTAATCAAGTGAAGGTAAAAAGAGGAGATGAGGAGGAGGAGGTGCTGTCTGTGGAGCTTTTTCTGACATTACTAAACATCTGAGACCTTTGCTGCTGCTCGTCTTTAAGGGACATGAAGGCAACATGTCATCATCATTTATTTAAAGATCAATATTTATCTGAGTGTCTGCTTGAAGAGGCATTATGTAATACCTCTGGATTATGGAAAGCTGTGTGTGTGTGTGTGTTTTGACATTGCCCGCTCTAAGCTCCAGCTGCACCAGCTCTTTCTCAGGGACGGTTCCTCCTCTTGGACTCTTTCCCACTGGAGCTTTATTCAAACCCAGTGTCCACATAATCCCACCATCATCATCATCATCACCATCATATATGTAGAAGTGTTTTGTGCATCTGTCTCTCTGTTCCCTGAGTCTGCAGCGCTGTGTGCATGTGTGTGTTTCTGAGCGCTGCCTAAATGGATGGGTCTAAGCTTTTTATCCTCTGATGCAGAAGATTTGAACCAGAATGCACTTTTTGTCCCCCAGACGTTTCAGTCCTAAGCCAGAGATTTTTTTTTTCTTTAGCTGATGAACAACTAAACCTTCAGCACACTGCAGCTGTTAAAGATGGTGATCCGCGTCGTTTTTAATTTGGTTTTCCATCTTTGCTGTTTTTGTTTTCTTCGAAGACGGAGTCTGAGGAGCAGAAGCGGGCGGAGCTTGAGGACCTGAGGCGGAGCTTCGTGTCCGAGCAGGAGGAGAAGGAGCGGAGCTACACGGGCAAAATGAGTCAGCTCACTGCACAGCTGCAGCAGCTGGATGCTGTGGTGGCCCAGGTACTACACACACACACACACACACACACACACACACACACACACACACACACACACACACACACACACACACACATAATCCCTATCCAGTCTGTTTTTACTGTTTTTTTGTCCTGGTGAAGCCTGAATAAGATAACACCTGCAGCTTCATGTTTGATGTGCAAACACTTGAAGGGTAGGCAGGCTGAAATAAGATGCATTATGGGAGTTGAAGTTCAAAACACAAAATCTGAGAATGAAATGACAACTGTTATGCAGAAATAAGCTAATCCAACAAACTAAGAGAGAGGATAAATATTACTATTTTTCTATCAGGGCATCCGTCTTTCAAGTGATCATGATATCATTAAAGACCCAAACTCATCTGGCAGTTCTATGTCTCACACTATGTATGAAGAAATGTGCCAACATTATTTTTTTCTCTTGATGAGGTTTCTCTAAAGAGGCAAGAATTCACAACTCATCCATATCCTAAAGTGCTGGATGATGAGAGACAGCAAACAAAAAAAGTAGATTATCGGTCTGGCTGATAATCAGCATTTTGAAGCATATCAGCACTTTGAAGCATATTAGCATTTTGATGCATATTAGCATTTTGATGCATATTGGCATTTTGAAGCATATTGGCATTTTGAAGCGTATCAGCATTTTGAAGCATATTGGCATTTTGAAGCATATTGGCATTTTGAAGCATATTGACATTTTGAAGCATATTGGCATTTTGAAGCATATTGACATTTTGAAGCATATTAGCATTTGAAGCATATTGGCATTTTGAAGCATATCAGCATTTTGAAGCATATTAGCATTTGAAGCATATTGGCATTTTGAAGCATATTGACATTTTGAAGCATATCAGCATTTTGAAGCATATTGGCATTTTGAAGCATATTGACATTTTGAAGCATATTAGCATTTGAAGCATATTGGCATTTTGAAGCATATCGGCATCGGCCTAGTTCTTAATCCAATGGCTGATAAGAATACATTCCAAAACTGGATTATATAGGTTCTGACGCAGCCACTCCTCTGTTTGTAAAATGTGTCTTGAAGTGTATTTATTAAGGTCTTAACATTTTTTAATAAGTCTTAAATTTGACTTGTTGAAACCTGCAGAAACTAGAGCTGTGAAGAAATATTAATACAGCAAAATATCATGATACTTTGATGGGTGACAAAATATAGATATTTCAACTCTCAATATCAATGTTAATGTTAAAATAAACTTCGATAGATGGCGCTGAAGAGCTACTCCATGTTGCCCATAAACTGTATAATAAATATAATCTCAAAGTTTATTCAAAATATTTTATTCCTAAACTTGATGCTGTAAACATCAATGTTTTCTCTCTACTCTTGGGTCAGTTGGTTTAAAATTGTTGAAAGTTTAATTTTTTATAGTGTAGTAGACTGATAAAATATTTATCATAGTAATTTTTTGTGAAGTATGAGATTTTTTATGAGTAACACTGGTTACGACAAGTGGCCACGTCTTTCAACCAATCAGTCTTGCAAAATTAGTTTAATGTGACAGTAGTTTTAGTGACAAAACTTCAGGCACGTTATGTTTTCAAGTTAAGTGTTTGTATGAAACACTGCATCTGACTTTCATTATTTCAACACAATAAAATAGAAAAGTTGTTTTCATGAAATAGTCTTGAAATTTAATGTTTCATTTTCCTAGTTGCATCAGGACATGTACATAGAAACCCCTTTCACTTTGTTTTGGTTTGGAAGAAACGACCGTAAGTTCAGTTGGATCCACTGAGAAAGCATCATGTTGTTGGGTTTTGGTTGTGAAGCAGCTGTAATCATCTGTTAATCATTCACTTCTACCACAGTAACTTTAATTTCTGTTTCTAAAACCTTGACTTGGTGGTGTGAGACCTTTCCCTGAAGTTCCTCACGCTCTGATGACTCGGTCGTTAAAAGTGCAGTAAATCTCTGATCACGATCACTGAACCTCGTACATATCAACATTTGTTTCCATGGCGCTGCCTCGGCTTGGAGAGATTAAAACACACACACACACACACACTTGTGGACAAACCCCTGTGAGGTCTGCAGCTGAGGAGTGGTTGGGAGGGGGCTGTTGCCGTGGTAACAGCATTGTTTGGTGGAGCCAGGTGGCTGCTTGAGACATGTTTGATGTGAGGGAGCGGGAGGAGGAGGGAAAAGAGAGGGAAGTGGACGGACGCAGAGAGAGGATGGCGAGGCAGAGGGAGCAGAGGTAAGAAAACTGAGAGGAGGGAAAAGTGGAGCTGGAGAGTTTCCTGAACATCTCTACTTCTGCCAGGGACGCTCTAAGATCACAGCCTGCGTGTGTGTGTTCGCTTTACCTCAGAGGAAGAGGAAGAGGGGTGTGTGTGAAACGCTGCAGAGGATGTTTAAACTGCGTGATTTCTCCCACGATCAACATCTGGTATGATTGGCTTTTTGACGCACAAACTGCCATCTGCTCCTGTCATGCTCCTGGCGCCCACAGGATGTTGTTGGTCATGTGACTTATTTGTTTAATACCTTCATGCTGGTGACAGTGAGGCCTGTGTTTGTCTCACCTTCTGTCCTAATATCCTGTAAACACAGATAATCAGAGAGAAAATGTGCTGTAACAGGTGTTTATGTTTTACTTTGGGGGAAAATGTTGATTAGACTTAATGTGTCTGATTTCAAGATGTTTAGAAACTCAGATTTTTCTTAACACATCTGTAGATCCTTTTATTCTTTACAAGACATTTTCCTTGAATTGTTGTGTAAATGTGGCTCATATTATCTTTAACTGAGGGGGAGCAAATTTGAATTGTTGAATTGAAATCTTCAAATAACATTTTGGAGATAAATCAGGATGCACAATCAGACACTGCTTTCCGTGAATCTGTTAGTAAAAGTTTTCACCCTTTGACCAAGAAAAAAAAACTTTTCATGCCAACTTTTGTCACATTTGTCTGAAGAAATCTCTCAGGAAACGGTGGCGAAAAAAAATCCACCAGGCTTTAAGAGTTTTTGTGGTCGAAGAAGAGGTGATTGGTTGATCCAGAGAAAGAGAAAGTGAAAATAAAAGAGTCAGTGCCTTCAGTAAACTTGTAAAGCAACACCTCAGATGTTTGAGTTTTCCCTCTGCGCTGTTTACAGCCTGCTTTAAAGTCTAACTCTGATTGTTTCTGTGTCTCTTCGTCCAGCTGCGAGCGGAGGTCAGCTGTCTTCAGGGAGAGTTAGAGGGGAAACGTGCGGAGATGGACACGCTGGACTCTCTCCTCCAGCGGAGGGAGCGTGAGAGCCAGGAGGGAGGAAACCTCCTGAAGATGCTGACCGATGACCTGCACAACGCCAAAGAGGAGAGGTAAGAGAGCGGAGGAGTAGGTGGACACAGATTTGTCTGTTTGACTTTGTCCAGACATGGAGAAACCATCACAAAGAAAACCTGTGATGGGTCGTTAGTGAACGATTCGTTCCAAATTAACGAATCACCTGGGTGAACAAACTGAACTGAATCGCTTACTAAAAAGAGTCGTTCATTCCTCAACTCTAGTTGCACTTTCCTCACCGTAAGAGTTGCCACAGTCTGCCCTCCCTTTCCCTTTCATGTCAGTGATCTGTAATGACTGAACCAACTACAGCTACAAATGAATTATTTACAGAGTCTCACACCTTATATTTCTTCATGGTTCCTGTGGAATCTTGAAAAGTCTTAAAAGGCATCGAATTCATAATTCTAAAAATAAGGCCTGAATTGGCATTAAAAAGTCTCCACATTTCAAAAGTCTTAAAAATTTAAACACATTGGTAAGATTTATGTTAGTTTGAAGTAAAAAAATATTAAGTAACATTTATCAATTTTTCTAAATAATTTCCTGATTTACTCTCGTGGCAACATTGTGTAATCACAGTAGTGGAACTAAGAAAACGGTGATGTGTTTGCACCAGGAACTTTTAAAGCAGACGCATGTCTTGGTTCTACCTAGGGTGCCTGGTGAGAGAAAAAAATGAGGAAAAATTGGCAAAAAAAAATCCAGAAGTGGCTTAGGAAAATTGATTATGGCAGCAAAATTGAGAATTAAATTTGAAATTAAATTTCAAAAAACGTGTAAAAATTCCAAAAATGGTTGTGACAGTGGCCAAAAAAGATGAATGGGGGCAAAATGGGCATAAAGTTGTAAAAAATGGGGTTAAAAAGAGGTAGAAAGTGATGTATTATGTAAAATAAACATTGGGTTAAAATTGCCTCTAACCCACGTAATTCATCTGGTGTTTTTGTTTGTTAGTTTTGTTTTGTTTCACTTGTGGTTTGTTGTCGACTTGTTTCTTTAACTTGATTTCCAATGTCATTAAAAAGTCTTAAAAAGTCTTAAATTTAACTTGCCTTGAGCTGTAGGAACCCTGTTCTTACATATTGTGAACTTAACATTAGAAACACTAGTCCAAGCAAAGAAGAAAAGTCCTCCCAACTGTATTCATTTTTTTTTTTTTAATGAAGAGAAAAAGTATTGTTTTGGTTTTTTTTGTCTTTAAAGTAGGTAAAGTGAGAACAAATGTTAAATACAGATGTGTTTCTCTTTGGGAGTTTAATTATGGAACAGACTTAGTGATGGCTTTAAATTGTGTAAATCTTTGTTGAGTTTCAAAAAAACTTTGAGGAGTAAAAAAGTAAAGGGTTACAATGAAAACGACTAAATGTAAAATGATTAAGAAGAATAATTTAGAGTTAATTAAGAGTGTATTACTGATAATCTGGGTTATTTATGGATTGTATAGGATGAGCAAAAATAAGCCTCAGCTTCGGCCCGCTCCTTTTTCGGTTTATTTAGAAAAAACAGTGAAAAAAATGTTTGGTGCAACCATGTATATACATTTTCAAGTCTGTTTATTTATTTGGTAAAGTGATAGCACATAGTTTAGTTAGTTTAACCCAGATGACAGTGTTAACATCCACTAACAACAGTCTCAGTCAGTGGCCCTCGTTTATCAGTCTTGTGTGGGAATTCAGAGAAATGACGCCATTTATTGTAAACCGATAGAGGAAACACTTTTTTATACGGAGTAATCAGCTGACAGCTCACGCTGCTCTTTCGTCGCATCGCAAGTATTTCACAGATTGGCGGAATAACAGCGAACAGTTAAAAGCATTCTTGGTGTCATATCTAATTCAAGGATCTAAATATTAATCTAAGAACATGAGTTTTTATTTCTGAAAATATCTTGTGCTCATATGATCTAATAACTCTCCTCCATAGACAGATTTCCCTCGCTGCACCCCGCTCTCCACTGACATGAAACTTGCGTACACGAACTCTGATCTGGCGTGGGATTTGAGCGTACCTGACGCCCTCGTTCAGATTGATAAATGCCGATCTGTGCGTGGAAAGGAATACGCACGTTGGGCACATTGAGTCAGTCATTCACTGAACGCACTGAATTGGAGACTTAATCACTCATAAGCTATGTTTATATGCTGTTAATTATCAGGTAAACATCAATATTCCTGTTTCTGAAACATTCAGAATAACCCGTTTACATGGTATCCAGATCAGAACGGCAGCAAACTTAAGTAGGTTTTGGGAGGGTCTGCAATTTACTTTTAAGTTTCTGTATTTATTTCAACTTTTACTTTCACTTCACTACATTAAAAATAAAAACAAATTACTTTGACTCCACTACTTTTACATTGTCACCGTCATTACTTGTTGCAAAACAAAAATGTGAATATAAGCTTACTTAAGATTAATTTTCCGAGAAACAACTGTTTCTAGCTTTTTTGTTTCATACTTCATACGTTTGTACTTTTATTTTTGATACTGAAGTACTTTGAATTTGAGTTATTTTAAGACTTAAAGCAAAGTGAATTTTTTAGTGGGTGACTTTTACAGGAGTAGATGTCAAGTGAAACATTGTTACTTTTGCTCAAGTATGACTTTCATGTACTTTACAGACCACTGCTCTTCCTGTATCCATAGCTCCGCCCCCGAGTCTCTTTCCCCTCAGTCAGCCAGTGATATGTCAGGAAATATTAAGATGCATTGCTGTGTCCACATCAAGATCAGATTATGTTAAAGAGGTCTTATGTTTTCTCTTTGTTGGTGCACGTCTGATATTCCCTCTCCTGTCTCTCACAGGTGTAACCTCCACCAGGCCAATGAAAAGCTCAGGAAGGTGCTGATTGAGATGATTCGCTGCACGATTGCTACAGAAGAGCTGATTGGTCAAAAGATCAGCCCCAGAGCTAAAACATCTGAGCAGGCGACCAATCAGAGGAGCCCAGCGGCAAACCAAGACGCTCAGGAATCAGGTGAGTGGATGTCAGGATTACGGTTTCTGTCCATGATCCAGGAGGACAGGAGGACTCTGTGAACGCTGGAGTTTTCTTGGTTGTACGTTTCAGGAATAGACGAGCTGGAGCTGACCCAGCAGCTCTGTGAGAGTCTGCTGGTTTCAGACGCTCACATCAGTCCTGGAGGAGAGGAAGCAGCTCTGAGCGCGTGCAGCAGGCTGCGCATCACTGTAGACACACTCCTGGAGCTGCTCAACCAGGCCAACACACAGGTACAGGAGGAAACACACACACACACACACACACACCTGCAGACATCTCACTATCAACACAAACGTGTTTTTTTTCCACCAGCTGGAGCAGACGCACGGTGTCCACCTCTCTCTGGAGGAGAAGTTCTCGAAGGGCAGAGAGGACTCGGCTCAGCTCCTCGAGCAGCACAAGCTCCTCCTGGAGCAGCTGGATGAGGAGGCCAAGAGGAAGAGTCAGCTGCAGCTGGAGCTCCACAAAGCCGAGGGTGAGCACGCCGTCCTCCACTCTCTCATTAACCGACCGATCATAACTTCCTGTGCATGACGTGTCGCTGAACGCTGCGTGCAGGGCTCCTGGAGGGCTACGTGGCTGAGAAAGCAGTCCTGGAGGAGTCCCTGCAGCAGAAGGAGAGCCAGGAGGAGAGGCTGGTGGAGGAGCTGGAGGAGCTGAGGGTGAAGCTGCACCAGATGCAGAGTCTGACCGCGGAGCTGGAGAGCCTCAGACTGAAGCACCAGGAGCTCAGCGAGGAGCACGCGCTCCTCCTGCGCCAGAAGGAGCATCTCTCTGCAGGGCTCGGGGAGCGGGAGAGAGGTGAGCACAGCAGATCCACGGTTCGTGTGTGTGTGTGTGTGTGTGTGTGTGCAGATAAAATGTTACGTGACCTGTTAGCTGCGCTCGGCCGCACACTTACATAACGTCTGTGCTCAGATGTGTCTTTTCTCCGTAGGCCATCGGCTCCTTTTAGATCCTGAGACAGGTTTGTGGGTCAGCGTGGAGTATGAGTGTGCGATGAGTGTGCGATGAGGGGATGAACATGCAGTTTCTTTGCTGTGCTGTGTGACGTTACGGTTTGTCAAACTGCGTGCTGCAGAGACGTGGCGTGCTGTGTCAGTTTTTAATCCTGCACACGGTTCATCCGTCGCAGACATTATGTGTAATAACTCTTTAACTCAACCCTTTTCTCTCCATTTCAGACCTGAGAAAACTCCTCTGAGCGTCTCTCTTTTTATATTTCCAGCTCTTCTGGAGGAGACGGAGCGTTTGGCCCAGGACCGGCTCGACTTGCAGCGGCAGGCGGAGAAGGACCGCAGCTCTCTGTCGCTGCGCCTCAGGGCCCTGGAGCGGGAGCTGGATGAGCAGGAGACGAAGGGCCTGGAGACGGAGCAGCACCACAAGACCCACACAGAAGACCTCCACCAGAGGGTGCAGGCGCTGGAGAAACAGCTGAAACACGACCGCCAGTTTATCGAGGTCAGTCTCACTGAAAACATGCGACTGATTCTGTAATTAGGGAAAATTTCAGGTCCATGGGGTTTACTCATCATTTTTTCTAAATATTAATCTCAAACAATGATCAATTTTACTTTTTTTAAAAAATTTTGCTGATATTTCTCTTTTATTTAATACAGAAAGTTAACAGGTTTATCGTTTATTTAGCTAAAAATGCAAATAATGTGTTGGAATAAGCAGTTTTTGTGCCGTCTTATTTCTCAAACGTCAAGTTTGCTCTTTAAAATTAACACTAGAATACATGTTTGTGGTTTTTATTTTCTTAGGATGCACCGATATGAAACTTTTGGCGGATAACCAATATTTACCTTTATCAGTATCAATAAAAAAAACAAAAAAAAAAACAATCTGGGATGTGTCGAGGTAGTTCAGAGAGAAAGAGCGATGTGATCATGAGAAAAGACGATCGTTAAGACGATCAGAGGATGGAGCGCCGATCAAAAAAAGTTCATTTTGTCATTTTTTTTTATCAAAGACGAGAAGAATGACGTAAAGAAGAGAGTCAGCTCTTCTTAGGTAGTTTTGGTGTTTACAGAGTCAGAGAAAACAAGATTATTTGGGTCTTTAAAGATCGTTCAAGATGCTCTGAAAATGGAAGCAGCTAATGAGTAAATATCGGCAGATACAGATTGATACCGATATATCATGCATTCCTATTATTTCCAGTATTATTTGCTCAAAGTAATCATTAAAACATGACAGAGCTGTTTTAAAAACTTTTTAAATAATTAATTTAGAAAAGATAATTTATTTTGTGTGTGTCAGAGAAATCTGAGTCACAAACGTTGTGACTATTTTTTCACCATAGATCCATATTATCCTGACTTTAGAGTTATTCAACATTTCTCTGTCAGACTTCGCTTCTTAGAAAAGTCCCTCATCATTTATATTACAATTTAGACCAGAGGTTTTTAAAGTGTTAGACAGTGAGCCTCCCTTCAGAGAACGTGAAGTCATCCTCCCATATTTTAATAAAACAAACACTACTTCTAACAACAACAAAACATATAAATGTTTATTTAAAACACTCTATCCTAATACAGTCCTCCAAATTTTAGTTGAAATGGGTAAGAAGAAGAAGAAACTAGGTCAATGCCTATTTGTTCATTGATTGACTACATGAACCTCCAACATTAAAATGAATTGAGATGACAGCTCGTGAGCCAACAGAGAGAAAGCATGGCCACTGTGGCAACGAAGGATAAAAGATCAATCAAAATGCATTAATTCAAAAATCGTTAAATTACAGATCATACACAGAGCTGCTTTTAATTATTAATATTTTTTGTGCTTTGTTTTTTTTCCCTTTTCTTACGCCTCCCCTGGAACTCTTTGGCGCCCCCCAGGGGAGGCGCACCTAACACTTTGGAAACCATTGGTTTAGACAAAATTTGAAAGAGTTATAATGATAGAAGAGAGAAACCTGTCTCTACAACTCTACATGTAGTGACGCTAACACAGTCGACATTTCCTCCATGTTTTGTCCCTTGAACCTGCCACCACCTGACCTCCATAAGCTCATATTTCTGCTCCTTTTCTTCACAGTTTGCTCTTTATAACATCTATAGTAAGAAGAGCAGAAAATGTTGGTAACACAGTTGATGAACAGTTAACGCGCCCCATGTACAGACAATCATTCTGATGAAATACTGATGAGGAGGAGCTGAAACATGACACACTTTCTTCAAGGTTCCCGCCAAAAAGGATGGGACCTCAGCTGATTGGGGTCATGTGACTTTGGAGCAAACCATTGCTGTCTTTTAGGGATTCATAGTTTTTTTTCCATCAAATTCAAGTATTCTTTTAAAAAAAAATTCGATTTTTCCATTTTATATTTATCTAGAAAATCAAGATATTTTACTATTACTATAGTTGTTATTTTGAAATTTTGCAAGTTTTTAAATTTAGCTTATTTCTTAGAATTTTTACAAATTTATCAACATCCTTTAATTTTTGGAATGATTTTTATTTATTTATTTATTTTAAAATGTTTAAATGTTGTTCTTATTTTATTAAGATTTAAATTTAAATTTATAAAAAAAAAAATCATCACATATACAATTTTACAAATTCAGAAAACTTATTGATTGGATAATTTTTCACCAGATTTCAACAATACAGACAATCATTCTGATGAAATATTGATGAGGAGGAGCTGAAACATGACACACTTTCTTCAAGGTTCACACCAAAAAGGATGGGACCTCAGCTGATTGGGGTCATGTGACTTTGGAGCTGATTTATAGGGATTATTCAATGAGCAACACAGTTGATGCAGATTTCTCAGACACACACAAAGTGAATTATTTTATCCATATGAATTATTAAAATAGTTTTTAAAACAGCTGTATTATGTTTTAATATTTTGAACAAATAATACTGAAAATTATAAACACAAACATGTATTCTAAAAAATAAAATAAATTTTTTAAAAAAGGACAAAAACCTTTGATAGAAAGTCTGATGGATACTGAAAGTTGTGTGAAATTTGGAATAAACTGTGCTTTTCCTAACAAAAAGACAACTTAAAAAAAACACAGTTGACAAAAATAATGCACCAATTTTTTATTTCTTAAATATTTAAGATTTCTTCAGAGCGTAAGCTTGCTAATTAATGAATTTAGATCATTCTAAGTATAAAAACAAATAGAATATGAAGCAGAAAAGCACAGATTGAACCATCTCAGCTCTTCTTCCATCTGTCGCTGAAATTGCTGTAATTGCTGGTTTCCTCCTCCTCCTCTGAGGCCGTCAGAGTGAATATCTTCATGTTTCCGTGGTCACTCTCTGCTGTGGATACAGGAGCAGGCCGTGGAGCGTGAACACGAGCGGGACGAGTTCCAGCAGGAGATCAGGAGGCTGGAGGCGCAGCTCAGACAGACCGCCAGCGTGGACCCCAAAGGACACAGGGTGAGTCTGCATTCGTCTGCAGCGTCTGCAGCGTCTGCGCTTTTTGACGTGTTGTTGAAATGTTAACGATTCATGAAAAGGTTGAAAGCATTGTTTGTTTGAGCCTGACCTCTGCCATGTGTTTATCCCCGTGCTGAATGGATTGCTGTAGTTTGAGGACTTGGTTCAGCAGGTATGGACTCTAACTAGCATCCGTCTCTAAGCTGCTCTGACTCTCGTGCATGGTGTGCATCATTCATCGTTATTCCTGCGCTTTCATCCATAGATTCATCCTCAGCTCGTCGTATCACTGCCTGTTTCTTAACATCATCCGCTTCTGTTTTGCACTTCATCTGTCTCTCATCTCTGCGTCACCGCTCTCTGGAATGGCTTAACTTTTACATTTAGTGCTGGCGGCTGCAGATCCAGCTTCTTTCTCTTCAAATCATCTAGTTTTCCATCCTGAAATCTCTTTCTTGCGTCTGACACTTTGGAAACATCCAATCACATGTCCTCGTCTTTGTCTCTGCAGGTGGAGAGTCTGCAGGTTATGATCAAAGATAAGACAGAGGACCACGCCGCTTTGCTCGCAGCCAATCAGCAGGCTCAGAGGGACCTCACAGAGCGCAACGAGGAGATCGACAAGCTGGCCGGACGAATCCGCGAGCTGGAGCAAGCCCTGCTGAGCAGCGCGGAGAGCAACAGGTGTGTCAGTCACCTGGAGCAGGAGCTGCACCGCGCCAAGCTGAGGGAGCAGGAGCTGACACAGGTGAGGAAACGCACCTCACACTCCTCCGTGTGGAGCCTGAGAGCTTCAGAGCTGACGTGTCTGTGCTCTCTCTGCTCAGGATAAGCAGGTCCTGGAGCAGCAGCAGCTCAACAACAGGCTCCAGATCTCCGCTCTTCAGACCAGACTGGACGAGACGCGGCACTACCACCACGATCACACGCGTGACTCCACGCAGGAGCTGAGGGACGCGCTGGACACGGCTCAGCAGAGCCTGCAGAGCAAAGAGCAGGAGGTACAACACCAAACTGCCTCTAGGAGTAAATAAATGCTTTAGACTGCACTGCCCCCTCCTGGATCCAAAGTGTAACTGCATGTTTAGATCATTCTGACTCTGCAGAAACACTAGGTTTACTCTCCAATGGTTTCACCTGCAGGTGGAGATCCTGCTGGGTCAGCTGGAGGCCGTGCAGAGCAACCTGAACATCAAAGAGGTGGAGCTGAAACATCTGACGCTACAGCTGGAGCTGCTGACCAATCAGAACGCAGCTCATGTGAAGGCGCTACAGGAACAGATCGATGCTTTAAAAGTGAGTTTTCTTACAAGCTGTCACCTCTTAGAAACGGTCATCTCTGTCTCTGTATTAGACTGAGTTTTTCCCTCAGGGTCCATAAGAAACAATTACTGTCCTGACCTCATGTTGACAAATGGACTGATCTGGTGTTCAGCGTTAGTTTTTTTTGTAAAACTCTTCCTTTAGAGCAGAGGTCTACAACCTTTACTCCCATAGGAGTCATTTAGCCTCAGCTCAGCTGGATTAAAGTCATTCAGGAGCCACAAAATCTACTTTATCTTCACAATAAAGACAAAAAAATTAATAAAATTTTGTATATGGTGAGAATCTAATGAATAAATGTCTAAAAGAATTTTTTTGTGTTTGTAAAAGTGTTAATGTAAAGTCTTAGTTTTTCATTTTCATTAAATTTTAAAATATTTAAAAATTTGTAATGTCATAAATTTGCAAAATCTGATATTTCAATAAGTTGCAAAGTTTAAAAAAAAAAACAAAGAAAAAAAATTGCAAAAAATGTTAAAATTTTACAAATTTGCAAAGATAAAAAATTTGTTACAAAAATTTGCTTAATTTTCCAAAAATGGAATTTAAATGATTTGCAGACATTCAAAATTTTTTTGAAATGTATAGATAATTTTAAAAATTTGCAAAATCTTCAAAAAAAAATTCTAAATAAGAAAAAAATGTCAAAAAAATATGAATTGTAGAAATCTAAAAAAAATATTAATCCCTTTTATTTACAAGTGTGATACATATTTAGTTTGACCCAATATTAAATCTTGATTTTACTTAGTGTCAGTGTCTTTAATAATTGATTTAAGACACTGAGGCATTTATTGATGTATTCACATTTTTTAAAATATTTTTATACTTTTTTTTGTCTTTTTAAAGTAATAATTCAGTGTTTTTTTATTTTTAATTGAGTCTTTTGTGATAATTGTCAATAATTATTGTACTAACCACAATCAGTGTCTGTCAGCTCAGCCTCTTAAACGTCAGTGTTGTCTCCAAAAAATATAAAACCAGATTAACTTCTGTATTTTTGTTTTTATACCTGTTATTTGTTGGGACAGCTGTAGGAAGTCAGGAAATGTGTACGTACTCTTTCTTCAGCAGCGTCTCATTGGAGTGGATGAATTGACCAGCATCCGTTCTGCTCTTTAAAGGTCTTTATCTTCAGACTGTGTTGATTATAAAAGGTGCGTTCTCTTTACCTGCAGGAACAAGTGTCTGCTCTCACCATCCTGAAGGAGGAGCGCGATGAGAGAAGCGAGGTGGAGGAAACAGAGGAGGAGGAGGATTTATCGTCTGCGTTACTCCAGGAGAAAAATCAGGAGATCGACCACCTCAGCCATGAGATCCAGAGGCTGGAGCAGGAGCTGGAGAGCGCCAGGGACAGCAAGGTGAGAGTTTGACTTCAGAGAGGTTAGACGGGTCGTTATGAAGCTTCTCTGACAGATTCTCATGTTAATGTGTCTCACTTTAAGGTTTTGGAGGCGGAGCTGGAGGATCTACGCTCGCAGGTCGAGCACCTTCAGTCTGAGGTCGTCAGAGTGCGCGAGAACAAACAGGAAGAAGAGGAGCGCCTCCACGAGGTCATCAGCACGCTGCAGGCAGAACTCGCCACTCTGGGTCCCAACGTGCACGAAGTCAGCGACTCCCAGGACGGAGACAGCATCAACCCCTCGCCTGCTCCCAGCCCCGAGCCTCGCCACCACCCGGTCCAGGAGCGCGAGAGGAGGGGAGCGCCGAGCAGCTTGAAGCAGGAGCTCAGTCTGACTCAGCCGAAATCCTCACGTCCGCTCCGATCTCGCCTCAAAGCGCTTCAGAGCCAGCTGGACACCGCCGCGGCAGAGAAAGACGGGCTGGAGCGGCTGCTGCTCACTCAGGAGGAGGAGTTCAGAGGTCACGGAGAGGAGTTTGGGAGGAGGCTCCAAGCTGAGCGGGAGAGGAGCGATGGCCTCAAGGAGGTCCTCAATGCTAAGGAGGCTGAGCTGGAAGACCTCAGAGCTCAGATGGAGGAGGAGAGGAGTCGCCATCAAACTGAAGCTGCAGAGATGGAGGAGAGGAACGCACAGCTCCAGGAGAAAGAGGAGGAGAGCAGGAGTGAACTCGCAGCTCTCAGAGCCAAGAACAAGGAGTTGAAAACAGAAACAGAAACCCTCCAAGAATCCAGCCGGACTCTGGAGAGGAAGGTCCAGGAGGTGCAAGCGGAGGTGGAGGAGCTGCTCGCTGAGGAGAGAGCAAAGGTTGAAGCTCTGGAGGCTGTGACCGAGGAGCTCTCTGCAGAGCGGGAGGTGCTGAGGAGACGGGAGGCGCAGCTTCAGGAGGAGGCTGAGAGGCTAAAGCAGGAGGTGGCATCAATGAGGGCCTGCATCCAGAACCTGACGCTCCAGCTCAACGAGAGGGAGAGCGGCCAGGAGGAGGCTCAGAAGAAGGTTCTGGTGAGTGTCAGACATAATAACCTCAAACATCTTTGAGGTTTGAGGTTATTAAATTTATAAAATGGATTTACATTATATATAAAAATGTAAAAAAAAAAAGTAAAAATTGTAATTTAAAAAAGAATTTTTTTAAATTTTCAAAAATTAAAAAAAGTAAAAAAAAAAAAAAAAAGTGAAAATTTTAACAAAAATTTTAAATAAAAAAAATTAAAAAATTGAAGAAGAAATCAAATTGAAAAAATATTATCAAAATGTAAAAAAAAAATTAATAAAAAAGGAATTTTTAAAACATGTACTAAAGAATTGCAAAAATTAATAAAATATTGTAATGAACTTAAAATGAAAATTGGAAAAAGTAAAAAAAAATGAAATAAAAAAATAGAAATTGCATAAAATACAAGATTTTAAAATTTAAAAATTGAGATGTTTAAAAATTTGCAAACCTTTTAATATCCTTTGAAATTAAAAAATGAAATTTCAAAAAGTTGCAAAAATGTTGACATCTTAAAAAGAAGTTTTTAGGGAGAGCGGTTAGCAGGAGGCTCAGAAGTAGGTGCTGGCTAGTGTCAGACATAATAACTTCAAACATCTCTGAGGTTTGAGGTTATAACATTTATGTATTGTAATTTTTACATTATATAAAAAAATTGAAAAATTAAAAATGTAATTAAAAAAAGAATTTTTCAAAATTTTCATAAATTAAAAAAGTAAAAAAAAAAAAAAAAAATTTCGAAAATTGAAAAAAATTGAAATAAAAAAAAATCTAAAAATAAAAAAAAAATCACATTGAAAGAAAATTTATGAAAAATTTAACAAAGTAATTTAAAAAAAGAAATTTATGAAAAAATTGCAAAAATGAAAAAAATAATGAAAAATAAAATATGAATTGCAAAAAGTAAAAAAAACTGAAATAAAAAAAATAGGAATTGCAAAAAATACAAGATTTTAAGATTTAAAAATTGAGATGTTTAAAAATTTGCAACCTTTTAATATCCTTTGAAATTGAAAAAAATGACATTTTTAAAAGTCGCAAAAATGTTGAAATCTTTGAAAGAATTCTTGAATTTTTTTACATAAATTGATAGTTTCGCTTATCTCATCATTTCTAGTTGTTCGCTAATGTCTTGTCACATATCAATCATATATGTTAAGCTGGCACGTTGTCTTCCCACCCCGGCTTCTCCTTTACACTGTGTCTGATTTTACCAGGGTTGTATGTATCCTCGCTGTTGCTCGCTTTGCTCTCTACCTCTCTTTGCTGCTGCTCTGCCTGCCTCGGGCAGACACCAAAAACAACATAGTGTGTGTAAATAATCATTTCTCTTAAAGAAAGTGATCCTGACTGAAGTAAATCTTTTCCCCAGCTGTGGTAAAATACTCCACCCTGATTGGCTGAGACTTGTTAAATCAGATTTTGCTGCTTTTTCATTACAAACACAGAAAAAATCCCCTTGCAGCTCTATAAACGATCAGAAAAGTGGAACAAATCCCTTCCTGAAGTGTTTTCTGACAATTTAGATGTAGTTTGAGCAGGCCCCGTGTAACAGGCAGGAAACAACTTGCCGCTGTGTGTGTGTGTGTGTGTGTGTGTGTGTGTGTGGCTGGCTGCAGGCAGAAGCACATCTGGTTGTAGTTAACGGCGGTAACACGTCACTCCTGAGACAGCAGACTCTGACTAACACAGGGGGAAGTTACGTTAAAGTGAGGAAGAAGGAAGAGGATCTGTGTTAGCTGCTGGTTTTAAAGCTCTGATGATTTTTATTCGTCAAATCTTTTGGCTTCATCTGGACAGGAAGTGGTGCGGAGGTGAAGTGGTTGCTCTGGTGTAAACACGGGGCTGTAATCTCTCTGTTGGGAGCTGCACGTCTCTGCACTCTGAAAAACTCAAGTTCTTGTTTTTGTCTTTTAGCAAATGTAGCTGGGCTCAAAGAGGTTAAAGCAGCTTAGACTAATGACCTTCATGCATGTGGCTGTGGTTAATCTGCGGTTAAAATCTGCTCTCTCATCAGATTCAGGCAGATTTCTTCCTCTAAAAGCAGCAGATTGAGTTTTTGTGCACTGCAGGGTTTGGGTCACTGTGTTGACTCTGTGTTTGTCTCTGTGTGTCAGACCCACGCCGAGGTGACCCTGGCCAAAGCAGACGCCGCCCTGAGACAAAAGGAGGCTGAGCTCACCAGGCTGAGGAGCGAGCATCAGGCTCTGAGGACGGAGCTGACCGCAGCCAAACAAGGGCTGAGCACCAGCACGGAGAGAGCTGAGAAACTGCACGTGGAAGGACAGGTGAGAGGATCTGATTTAAGAAAAATAAACAGAACATTTAAGTTTGTCTGCCAGTGTTAATTGCTGCTCATTTCTGACCGTCAGACCAAAGACAGAGCCCTCATCAATCTGGAGTCAGACAACGGGCAGCTGAAGGCGGAGCTCCGACGTCTGCAGGAGGACCTGGCTGTGCAGGAAGAGGAACTGGCCTATCAGCAAAGAGAATTACAGCAACTCAGACAGATCTGTCAGCAGCAGCAGACACGACCTCACCGACAAGGATACCCTCAGAAAGGTAGATACACGGTCACATGTTCCCTGCTCTCACTGTTTCACACACAGTCCTTCAGCTCAGCTTCAACCTTCAGATTTATTCTGACTGAGATATTTCAGCGTGGAGCGTTTATTAGGCCTCCTCCATCCATTATTTACCAGGAATTAAAATCATCTGATCACATTTCATCTCTATTTTTATTCAGGTAATCAGTCACGGAAGGAACCTCAACTGCTTTTTGAGTGTTTCATTCACCTTTTGCTCTAAAAAACAACTTAAGACATTTTCAACAGGAGTCTGCAACTTTTACTTTTGTAAAAGTCATTTTTCCTCAGCTCACCTGGATTAAAGTCATTCAGGAGAAACAAAATCTACTTTATCTTCACAATAAAGACAAAAAAGTGGATAACATTCTATACATAGTTAAAATCTAGTGAATTTTTATCAAAACAAGAAGTTTTTTGAACTTATGGGGTTCTAGATATGATGTTTTAACTTTTAAAAAAGGTTAAAACATTTTGAAATGTAAAAAAAAGGAATTTTTTTAGAATTGCAAAAATATAAAAAAAAATTGAAATAAATTTTTTTTTTTTTTTTAAATGTAACTAAAAAAATAAATTTAAAAAAAGTTTTTTGTAATTGCAAATATTTTGAAAAATGTAAAAAAAAATGGCAAAAGTTAGAAAAAAATGAAATGTAAAAAAAGACATTTTTTTAAATTGCAATTTAAAAAAAAATGAATTAAAAAAAAAGATTCTTATTTAAAATGTAAAAGTTAAAAAAAATGTTATTTAAAGCAAGAATTTTTTTAAAATTCCTTAAATTTTGAAAATGTAAAAAAAAAAAAAAAATTGCAGAAATTTAAAAAAAAATCTTTGAAATTGAAAAACTGTCATTTTTTAAAAAAAATTGCAAAAGTTTATTAAAAGTTTGAAATTTAAAAAAAATGTTAAAATAAAAAAAAATGTAATTATAAAGGACATTTTTAAAAATCAAAAAAATTTAAAAAAAAAAAACAAAAAAATTGAAATTAAAAAATACAATTATTGCAAAATGTTTTAAAAAATGAAATTTTAAAGTTGAAGTGTTTAAAAAAATTGCAAAAATTTTCAATTCATTTTGAAATAGAAAAAAAATGAAATTTTTAAAACTCTCAAAAATCACCCAGATGGAACATGTATATTGAGCTGGCACGTTGTCAGTGAAATGAATCCATCCACACAGAATTAAAATCTGTATTTTCTTCCAGATTAGTCTTTTTGTAGATTTAGTTATCTTCCCAGGGCTGTAAAACTTGAGGTTAGCCACAGGTGCATGGAAAGTTGGTGGGCTGTTGATGTTGTAGGAGGTGAAGTAGAGCGGTGGCAGGCTTTATTGACAGATGGGATGAAGATTTAGTTCAACTAAATGTTAACACAGGATTTTATTTAGTGTCAGTGTCTTTAATCATTAATACCCTCTGGAAGAAAAATAAACATTGATTTCAGTTATTATTATTTTTTAAAGCTGCAAGGAACACCCTTGGTCTAGACTTTGTGGACTTATAGCTCCATCTTTTAGTTGTCTCACAAGCAGTTTTCAAATGATGAAGGACTTGAGACATCTCAGTTTTCAGCAGGCATGCAGCTTCACTTTACTCTGTGTGAAGTTTTAAAGAAACTCTCTCAATCTGCTCACTCTCCTAAAGGAAGCACTTCTCTGTATGACTGTTCCTTTTCCGCTCCTCTCAGATATTTCTCACAGAGCTTTCGAGGACGGAGTGAGCGTCTCCCGTGATGAAGTCTCCTTCAGCTCCCCGGAGATCTTGAGGAGACTCGAGTGCTCTGAGGACAGACTCCCCGAGCGCTTCCACGCCTCCGCGCTCTGCTCCCGCCTGTCGGAGCTCAGCGCTCTGAACAGCACCGGCCTGGATATCCCCCACATCAAGACCTCTCCCAGGGTGGAGATGGAGCCGCCGCACTCCAGGACGATCACGCCAGAGCCGGCCTCACAGAGCACCCGCTCGCCAGGCTCCATGTCGGACAACTTCTCCATGATGGACTCAGTGGACACGGACAAAGTAAACCATTCAACACTAACCTGCGCTCAGGCCTTTCAGAGAGTTTGTGGGGTTTATTTGTGTTTTCATTTCTCTGTCATCACGTTTTCTCAGGCACGTGAGTTTGAAGGCCTTGACCTGACGACGCCTCCATCTCCTCTTGGATCCACCTCCTCCCTGTCGGCCCCAGAGTGGGCCAGTGATGGATACGGCAGCAGTACGTATCAACACACACACACAGAAACATCACGGTCAGTGAGTCGTCACACCAAGTCTGTCAACTTCATCCTGTTTAAACGATGTCTAAAAACCTCCATATTACCCATGCAACCAGAAATCCAGCAACTCTTAAAGAAGACATGAATACTCTCTCATTTATTTGTTTTGGTGCAACCGGTGGAAATGTTTTTCTGGTCCCACCGTCTGACTTCTTCTGTGTTTGTTTCAGACGTGAGTTCAGAGCTGGGAGCTCGGCTCAGGGTGGAGCTGGAGCAGACCGAGCGTCTGGACGCTCAGTTCGTGGAGTATCTCCGCCACAGAGGAATCAACCCCACAGCGAACACAGACAGCGCCGCGGGGAGCATGAGCTACAGCGACGACCTGCTGTCACCTGAGCTCCAGGTCTGTTTCCTTCACACTATGAAGCAGCTCCTGTGCTCATAGTTTTTTTTTTTTTTTTTTTTTTTTTTTGAAAATTATTGATTTATTTATTTTTGTATTATTACTTAATATTTTATTTTATTTATTTTTTAATTTTTTGTTTAACTTTTTCATTATTTTTTTATGTGCTCATTAAATATTTGCAATATATTTGAATATATATATATTTTAAGATATATATTTTTTTTAAGATTTTTTTTTTTAAGATTTTTTTATTATTTATCATTTCATTTTATTTAATTATTTATTTATTTTTTAAATTTTTAAAAATATATATATTTTTTTATTTTTATGTGCTCATAGAATATTTGCAACATATTTTTTAAAATATATATATATGTATATTTGTTTTTTAAGGTAATTATTTTTTTCTTTTTTATTATTTATCATTTAATTTATTTATTTATCTTTATTTTTTAAATCTTTTTTATTATTTATTTTTTATGTGCTCATAGAATATTTGCAATTTATTTTTTTAAAAATATATATTTATACATTTTTAAGATATATTTTTATTATTATTATTATTTTTTTTTTTCATTTTATTTTATTTATTTATTAATTTTTATTTTTTTATCCTTTGTATTATTATTATTATTTTTTATTTGCTCATAGTGTAACACCTCTCACTGATCTTTGTGGATTTCTCCTCAGGCTCTGCTGAAGAAGGTGTACCAGGAAAGCTGCAGGATCCTCACGTTGTCCCAGCGCCGGGGCTCGTCGTCACACCAGCCTCACGGTGGAGACTTCAAGGCCTTCTCTTTGAGCCAGACGCAGCACTACTCTGAGGAACACTCCACCCGACTGGAGCACCAGGACAAACCGTCCTCCAACCCTCCCATGAGCTGGCAGCAGGAGAAGAGGGCGCTCCAGGAGACGGTGATCGCTCTCAGGGAGCTGCTGTGCAGGATGGCTCAGAGACAAACGCAACACGTACGTTTCTGTGTCTGATACAGAAACCTGCAGCTGGGTCTGGTCCTCCTGCTGACCTCCTCCTTCTTTCTCCCACAGACCGACGATGACTGGCACAGGGGTCAGCTTCACGCCGACGTTCAGGTGGATTATCAGCTGAGGGCGGAGCTCGAGGAGAGCCAGAAACAGCTGACGTGTGCTCACGAGTCTCAGCAGGAGCAGAAGAACAAAATACAGTCGCTGAGGTGCTTTATATTTCTGCTCCACCCTTCCTCAGACTTTTCTCAAACTTTAATCTGTGAAAACAAGTTTAAAACCCGTGCTTTTCCTCAGGCTGGCTGTGGAAGAGGGCGAGGAAGCTCTGAGGAGGGAGCAGAGCCGAGTTCAGGAGCTTCAGCAGCAACTGGAGCAGGAGAGAGCGCTGAGTCTGCGAAAGGAGCGAGAGGAGGAGGAAAGGAGAGAGGTGAGAGGAGGAGCGCACCACGCGGGGTGTCAGTAGGGCTGCAACTAACGATTATTTTCGTAGCGGTAACGCACCTTCAGCTTGTTTCCAACGGCTAAATAATCTGACAAAAAGGAAATAGACAAAAAAACAGAGGAGAAAGTGATACAGTAACGACACAGCACAGCGCACCGATTACACAAAAACGTTGTTGACGCTTTGACTAATCCATTTTTATTGATTCCTGGTTGCAGCCCTAGTTCAAAGTCTTACCTGAAGTTTCTGTTTCTTCAAACCATGTGGGACATTTAGAAAGTGCTGAAGCTGCCATTTTAAACCCTGAAAGGTGACCCTCTCCCCCCTCTCCCCCCTCTCCTCTCCCCAGGCCGTGCACGTCTCCTCTGAGCAGCAGAGGTCGGAGGTCATGGCTCTGAAGGGTCAGGTGGAGCAGGAGAAGGTGGCGTGCAGCAACCTGAGACGAGAGCTCCAGATCGAGCAGTCCCGCAGCGACCTCCTGGAGAAACGCCTGGACGACACTCAGAAGGAGCTGGAGGAGGAACGGCAGAACGCCGCACGCCACCAGGAGCTGAACCTGCAGGAGAAGACCCGCCTCCTCGCCGAGGCCGAGACCCGCCTCACTGAAGTTCACTCCAAGCTGGCAGACGCTCACCGCCGGCTGGATGAGGAGAGGGGGCGGAGCACCAGGCAGGTGGACGAGCTCAGCCGCAGACACCAGGCCGACGAAGCCAGAGACAGGAAGTTCATCTTTGACCTGCGCGCCCAGCTCGAGCATGAGCGGCGACAGGGGGAGGAGCTGGCCGCCCTGACGGACAAACTGAGAGCGGAGCTGCTGCAGAGCAGGAGGAGGTGGGAGGAGGAGGACAGAAAGAGGAAGGAGGAGCTCCAGAGGGAGCAGGAGGCCGCCACCCGCCATCGCGTCGCCATCGAGGCTTTGAGGGAGCAGAAACAGGAAGCCGGCCGGGCTCTGGAGAAGGAGCGGGAGCAGTCCAGACGCCATGGGGCGGAGCTTAGCGAGCTGAAGGAGAGGCTGCGACTGCTGAAGGAGAAGGAGAGGGAGAAGGAGGAGCAGTGGGAGAAGGAGAGGAGGAAGGGGAGGCAGGAGCAGCTGGAGAGGGAGAGACGGCAGGAGAAGACAAACGGCAAACTGGTGAGGAGGCGTTCCTAAAAACTCCCACGTCTGAGGGTTTAAACTGCGTTAAGTATGGAGATAAAACAGGGCCAAAAGTTTGTCAATTAAAAAAAATTCACTTGGAAAAAAAATATTTAAAATTTGAAAAACTGAACCAAAACAAAAAATCTGCATACCAAATTATTTTTCAATCCAAAAAAAAGTTTTAATTCAGCTCTTTAATTTTTTTTGGGGACTTTTTTTTTATTTTTACCCATAAATGTTTTTTTAGATTTCATTTTTTTTTCAGGTGATTTTATCCTTTTTTTATTTTTATTTTTTTCCATTTTTATTTTTTTTTTCTCATTCAAATCATTTTTTTGGCATGCTAGCAGTTAGCATACACCAATAAAACTTTGTTTTTTTCAGCAGAATTTCCTCTTTCATCACAGAACACACAAATAAATCTATATAATTATCTCACAAGAGATTTATTTTCAATCAATTCAACATGATTTAGCTCTACTACACCACACAGCAGTGGTGAGGAGATCATCCTTGCAGCTCTACGCTGCGTTCAGAGTCCAATACAGCAGTGGGAAAGCATGTTTTTCATGGTATGGTTGATTACGGTAAAAAAAAAGAAATATTTAATGGAATTTAAAGATGGATAAAAGCTTAATGTGACCCCAGCATCTCTTCATTTACAGCTAATTGGATTAATTTTTATGGCATGCATTGTAAACTGTTTGAAAAAAAAGTGTTGAAATTTAAATTTACATTATTGAAATTGCAAAAATATTTTTTAAAAAAACATTAAAAGGTTTTTTTTTTAAGAAAATATTTTTTTAAGAATTTTTTAAATTTCAGGATTTCAAATTTCAAAATTGAAATGTTTAAAAAAATGCCAAAACTTGAAAAAAAGGAATTTAAGAAAAATTGCAAAAATTTAATGATTTTGCAAAAAATTTTGACATTTATTGTACCTGCAAGAATTTTGAAATTCTTTGTTATTAAATCTTTAATTTGATAACATATATTAATAGTGTTGCTCAATTATTATTTTTAATTGGTTGTTTATGTCTTGCCACATAGCAATCATGTTTATTAAGCTGGCACGTTGTCAGTTAATGAGAGATTTCTACCAGATTTGTAATTTATAGATGGATAAAAGCTTAATTTGACCCCAGCGTCCTTTTATTTACATCTAATCAGGTTATTTTTTATGGTATGCATTGTAAACTGTTGAGGCCATTGAGTATTATCCGTGTGTTTTTTTTTTTAAAAAAAGGGGTTGAAATTTAAATAAATGTCTCTTTTCATCACTGACAATTATGGTACAGTTTTTCCTCAAAGAAACAAACCCAGAATAAAAATATAGAAATAGATATATCTTTTGTTAAATTATTTTTTTAATTGTTTCTTAAAATATATTCTTTATATTTTGTTTATTTGATCTATTTCAAGACAAAAAAAAACTTTTTTTTTTTTTTCTAAGTGGCATCGCTCTGCCTTCCAAATATATCTAAGATTAAAAACTGAAAAAAGTGTTTTTCTCAAATTCAGGATCAAACTTTAAATTTTTGGTTTCAATTTTTTTTTCCAAATTAACAAAACTTTTGGCCTTGATTTATCTCCGTAGTTAGAAGGAGAATCAACAAAGACGTGAACTCTGTGTCGTCTCCCTGTTTCAGTGTGAGCTGGAGCTGCTCAGGCAGCAGGACCAGCAGCGTCTGCAGGAGCTGCAGCGCACGCTGACCGAGCTGCAGCGGGAGGAGAAGGAGATGGCGGCTCAGAGGCTGTCGGGACGAACAGCAGGGCAGCAACACAAGGCCTCATCGTCACGAAACGGCGCTCAGACAACCAGCATACACCAATCCACGCAGGTAAGGTTTATAAATCATCTTTTAGCGTCTTCTGTCTGCATCTTCCTCCTTCACACAGCTGATGTTTTGTTTCCTGACGTAGAGTCCGTCCGTGTCGCCTTCACCAAAGCTTCTGGAAAAGTTGTTGGAGGAGAACTCAGAGCTGACGGAGCGCGTGATGTCGCTGAGTCAGGAGAAAACGTCTCTCAAACACAGACTCACCTGCGTGGAGCGGGAGCTCAGGCGCACAGAGAACCAGCTCACCAAGGTCGCCACGGAAACGGAGAACAGACCTGTCAGTGATGGCATTAACAACAGCAAGGTCAGTGAAACACACGCACACACACACACACAGGCTTTTATTTTGAAATCTTGCACGTGTATCACCTCCTTGCTTCCTGTCCCAGGTGCAGCGTCTGTACGAGCGTTACCTGCGCGCTGAGAGCTTCAGGAAGGCTCTGGTGTATCAGAAGCGTTACCTGCTGCTCCTGCTGGGAGGTTTCCAGGAGTGCGAGCAGGCCACGCTGTGTCTGATCGCACGTATGGGGGCGCGGCCGTCGCCTCATCTCGCCGCCCAGCGCAGACCTCTGGGACGGTTCAGAGCCGCCGTGCGAGCCGTCGTAGCCGTCTGCAGGTGAAATACACAAACACTGCAGAGTTAATCTCCTCAGCTTTGAGTGTGTGTGTGACAGAAATCTGACTCTCTGTTTTCAGGATGAGGTTCCTGACCAGGAAGTGGAACAGAGACATCAGGAGGCTGTCCACACATGGAGCCGTCAACGGGCACGCTTCAGGTGAGCTCACACCTGCTCAGGGATCAGAAAACCTGCTCTCAGTTTGAGCGTTTGTGGTTAAACGTGATTGTCCCTGACAGGAGCCAAAGCTGAAGTTTTAAAGCAGCAGCAGCTGAGGCTGAACTCAGACTCGCAGTCAAACAGAGACCCTGTGTCCGCCCTCATCCCACCCTCCAAATCACCTTTCAGGTTACACAACAGGTAAAAAACACACCTCAGCGCTCACCTGTCTGTCTCAGTTTGTGCAGTAAAGATCTGAAGCAGGTGTTTTCCTCGCCGCAGGTCGTACTCCAGCAGCAGTCTGGGCTCGGGGCTGTCAGGAGAGACGTCTCAGGATCCTGAGCGATCACAGACAGAGTACATCCACCACCTGGAGAAGCTCCAGCAGCGCCTGGTCGGGGTCATACAAGGTGAGCGGTGCTGATTAATACAGACTTTTTTTAAAAAGCTGATAAAAATGTGGGCTGCACCGGGAACACTGGAGAGGAGAAACCAAACAGATGTAAAATCCTGTAACATGAGCTCTCAGGTAGTCTGTCACGACTCTGTGGAAGCTTCACTGGGAGACGTTACACTGGGACGACACTCTCACTCCTTCATGTTGAGATCTGAGCCCCAATCCTCGAACGTGGTTGAAATAATTTACGCTGAAGTCCTTTTAGCCTGATTCATTGAGGACTTGCTGAGTCCATTCCTCCACGGCTCAATCACACTGAATCAGTCTCATTGATTGAATCCAAACAGGCGTGCCCGTTCTACCTGAACAGGGAGCAGTGTGGATCACAGAAATCACCATCATCTGATTTTATCTATTTTTTTATTTATTTATTTTTTTGGGGGGGGACTTAAATACAAGGCAGCCAAATGATATCTTCAAATCACCACAACAATCAGACGTGAGAAACATTTCTACCAGGTGTATTAATTTGTTAAAGTTTGACCACAGCCCATCTGGAATGACTGGGGAGATGGATTTTTTTTTTTTTTTTTGACCTATACTGCAGCCAGCCACCAGGGGGAGCAGTTTTTGTGGTGACCTCACTTTGACCCGAGCAAGATGACGTCCATTTTTTTTTACAGTCTATGAACAGAACAAGCTGGACTGATGTCAGGTTAATCTTGAAATAACCAGGTTAGCGAGGAACGGGGCTCAGATCAAACCTTGAGGACGTAAATGTTGTGCACTCTAATCCCAGCGTTTGATGCATGTCACCTCCTCATTTCTGGTCCTGATCAGCAGCTTGTCATGAAACCCCGGCTTAAACCCCTGTGTGCTCTTACATCCCCTCACATAGACACAGATTTATCTCCACCTCCTACAGAGGAGCGGAGGTTACAGTCAGCCTGTTCCCCTCACATGACGGGTTACCGGCAGCGCTGGCTGCAGGAGAACAGGACCTGGCTGTACCTGAGCTGCTTGTCGCCCATTTACCTTAACGGTCCAGGTGAGTGTGAGTGTAACGTACTCACCCCACCGGGCAGGAAAGCAGCACGGGTCGGGTCTGGGGATGGGTGCTGGGTCACTGGGTGCTCTGGACTGGCACATATCACCCTCTGCTCTTTAATGTACCTGGATTACCTGTCTATAAACTCACCTTCTCTCCTTTCCTTTTGTCTCCTCAGGTCCATCGTTGCTCCAGCCTGACCCCAAGCTGAAATGAAGAGTGAAACTGTCCATGCCTTACATCCGTGTAGAAACACGTCTCACATGTTGAATTTCTTTTTTAAAGCATAACTTATTTTCAACATGTGCTCTTCTATCTTTTCTACTCTGTGTCCTGAAGTACTTTGAAGTTCCCTCCTTAATGTTTTTCATCATCTGAAATGTTGCTGATATTTTTCTATAATATTTTATATCTCTTTGTGCCGTGTAAATACTACTGATGTTCAGTTCAATGCACATGTGTCCAAATTTGCACTGGCTTTAATCCTATGACAAAGACATGTAGTGAATTTTTAATGTTTAAAAGTGAACTGTTTGTTTGTTTTTTTGTATTTTCTATGTTTTTCCATAAAGTTGAAGTATTTTAAATATGTGTACAAACTGAATAGGCTGCTATTTTTGGCAGCTCATTATATAACTTTGCCTTTAAGGTATGACACTTTTCACAATGCAAGTAAAACAAAAAACACATCTGACTGTTGTCTGCTGAATTATTGATGAGCTTTTTATTTTCTGCAAACACAAATAGATTTACAGGAGGGACAGGATTCAACTTGTACAATTTACATCATGTCTGTTTTCTCCAGTTAAAATTAGGATCTTCCTAATATCTAAAAATTTACTTAATACTGTGTCAGATATATTTTACTTTTTTCAGAAGTAATTATTTAAAATTTTTAAGTTGGGAATTTTAATCTCAGAGCTTTTTTTGAAATAAGGTTTTTTATAACTCCACTTTTTAAATCCTTTTATTTTTCTTTTGACCTTAATTATAACTTTACAAAACATACCATCATTATGACATACAGATATGCAAACAGATGCAAAACTACCAGATGGAGTAATTTATTTAAATCAATCAGTGGTGAGGATAGAGGAACAAAACGACTTTAATTAACAGAAGAGCTAAATAAATTAATAAAATTATACAAAATAAGATAATGGTAATATTTCAGTAAGGTATTCTTTTGGGTAATTGCATATTTTTTTTGTTCTCATTATTTTCAATGATATAGTGTTAACCTCAAAATTCATGTAAGAAAATCAAATTATTGGAGAGATTTAAGCATCCTCTTTTTGGAAAAAAAATTGGAAAGGCATAAAATGATGTTACAGAAGTTTTCATATATATTTTTTTAAGTTTTTCCTCAAAAAAAAGTGGGTTTTTTTTACTAGAAATTCATCTGGAACATGTTTATCTGTAGCATAGAGAGCATAAATTTTCTTCAAATTTCAAACGTGCACAAAGCAGCTTCTTAGGATATGGGTGTCCATTGATAAATATAATAATAATTATAAAAAAAAACAATAGTCATAATTTTACTGGGGTAAGTTTTGTCGTTTATTGATTTATTAAATTATTTATTTATTTTAACCCGATGAAAGGGGATGGGCTGCCATATAAGAAGGATAAACCCGTAATTTTAAACTTTGTTTTGTTTGGGGTAGTTTAGGGTTTGTGTGGTGGGGATGGCTGCTTTGTGGGGTTAAATAAAATGCCATCCGGGGTGGTTAAAATTATGCTTTCTAATATTATGTTCATAATTGAGAGGATTACTGTCAGTATTCATCAAGTCACTCCGTCCCTGTAGCTCCGCCCACCCTTCTTTTGAAGTTACGTAACATTCGCACTACAGCATCGCTGGTGACGCACATCCTCAGCTAGCGTTTCAGCGCGCCGCTGCTAATGCTAAGCTAATGGAAGGCTGGTGATGTGTCGTAGGTTGATATTTGACATCCCATCGGTTGTTAAACAGTCCTGGCCCGCGAAGAAACCATCGTTACACTAATCTCGTATCTCTCTGGGATGTATGGATGGATAGTTGACGGAATCTCGTCTCTTTTTGAGTCCGTTTCGGGACAGAACCCCTCCGAGTGGCCCGGGAAAGTCAGCGACGAGGAACCCACGCGCCGTGCTGCGGTAGCTCAGCAACAGGAGAGCAGAGCGGCGAAACGGAACTACCAGAGGTGAGCTGTCACACATTAAGGCTCTTATTGCTCTGGTTATGGATTTACAGTCATAGTAGTTCACATATAAACAAGCGTTAGCTCCTCCTGGATGTTCATAAACCTTCGCTATCTGTAGCTGTGTTTATAACATCATGTAACGCTGTGTTAGCCTTATTAATTAGCCTAACCTGTGCGAACTAACAGCAAGAAATGAGCCGTTACTGATTTTATGAACGTCAATTTGAATGTGCTCCCATTGTTGTGGTCAGGTCTCAGTGCTTAGTATAGCGTTATCTTCCTGTTTACTTGATTTTCCGTTGATGTATAGGCTAATCTTATAAAAACGTATCTCTGCTACAGTTAGCTTTCTTCATGTCACCCCAGATAACCTGATCTTAGACTCTGGCCCCACAGTCCACAGAAATGAGTGTTCCTGCTCTCCTTCTCTTGAGTTATTTTGTTTCTTCTTAGTGCTTCTTTTTACAAAAGCGAATTGTATTCACTTGAACAAAAAAAAAAAAAAACTCAGGTTTTTCAGAGTAAATTATTCTTCGGTTTGTTTTCTTGTGGTAATTCATTTTGTTTTTCTGATTAATATTTTTTTATTGTTTTGTTTTCGTTATAATTATTTCTGTTTTTATGAGTATTTTTTGTGGTAATTAATTTTGTTTTTCTGATAAATATTTTTATTGGTTTGTTTTTTGTTATAATTATTTCTGTTTTTATGAGTAATTTTTTTGTGGAAATTAATTTTGTTTTTCTGATTAATATTTTTAATTGTTTTTTTTTTTGCTATAATTATTTCTGTTTTTCTGAGTAATTTTTTGTAGTAATTCATTTTGTTTTTCTGATTAATATTTTTGTTTTGTTTTGTTTTTGTTATTATATCTGTTTTTATGAGTAATTTTTTGTGGTAATTAATTTTGTTTTTCTGATTATTATTTTTTTATTTGTTGTTTGTTATATTTATTACATTGGTTGGTTTTTTGTTATAATAATTTCTGTTTTTCTGAGCAATTTTTGTGGTAATTAATTTTGTTTTTATGATAAATATTTTTTTATTTGTTTGTTCTTGTGGTAATTAATTTTTTTTATGCTTAATATTTTTTTATTTGTTTGTTTTTGTTATAAATATTTCTGTTTTTCTGAGTATTTTTTTGTGGTAATTCATTTTGTTTTTCTGATTAATATTTTTTTTATTGGTTTGTTTTAATTATAATTATTTCTGTTTTTATGAGTAAAGCTTATTAGGAGACTTAAGGAAAAAAATTTCTCCTAAAAACAGGAGGAAAAAATTACCACGAAAAACAGCAGGTTGAGGTTCTCGCAGGATTTCTAAGTATCTCGATACTTCAGGAAAAAAATTACTCCGAAAAACAGGAAAAAAGTAATCTGAAAACAGAAAAAAATAGAAATAATTATAACAAAAAACAAACCAATAAAAAATATAAATTGGAAAAACAAAATTAATTACCACAAAAAAACAAACCGAAGCATAAATTACTCCGAAAAACCTGAGTTGCTTTTTTTTTCTTCTTGTGAATGCAATACGCTTCCATATCTTTTATCTTATATTAAAGAAAATAGTTTAAGTTATGATTGTTTCTAGAGTAGTCTCTCAGTTATATCCCTCTAACTGTGTTTTCTTTCTTTCAGTGTTGATGTTGCAGACGGTGTGTACCAGAGTGACCACATCCAGGCGAAGAGACGCAGGCGAGGTTCGTTTAAAACTACCCAAAAATCTCCATTAATACCAAAGTCTCCTCTAAATAAAGACCTGTGCTGATTTTGTGATCTCGTCTCTCTCAGATGTAGTCGTCAGCTTCGTGAAGAAGACCGTGGCCGGGGTAGCAGGTCTGCTCAGGCTGCGAAACCCGCTGACAACCAGTTGGGAGAAGCCCAAACAGTATGAAGACTCACAGGTGTGATGTGTGTGTGAGCGTTACAGGGGACACTTGGGGCAGTCTTTACCCTGATGGTTCATGTTGACGTGTTTCCTCTGCTTCCTCAGCCTGTGACTCTGATGGGGATAGATGAGCTGCACACCTCATGGCTGAACAGATCTGAATGGAGGATGAGTAAGTTGGAAAGAACATCTTTTATACACACACTTTCTGTCTTTTTTCTGACTTGATCTCCTCTCTGCAGATAAACCAGTGGGTGGAGGGAATGAAAGGGGAGGGAAAAACCCTTTTCAGAGCTCTTCGCCTCCTTTAATGAGGAAATACAGGTTGGTTCTGCTGTCCTGGTGCTGTTTCGTTCACTTACTCTGTGTGCTGTAAAAGTCTCACGCTTCTTTCTTTGCCAATCCAGTGGATCCGGGCTGTCCAATGGGCTCCCTGACAGGGGAAAGGACCGGGAGAGGAGAGGCTCCCTCCAGCTTCTTCCCTCCAGACCCGTTTTGAGGATGGCCCCCACAAATCCTGATCCAGTCAGCAATGGCTTTGGGCACCAGCGCTGTTATAAACCCAGTCTCACCGTAGAGGAGGTGTGCAATTTAGCAGAGTCACCCTTTTTCCCACTGCTTTGTATTTTTTGCTGTCAGAGAGCATTCATTAGTGTCTGTGTCCCCCTCCAGACCATAAAGCAGAACGATAAGGAGCACTACAGGCGCCTCCTGGAGATGGTGACTGAGCAATACAGCAAAAGCCAACCTCTACCTTTCAACCAGACAAAACCACAAGAGTGAGTCAGGCTCTAAAAAATAACCAGCTGCTTCACAACCCTCAGAATAACCTGAGCTGATCCATCAACTTGTGTTTTCGATGTTTTCAGGGCATTGCTGTCGCAGAGTGATCCTCAAAACGCTGATTCAGGGAAAGCAAGCGAAGCGGTGCCTGTGAGGACAAAATACACGAGTAAGAAACACCTGTCTGAAGAGGTGTTACTACATAACTGTATCTTTATGAATTTTAACGTTCTGATGTCCTTTACAGCGCCCTCTAGTGTGTATTCATGGAGGAATGCTCCTTTAACTAAAGAGAGGTCAGTGCAGCGTGCCTGGATTAACTCTAACATGACTTCCTGTTGGATTTGTTTTGTGCTCATTTCACACACTCCTCTCCTCAGACACAGCAGCCTGACCTTCAGTAAAACGTTCAGTGGAGCCTTTGAGGACCTGCAGCCGTTAAGAAGCACGAAGGTAAACACTTCTCCTGCTCCTCGGTGATTTCTCCTTCTGATCTGAAACTGAAGAGATCGTTTCTGTCTCAGCACAAACAGACTCCAGAGCTGGACCTCTCCACTGAAGTCGCCACTCGCCTCAACCTGGTGGACAGAGAGACTCCTGCAGCCAGCGTCCCTGACACACACACTACACACACTACACACACAACACACGCCCGGCACAGCGATGAAGACATACCTCGGC
Source organism: Halichoeres trimaculatus (assembly GCF_033239565.1). Taxonomy (NCBI): domain Eukaryota; kingdom Metazoa; phylum Chordata; class Actinopteri; order Labriformes; family Labridae; genus Halichoeres; species Halichoeres trimaculatus. The sequence goes on from NW_027437195.1 coordinate 30,302,235, forward strand.
TGACTAAGGTGAGCTGATGAAGAGAAGTGGTTGTATTCATCATGTTAGAGTGTGTGTGGAAACCGTCGTGTGTTGTTTCCTCGTGTAGGACATGGCAGCAGAGGTGAGCGGTGCTCTGGCTCAGAGCGATCCCAACCTGGTGCTGAGTGCGGCGTTCAAACTACGGATCACACAGAGAGACCTGTCCACGCTGCAGGAAGGCAGCTGGCTCAACGATGAGGTAAAAGAGCAAAGATGGGTCTCCTTTATTTTTTAGTTTCAATATCTTTTTGGGTGGTCAACTATCCTATTCCCTGGTAAGACCTATTTACCAGTTAATAACAAGTGGATCGGTCTAGCAGCGCCTCTTTTCCATTGTTTCTTAATTGTGTCAGTATAGTCATGTGTCTATGGTCAGTCATGGTAAACAAACCTGGTGGAGTCAATCAAAGACTGTAACATGTGAAAAGAAATCAGCAGAGGGATGGCACAGGTCAGTTCATACCTTATTACAGGGTTCCCACAGGTCCTTAAAAAGTCTTAAAAGGCGTTGATTTCATGAATCTAAAAAGAAGTCCTTAGATGGCCTCAAAATGACTTCATTCAATCTTTAAAAGTCTTGAAAAATGTCGACACATTTAGGGATGGGTATCTTTCACATTTGAAACGTTGCAGTACCAATTCCCGGTACCTGGCAATTGGTATTGGTACTTAATGGTACCATTTTCCGGTACTTTTGTGTGTTTATGTGTTACAAAATATGAATTTGTTTAATAATAAAATCCAAATTCTTTTCAATTTAACATTTATTCTTTAATATTTAACCTTGCAATGCTGTGTTCATGTCCAGCATGGAAAATCACCAACTCTTCCACTCCCTCACAGGCACAAGGATGCATTTAGGTACCTAAACATGTTACCTTTTGGTTTCACGTGAATTGGTACTCCGTACTTTTGACAGAATTTGGTCGGTTCCTATAAAAGTACCTAATTCAGTACCCATCCCTAGACACCTTACTGTGATTGTGAATAACGCCATTTAATTCTTGATTTCAAACAGCACCAGCGCTTTTGAAGGTTTTATTCTTAATCTCTTGACCATTTTTTTATTTCTTTTGTACAATTGAGTTGTATCGTGTCTTTTGACTTTGAACTTTTCAGGATTTCTGTTATTTGTTGATATTATTATTGTTATTTAGTTCCTTACCATGACCTGGTTGAGGGAGAACAAGTATGTTGCGTTACGGTTCATTTTACACAGCAAAATATAGAAGGATATGTAAGTAGGGATGGGTACCAAATAAGGTATTTTCATAGGTACCAACCAAATTCTGTCAAAAGTACCAGATACCAAGTCATGTAAAAACAAGAGTAACATGTTTAGGTACCTAAATGCATCATTGTGACTGTGAGGGAGTGGAAGAATAGGAGATTTTCCATGCTGGACATGAACACAGCATTATAAGGTGATATATTAAAGAATAAAAATGTTATATTGAAAAAAAAACCATATATATATATATATATATATATATATATATATATATATATATATATATATATATATATATATATATATATATATATATATATATATATATATAAAATAAACAAATGGATATTTTTTTTACCACATGAACACAAAAAAGTACCAAAAGTTGGTACCGTTGAGTACCGGTACCAATTTCCTTGTACCAGGCATCGGTACCGTATGGTTTCAATGTTTATGATACTGGTCTTATTATTTTAAGGGTCTGAAAATGTAGGTATTGGTATCAGATAAGTATCAGCAAAACATATTGTGAAAAAACGGAATCGGATCAGAAGTCAGAAAATCTGTATCAGGACATCCCAAGGAAATAGTCCCAAATCTCATAACAAATGCCAACATTTATATATTTTTTAAAAACGATGTACTGAGTGTTATGGTGACATCACACAATCACTATAGTTGAACCAACAAATGATGTGGTTGCAGCTTGGACTCTTATAAGTTGTCTCTAACCCTACGTAACTGATGTGGTGTTTTTCCATTTGTGTTTATTGTGAAATTGGTCTTAAATTTAATCTCAATTGGCATTAAGAAGTCTGAAAAAGTCTTAAATTTAACCTGCCTTAACTGTAGGAACCCTGTGTTTAAAGAGAGAGCTACACATCTGCACAGAAACTGCACATTGCTCGTTGTCCCTCTGAGTCCCTCAAAAACAACCTGTCTCATAAACTAGTCCTACCTATGCTCCAGGTGTTTTGTTTTTTTGCTGTATGTGTTTACATTCAGCTTTATTCCTTTGTTTTCCTGTGTAACTTCTTCTTCTCCTGCTTCATAAAGTGTAGTTGATAGTTGTTAGATGTTAGATGAGTTGACACTGAGAAAATGAAGCGGAGAAACAAACTCTGCCCCCACCATCGTGGTTCATTGTATTATCTGTGTGTGTGTGATGTGTGGGTGTTTGGTGTGTGTTTTTGGGTAGTAGTAGCTTGTTCTCTCAGTCGCCATGGCAACAAAGTTCGTTGCTTGACCTGCTTTCTAATTATAGCAGCACAAAATGTGTCTGAAACCACTGAGATGCTGAGGATGTGTGTTTAATCGTTCCTCTCACTCGGCTGATTTTTATTCGGTCTAAACACACAGTCAGAAATGAAATCCTCTTCATTCAGTGATGAAAGCCAACATCAGATTTATTTTCAGATGTTTGGTCTGTTTCATGTCAACAGGTGATGAATTTCTACCTGTCCCTGATCATGGAGCGGTGCGCTGGAGACTCAGCTGGATTAAAAGTCTACACCTTCAGCACCTTCTTCTTCCCAAAGCTGCGTGGTGTTGGAGGAGCGGCGCAGACTGGAGGTCACGCCGCCGTGAAGCGTTGGACCAAAGCGGTCGACCTCTTCCTCTACGACCTCATCCTGGTCCCTTTGCACCTGGGCGTCCACTGGGCGCTGGCTGTGAGTCCCACACACTTTGATCAGACATCACTGACAGCACCTTTAACATGCATGTTCTCACACGTTACACTCCCCGTCCATCTCCCTCTCAGGTTATAGATCTAAAGTCAAAGACGGTGACGTCGTATGACTCGATGGGACGGAGACACGATGACATCTGTGGTCTGTTACTGTGAGTCTCTGTGCTGCTCTTATCAGTGTTTGCAGAAAGACTTTACCTCACACAGATCCATGTTTCTTCAGCTTGATCAGCGTTGTTGTGCTCGTCTTGCAGACTCTACCTTAAAGAGGAGCACAAGGCAAAGAAAGGCAGAGACCTGGACAGCACCAAGTGGACCATTGGGAGCCTGAGGGCCACTGTGAGTTCAACAGAAACTAAAAGCACTTGTCTTTCTAACATTAACTGTGAGGGTGATATTTTATCTACTTTTTCTCCCTCTACAGGAGATTCCTCAGCAGAAGAACGGCAGCGACTGCGGGGTTTTTGCCTGTAAATATGCTGATTACATCGCAAAAGGAAGACCTCTCACTTTTAAACAGGTATGTACCTTAAATATCATGTATTTAATCTTTATTTAATCATTTTAACAGGTTTATACAAATATTAATATGAACTTCCTCTCTGCAGTGCCACATGCCTCTCTTCAGGAAGTTAATGATTTGGGAAATCATCAATCAGAAGTTGCTGTAGGCGATCACAACAACGACTTTCCCAGAAGGAGCAACACGTGCGCGCTATATTTGGTGATTTGACCGACGTATGGGCCAAAGAACTGGACTTACCCGACTGAAATCTAACCCACTCTAGCTGCTCAGTTCTGGAAAAATCAAACGCTAGTCTTAAAAGTTTCCTGTCAGGAACGCAGTAACGTTTTGTAATCTCTAAGTTATAATTGGAGATGTAAGAATTGTTTGTCTTATAAAAGCTTTGGCACTACTGATGGAGTATTTTTATGTCATTGACCTTTGATTGTTTTCTGTTTGAAGTTCTGCCTGAAGTGCCTTCAGCCCTCCACACTGAGCTCCACTCAGTCTGCTCCTCTAAACTTTGAAGGATTATTATGGTTCAATTTCAGGAGCGTGTCTCAAAACTCAGTGAATAAGAAAGTCGCTGGTTAGTGGTATTTTTGTATAACGTGGCAGATCTCTGACAATGAAAATCAGAATACCTCCCTTTAGAGAACAAAGGTGCATGGCTGTGTAAAATATGCCTGTTTTGATATTATTTATGAAAGGACTGAATGAGAAAACGTCATTAAAGTGTGTAGAAGTTGTTTGTAAGTATGTTCCCATTTGTAACATAAGGGGTTGATTGGTTTGTGAATCTTTTCCATGAGCATATCGCAAGAGGCTACCTAGGGCTATCTCATTGACTTGCAGTATAGCGTATTGCATTGCAAACTACTGTACAGATATGCATGTTTGAGTTCATGCTTTAAACTGTGATTATTTTTCCCCTCCAGTGTAATAAAGTATTCTTTTTTTGACCAAAGTCTCTGCAGTCAGTAACTCTTCACAGAAACTATTCTTTGCTAAAAGTTTAAATGCAGAAAATAAGCCTCAACATTTAGCACGCCCTGTGTCTTTCCCGTAAATGTGCAGATGTTGAAATGTAAACATCTGCTTTCTTTGGCTTGGTATATTTGCGGTGTTTCTGCAGCCGGAAACTGGAAGAATCTGTAGTCCAACAACAGACAAAACAATGAGGTGTGGAAGATTTTGAGGTTATCACTAATGTGGCCAAGCAGCGCCACTTCCTAGAATCAGCCCTGTGAGTTTCTTCAAAACAAAAGTGGAAAGGAGAAAAATGTATATTAAATAATAATCTGCAGTGGTCCCCTGGTTAAAACCCCCCGAGTAATGTTCATTCTATGTAACACATTGCGTATTAGACTTTTATTTTAAGTGTAAGTCCTTTTTTCATCGAACAACGCTTTTATTTTGAAAGTCAGACCGGATAGCATCGGGGCCCCTGGTAGCTAGCGCAGTTTCCATGTAGTAATTCAGCAAACACTTCAACTTAAACCGTCATTATAGTCAGTATCCTACAATCTTTTACAGGTCTGCAGACTCTATACATTAATATGAGTGACAACGAGAAAAATTTCAAGGAGGAGCGGGTGAGTCATGATTCTTAAGTTTGGAAAAAACGGCTTAAAATGCTAGGCTAGGTAAGATTAGCTAGCACAATTAGCTGCTACTGCGTTTGCAGGTCTCGTAATATCAAGTCATTAAAACTGGCCTCAAACCTAAAATGAATGTATTACATTTAATGTTTATAAAAAAACGTGTTACTAAAACACATCATATGTTTTATTGATGAATATATATACTCAAATTTATCGTTTTGTTAGCGAAAGGACGATTTGCGGCCTTCGAAAAAGCGCAGTACGCTGCTCGCAATGCTAATTTCCTACTGTTAGTATTGTTCTGTTTACAGTTACTGTTTGAAAATAAATATTAGCATATACTCAGTACTTGTTTTATGTACCCATCATGTTTAGTTTAAGTGTTTGTAGCTATTTAATGTGATTGTTCTGGTTCTGCTGTGTTTTCTTTGTACCTCTTGGCTCCTACAGAAACCAACATGCCTTATCACCCTTGTTTGTTCTTTGTTAAGGTTGAGGTTGGAAGAAAGAAAAAGGCTGAAGACGTTTCAGATGTGAAGTTGTTATTGTTTGAAGCTGATGGTGTTGATGCATGCTAATGTATGGGATGCTGAACAGAAGCGGTCAAGATCTGTCCCCACTACTAGTGTTGTAATGGCAGATGGTAAATGGGGGAAGAGGAGGAAAAGAAGTCATAATGTCAAAAAGAAGAAAGAAGAAATGAAGGGTTGTATTGAAGTAATGAAGTAAAAGAAGTAATGAAGTTAAGATCAGAAGTTGACCAGGGTATGAGTAATTTCCTAACAGTTTGCTATGTTATTACTCTATTTCATCCTGTTCTTTTCTCTTAAGCATGCACAATTATTTTCCTCTCTTTATTGGAACATCATTGGTCAGTTCTTCATATCTTTTAGGTTAATTTTTGTTTACTGATCTATCTTTCAGCTAAATTAATTCTACTATCTAAATATTTGTTCCAATGTGTCACATTTTTATAATCAGACTCCATAATATTTTGTGTAAAGGCCAAAATGAGGTGAGCTCCTGAAGGAGCATGCAGCGGGAAAGTGCTGTCACCTCCTGGCTCTTGTTGCTTGCCGATGCTACGGTCCGTTTCTCATCTCAGTGTCTGGTCTGTTCAGGACTCTCGACATGGCTCCAGGAGCGCATCCCCTCATGGATCAGCCAAATCCGCCAGTCGCTCACCAGCACGCTCCAAAGGCTCTCGGCGATCCAGGTCTAGATCTCGTTCTCGATCCAGATCCAAGTCAAGGTAAAAAAAAAAAAAAAGGTTTTTGAACAGGACGTGTTTTGCAAAGACATGGTGTAACACAGGTAAGTATCAAACTCAGGTTGAAGTATCCGTCTGCCCCCAGGTCCCGCTCCCATCGAAGCTCCCGTAGGCACTACTCCCGCTCTCGCTCCCGCTCCCACAGGCGCCGTTCCAGAAGCCGCTCCCGCAGCTGGGAGTACAGGCGACGTAGGAGCCACAGCCGCTCCCCCATGTCGAATCGCCGCAGACACATTGGAAACAGGGTGTGTATTCAGTGCTTTGTGTGCAGGCTTGATCTGAAGTTAGTGAATGTGAAACTTCATGAATGGATTTTTTTTTTTGTTATATCTTGAGCTTGAGATTCTCCGCTTACAGGTTTATTTTACTTTTATTATTTAAAATCATGATGAATTCATCTGGGGTCAAACTTAAGTTGTATCTTCTTTCCTTCCCCAGGCCAACCCGGACCCCAACAGCTGCCTGGGTGTGTTTGGACTGAGCCTTTACACAACAGAGAGAGATCTGAGGGAGGTGTTCTCCAAATACGGCCCTTTGAGTGACGTCAACATCGTGTATGACCAGCAGTCCCGCCGCTCTCGAGGCTTCGCTTTTGTTTACTTTGAAAACTCCGAGGACTCCAAAGAGGTGAGAAGGAAATCTGAGTGATGAATCATTTTTAGCGTTGGTTAATGTGTCTTCAGCAAACCTAAAGATCTGCTGTTTCATGTTTTTGTCTCGTGTTTCAGGCCAAGGAGCGCGCCAACGGTATGGAACTTGACGGCCGCAGGATCAGAGTAGATTTCTCCATCACAAAACGTGCCCATACTCCCACTCCTGGAATCTACATGGGGCGCCCCACCTAGTGAGTGTTTGAGAAAAAAGCAGCATCAGTATCTGAGTCACTGTGTGGCATCGTTAAAACTCTGTTCCATGTGCGTTCAGTGGCGGTGGTGGTGGGAGTGGCAGCGGTGGAGGAAGTGGCGGCGGCGGTTCATCACGGCGCACCTCCAGGGACTACGACAGAGGCTACGACCGAGGCTATGACAGGGGTTACGATCGGGATTATGATCGTTATGAAGAACGAGATTACCGCTCTTACAGGTTAGTTTTTATTCCAGGCGTCAACGCTGAGATCACTGATTATTTGTCAGTATTCAGCCACTTTCTCACGCTGCTCAGATCCTTGGATGTAATGTTTTTGGTTTGGTTTGGTTTTCCTCCCACAGACGCAGATCTCCGTCTCCTTACTACAGCAGAGGATATCGTTCAAGATCCCGCTCACGGTCGTATTCACCACGTAAGTCTGCAGCAGTTAGACCAGGATTTATTCAAAGTGATATTTTTATCTCACATATATCCTAAATCTCCTCTGCTCTTTTCCCTCCTACAGGTCACTACTGATCAGAGAAGAGTCCATGAATTTACTCCAGCAGCTTGGATTTTTGCCTTTTTTTTTTTTTTTTTAATGTAAATCTTTTTTTCTTTTTTTTTAAGAAAAGGTCACATAAGTGTGGAAATCTTGGAATGTTGATGTTTATACAGTGATGAAATAACACACTTGGCTCACACAGGAGCTGGGAAAAGTGAAAAGATGAAACAGAAATGCACAAAAACTCCTGAGAATTTGCAGAAATGTTTGTTCCAAGCCGATTTAACACGACCAAACCTACAGAAAGAATCATTAAATGTTTTCATTTGGCTCACATTTTCACATTTGTTTTGTGTTTGGTCCAGATGAATAGTTTTGACTGCAAACAGGAGTTTCTGTGGCCATTCATCTGTAGTTAGTTTGTCATCAGGAGTGTTTTTAAACCACGTTTTGTTTTTGTTTTTGTTGGAAAATACTATATTTGTTGTGTATATAAATGACAAAGGTTTACTTGGGTATTTGCTCTGTTGTATGACATTGAAATGATCTTGTTGCTTCATAGTTTTAAAAAGTGAACTGCAGATATTGTACCATAAAGCCACATTAAGTGTTTGAGTTCTTATTTTGGTTGTTTTTTGTTTTTTCTTTGTCATAAATGAAATAAAGATATTGATACACTAACTTTATGCAACAACTTTTGTTTACAGTTTGTACTTAATCTGGAACCAATGCTGAACCACACACACTAAAGTTTTTTAAAGATTATAATGTGAAAATGAGATGCAGTTCAGGTCAAACACAATGTTTCAATATGGTAGAAGGTGGGAATTATGTTTAATGGCATATTGGAAAAGTTAACACCACCTGCAAAATAAAGTCTCAAGTGGCCTTTGTACAAACCCATTTTTTGACAACCAACCTTTAAAAGAACACAAGAAATTTCACTTTTTGAAATTTGTGATCCCTCTGTAAAACATATAAACACAATCACAAAATACCAAGACTTGAATAATGGATAGATTTTAAAAAAACTTCTGTAAAAAAAAATATGATAATAATAAAATCAAAGTTACAGTGTAAGAAAGAGAAAACAAAGGGGTGGTAGCTGTGTATGTACGGCTGGTTCACTGTCTTTAAAATGAAAATATATTTTTTAAAAAAGCTCAGACGAGACTTCGATGTGCGGATTAGTATTTGAACGCACCATGAAAAATGGCGCCATCTGGCGAAATGTTCGTCATTGAACAGATTTTAATTTTTTTTTTATGTAAAATAATCCTACGACTTAAAAATGTCTTGTCGTAGGATTATTCGTAATCAAATTAAAATTAAAGTTTAACATTTTAGATTTTTGCAGACTTCGCTCCTGAAGTATCGCTCCGGGTCTCCGTCCTGGCCAGAGCCTTTGAATAAAGAGTTCCGACAACAGAGTCTCCGTTATTCGCCTGTGTTGTGGAGATGACGCAACTCTGTGTTTTCTAAGGCTCTGGTTCGACCAATCAGAAGAGCCTTACATCAGAATACTTCCGGTTTGCTCTCAAACTTGCCTTTCCAGCGGAGCGGCTGCTGAGAGCAGAGATCGGAGTGAACTCCACGTAGACCAGAGGCTTTTTAAACCTTTAAAGGTAGTCCAGAATAAGACTACTCACCTTAATATCTCTGGGAATGTTTATAATGACTGTTAGAGACAGACAGAGGTTTCTCTGGCTCTGATAATCATGCTAACACGGAGCTAGGAGTGGTTCAGTTAACGTTAGCATGCTGTTTGAATGAGCCTTAAAGCACGTTTCAGTGAGACAGGCTGACAGGAGAGGGTTATTCACACACATTCACACTAAATGATCGTTTTTAAAGGCTGTGTTTACATCTGTTAAAGCGTTAATAACTTATTTTACTCTGACAGATGCCCCCCAAAAAGGTAGAAGCCCCCAAACAGCCTCCTTTAATCGGACGATTTGGAACCTCGCTGAAAATCGGAATAGTCGGATTACCAAACGTTGGGTGTGTATCATGAATTCATTATTTTGATGGTTTAAAATGTGTGTTTTTTTCAGCTGGTTTGTTGTTACTCAGCTGTTGACGCCTTCTGTGTCTCCTGCAGGAAATCCACCTTCTTCAACGTCCTGACCAAAAGCCAAGCAGCTGCTGAGAACTTCCCCTTCTGCACCATCGACCCCAATGAGAGCAGGGTACCTGTGCCCGATGAGCGCTTCGATTTCCTCTGCCAATACCACAAACCAGCCAGGTGTGTGTTGTGACAGCTGAGGGTGATCCGTCAAACCCTGATGGACTGGCTCCTGAGTCTCTGACTCTGTGTTTGTCTCCTCAGTAAAGTTCCTGCGTTTCTCAACGTGGTGGACATCGCCGGTCTGGTGAAGGGAGCTCACTCGGGACAGGGACTTGGGAACGCCTTTCTTTCTCACATCAGTGCTTGTGATGCCATCTTCCACATGACGCGTGAGTTGTCAGTCGTGCTGCTTCAGCTGCTGAGTAACAACAGCTGAGTGAGCAGAGGGGACAGGTGGAAGGAAGGAGAGTTAGGAGGGATTTCTAAACTTGTAGCTCAGGCTGGATCACATGACTAGTCCTTGAGAAACTAGTAACTTTTGCACAGATTAGTAATGAAATGATGAAGATGTTGGTAGACAACATGGATGTAATTTTTTTTAAATAAGGTATGAAGGTGGTTTGTTTGGTTTTAGCAGGAAAACAAAAATGTGCGACAGACTGACTCAGCTAACGCTGCGTTTGCTTTCAGGTGCGTTTGATGATGAGGACATCGTCCACGTGGAGGGGAACGTCGACCCCGTGAGGGACATCGAGATCATCCACGAGGAGCTGCGGCTGAAGGACGAAGAGCTGATCACCCCGGTCATCGACAAACTGGAGAAAACCGCCGTCAGAGGAAATGACAAGAAGCTCAAACCTGAATATGTGAGTGATGTGTGTCTGTGCAGGTTCCCCTCAGTGGTTTGTTTTCAGCGTGTGTGTGACTGAAATGCTGCCTGGTGTTTCAGGACATCATGGTGAAGGTGAAGAACTGGGTGGTGGAGGAGAAGAAACACATCCGATTTTACCACGACTGGAACGACAAAGAGGTGATGATGTTTACATCTCTACATGAAGCTGATTTTTCAGTGATCGTTGGGTTTTTCATCCTCCTGTGTTCCCTCCACAGATCGAGGTGTTGAACAAATACCTGTTCCTGACGTCCAAGCCCATGATCTACCTGGTGAACCTCTCTGAGAAGGATTACATCAGGAAGAAGAACAAGTGGTAGGTTTCCTTCCTCTCTCACTTTGCAGCTTGAGCTGAGAAATCCAAACCTCTCACCTGCTCCTCGTTGTTCTCAGGTTGGCAAAAATCAAAGAGTGGGTCGACGCTCATGACCCCGGCGCTCTGGTGATTCCTGTGAGTGGAGCCATCGAGTCCAAGCTGCTGGACATGGAGGAGGAGGAGCGGAAAAAGTACTGTGAAGAGCAGAAGACACAGAGGTGAGTGATGAAAAGGTGAACCCTGCTCCTGATGGAGTCCCCGTGTCTGAATCGCTGCGTCACCGCCGCTCTGTGTTTCCAGCACTCTGACCAAAATCATAAAGACGGGCTACGCAGCGCTGCAGCTGGAGTACTTCTTCACAGCGGGGCCGGACGAGGTGCGAGCGTGGACCGTCAGGGTGAGTGTTTTGAAGATATTTTTCATGATAGTTATTTTATACCTATCTTTGATAGTTTGATCGTTGTCAAACTGGATTATTTCAGATCCAGTCTCAGCAGCAGGACTCTGTCTGTGTGTCTGTCATGATGTAGTTGGTAGGGCGCAGATGGCGCAGCAGTTTAGGTCACACCTCATGAGGTTTGTTGTTGTTTTGAGCTTATTTCAGACTTCTTTTTTTTTCTTCCTCCATCACTCAAAGACACTGGAGGAGTTTAATGTTAATGTTATGTTGTAAATGATTCTTCAATATTTCCAATTTTTGCAGTTTTTAGTTTGCTTCTTTAAAACCAGACCAAGTAAAAAGCTGAATGATGATGATGATGATGATGATGTCTACAGACTCTATCAGAAGCTATATTTTCCAAAAACTGCGAGTCACACATGAGTCAATATTTAGATAGGTGATCGGTGTACCTCTATTTAAAACCGTAAAACAAAAAATCCTGATACATCAATTTTTTTCTTCCACCCCTGCTACACTGGGCTGACGGTGACACTTCTACAATCCTGTATTAGAGTAAATAGGAAGTGTAAGACGCTAAACAAATAATGAATATTTTACTTTAATAAAATAAGTTGTCATATCAAAACTTTAAAAAAAAATAATACTAATTTTATTAATATGATTTATTTTTGTTATTTTAAAAAATATTTTTTTTTTTCGTTCCATGGGTTGTGGTATATTACCTTCCTTATCTGTCTTGTTTCTTTTTTGTTTGTTTGACTGACTTTATTTCATAATCTTGAAAAATATAAATTAAAAAATATAAATAATATATATTTAAATAAAAATAATTATCTTACTAACTATCATACAACAAGGACGATCAAAAACATTTTTATATATATTTTTTTACATTCTTTTTATTAATTATGATTTTTCAGGTGCGTACAATAGATAAAAATACAAATCATACTTCTCAATTATCCACCTGTCAATAAACTATTGTATTCAACAGCAAAAAAATTCGGTAATCCTCTACAAAAAACATTTTTATTTCAAAATTCTTAAAAGCAAATGGTGAATTTTTCTTCTGATTTTGTTAAACTAACAGAAAATCACTCATGGTGAAAAAAAAACATTGATTCTGAAGCCAGGACTCGCGTTTGAATAACTTTAACTCTCCTTTTTATTCATTCCTGACATTTGATTTGACTTATCTCAGGTTACTGTCTCTACGGTGGCCCTGTGTGTCCATTTTCAGCCCTTCTCTCTTTCTGTCCAACAGAAAGGGACCAAAGCCCCACAGGCTGCCGGAAAGATCCACACCGACTTCGAGAAAGGCTTCATCATGGCTGAAGTGATGAAGTACGCCGACTTCAAAGAGGAGGGCAGTGAGAGCGCCGTCAAGGTGAGTGTCCATCAGAGCGCCGCCTGTTTCCTCCTGTAGCTCTGACACGGTTCATGACCCCTGTCCTGGTCTCTCTCCTCACAGGCTGCTGGGAAATACAGACAACAGGGCAGGAACTACATTGTGGAGGACGGAGACATTATCTTCTTCAAATTCAACACGCCCAACGCCCCCAAGAAGAAGCCTTAAAGCGCTCAGTCAGCAGAGGGACGAGTCAGGACGCAGCTCAGGTCAGCCTGAAGAGTCACACCGCCTCACAGCCTGGAGCAGGGTCTGGACCAGAATCTGATTATTCCAGAGATTAGATCCTAACTCACATTCCTACAGTGCTTTTTGTTGCAGTCAAACTTGTCTGAAAACCAGTCGTGTTTTCGTGTAAATCAGCTTTTTTGGCGCAGGTTTCATGTAAACTTTAGCTTCATCAATCATTTCGCTGCTTTTCTCGCCAAACGATGTTCAGTTCCTCTGAGATCAGCTCTCAAACGACCCCTGTGACGATGAACTGACGGTCTAACATCATTTAACTCTCCAGTAGAGTTGTTTCCTGTGATGTCATCAATCAGTGTGTTAAGATGTGTGACTGCTGTGAGCTGTGAGTCAGTGTGACCCTGCAGGTCTGAGCTGAGCTGGATCCTGAGAGAAATGTGACTTCAGAGAGCAGAGCAGGCGTCCTGACAGTGCCTGAACACAGAATGTTTGAACTTCTGCTTTTACCGGATTATTTTGAGCTACTTTAAAATCCTCCTTCACATCTCGAGCTTCACTTAACGTAAAGAGACACTGCTTCATCTGCTTCAGGAGGGCTCCGTGGATCATCCCACCGTCACAGCGTCTCTGAACTCTCCTCTCTCACCTCCACGCTGGGGACGTCTTTATTTTCCAGATCAGCAAACGAACCTCTCACCAAGCACCTTTCCAATCTGTGGACCCAGCTTTGACATTCTGTAAACCAAGGGAGCCCAAACACGATAAATGTCTACTTCATCAATCTGCATGTGTCAATAAACGGTGACAAACCTGTCCGTGATTCCTCTTCCTCGTTTTTCTCTTTGAAAAACTTAATATGTCTGAACAGCTGTTCGAAATAAACTAGCTTGATTGTCTTTAAAGTATAAACCTCTAACAGCTGTCACTACAGGAATCAAAACTTAAAAACTCTGATTTATCTAAGCCTGTTAAAAATGCAGAATAATTCTGTTTACTCTTTTATCATCTTTGTAAGGATAAAAATTTAAATTTTGAAATTTAATAAATAATCTTAAAAAGATCCCATTCATACTCACTATCATACTTCACTATCAAGTTTTTGCATAAGTTTGAGCTAATTTCAGCAGATAGAGATGCAACTACTTAAGTTCCTTCAGATATTTCGGGGAAAGCTGAGTTTTCATGCACAGAAATTACTTGAAATGTTTCAGAAACTTTAAATTCCTTGTTGATTTTTTATTTATCAATTAATAAAAATAATATTAATAATAATAATATAAACAATAATATATTAACAGATTTATTATGTATATTTAAAAAATACAAAAAATAAAAATAGCAATTTATTTTTTTTACCCAAAAGGTCTGTAAAAAAAAAAAAAAATCGGCAGAACTGCTTGAGTGAATGTAAATTCATTTCAATGGGACAAAACAAGTTCAAAATATTGATTTTTAAAAGTATAGCTGTTAGAAATTTTCAAAACACAAGCTTTCCTTGTTTTCCTGGACATACAGAGTGTAAAAAAGTTAAAATGTGAAAATCAGATAAACTAGAAAAGGAAAAAAAAGTTTTTATTTTTTTGCAAGAGAGTTTATTGAACATTTTAAAATCATTACAAACAAATCTCACAGAATGCAATCAAAAAAAGTGAGCCCTGTATGGAAAAAACAAATGATAATAATGATAATGATCATGACGATGAATAGAGAAAATTAATAATAATAATAATAATAATAATAATAATAATAATAATAATATTAAAATAAAAAATAAAAAAATAAAGTTAAAAAAATAAATAAAAAAAAAACCCTGCCATCAGTCAATGCAATTGGCAATATTAGCATCTCTCAACAAAGTACAGACTCATACACAAGCACCAAAAAAAGGGATTTTTAAGAATAAGTAGAATAAAACTAAAGTTGAAGAACGACTTGCTTAGATGCTGACTCAGCATAATTAACTAAATTCGCTCTAAACGCTGCTGTATTCAAAGTGTTTGCCTCCAACAGCTGAATTCCTTCTCTCCTCTCACTGAACAAACAGGAAACCCACGTCCTATAAAAATGACTGACGTCACGATTATCCAATAGAATCGAACGAACCTCGCGCTTAGCCAATGGCGTTTAAGAAGAAGGGCGGGACGTCCTGAAATGTGATGCAAATTCGACGGTCAAGCTTGTTAGTCCCACCTTTTTGTGTTTCCCGCACCGTCAATCAAAATAGAAAAAAATCAACCCGATCAACACTAACCCTGACTCTTTGATCAAATAATCATGTTTGGAGTTTAGGTGATCAGATTATCCTCCAGGTTACTCTCACTATGACTGCTACGTAAACGTTTAACGCATCGAAGCGTGCAACTAATCGGTGAGTTTGTTCGACCTACAGCGGAGCGAGCTGCGTCTTTTTATCTTTAACAGCTAACAGCTAAATATGGAGAGCTAACTGAGCAATAAACACTGAATCTGAGCCCGGGTACACTCAGAATCTGCGCTGGAAAGTTGAATTTCGAAGTCAGCTCCGTTTGGACCGGAGAGTGGGGATGCTTTGCGGGCTTTTCTGGCAGGCAGAAGTTGAAGATTACAGAGTTTTGCTCAGTTTCTCCTTCTCTCCCTGCTAGCGCCAGAGCTGCCTCTGGAACAAGGAGAAATGGCGTCCGCGGACGTGGACAGCAGTCAAAGCGAGTTTCTGCAGCCCGCGGAAACACAGGTATCCCACACTTTCTAGCTCGTCTTTCTCGCTCGCTTTCGATTGCTGGATGTGTTTTTGAGAGCATGAAGTTCACACGTTTTAAAATTTTGATGGCATGGGGTGAAAGCCGTACACTTCCTGTGTTCCCCTCAATAACGGCCACCCACTTTACCCCTGGAAAACCCGCCCATAGTGGGTAGGACACTGAAGGCAGTCACTTGGGTCGGCTCGCTGGATGATAGCCGCTGTTCTGTGGGCTGGGAGCTCAGCGCAGTCAGATAACATGTCAGGGATATTGTGCATAATCGAAACAGAAGCGTCTAATGGTGTTGTAAAAGCCACCCATCCCCCACACAGCCCGCCTCGACCATTTCTGAGCCTGTTATCTCAACTCCGTGTGTCGGCGGTTCCCTCCTGCTTCTGTTTTATCTCTCATCTTCGCCTCAGCTGAAATCCTACATGATCCCCTTCAGCTGTGGCTCCCAGCGTCTCTGTCCACACCTGAATCACCCACTGTAGCATGATCTCATCTGTCTCAGTGTGATGTACCCTCTTTAATATAATGTGATGTTGGTTTCACTCCCAGACGACAGATATGTCAGCCATCCAGCTGACGGGCTCAGACAGGTGGGAGGTGTTAACTCCAGTCTCAGCCGGGAAGGAGGACCAGGGAGTCGTTCACATTCCAAACTCTGGGATCGTCACATCCAACGGGCAGTATGTGCTTCCAATCGGGGGTCTCCCCAACCAGCCCATCTATGTTACAGCATCTGGGAGCGAGGCTGCAGCCAATGGGGTGTCAGGAATTCAGTATCAGGTAAACAAACGTCCAGAGATGGAGCTGAGTTTGACTCGTAGTGATGATCTTCTCTAAAATCATCTTCTTCCTCTTCCAGGTCATCCCCCAGATCCAGAACGCAGACGTGACTCTCGCAGGATTCCAGACACAGGGTTTGGATGACGGCACAGGACAGATCCAGCTCCTCCAAGATGGCAGCCAGGCCAGCATCGGGATCAGCTGCGCCACAACCGCAACCACAGACCTTCTGACGCAGGCGGGGCAGGTCCAGTCCATCCAAGGCGTCCCGCTCACAGGGGGGTCGGCGTACACCGGCACGGTACCCGTGGGGCTGCCGGGCAACATCACATTCGTCCCTATAAACAGTTTGGATCTGGAGTCTTTAGGACTGACTGGAGCGCAGACGGTCCCCATTGCGACGGGGGTCACGCCGGAAGGTCAGCTGATCATGAGCGGCCAGACGCTGGAGAGTCAGGGGCAGGACGCCAGCGCCAAACAGCCGCTGGTGACGGTGAGCGACGCCAGCGGGAACCCCGAACTCTACGTGCCAACCACTACCACCGCTTCCTCCTCCAACGCTTCCAACCTCCCCGAGACCATCGACGGCACCGGGGTCCTGACCCAGGCTACTGCTGTGTCTGCGGGGGTGTCTGACCCTTCATCTTCCACCAACTACAACTCCCACAACCACCTGCAGCAAATCCAGGTCAGAGAGTGTCCTTAACATCGCATGAAGCTCATGGCTGTTTTTTATTTCCCCAAAGTGTTGCCTCAAACTTTCCTTCACTGATTTTTATGAATTATTTATTTACTCTTTAACTCTTCAGCTCCAGGGTTACAGCGTGTGTTTATCTCGTATTTGCAGAACAGAGTCTGAGGTTGTGAAGATAAAGCATCATGATTGTTTTAACTGTGGGGATCAGAAAAGGTGTCAGATCAGAAGTTTAGACGACCGTTTCTGGAAGTTTTAGCTCATACCTGATCAGAACGATGAAGCTTTCCTCTCTCGTGGTTATTTTGTGTTTTTCTTTCATGAGTGTGTACAGACTTTACTACGTCTATAAAGGCTTGTTCACCGTAGTTCATGTTAGGGCTGCAGGATACGGCCTAAAACCAGTATCTGGATATTTTGAGACCCTTCAGTTGGATTTTTAATACATGCAAAAAGGAGAAACTCACCATCAGGTTCAGTTGTGAAATAATTTATTCAGATTTTTAGACCCAAGCCTGAAAACATCTGTGTTAGAATTTGTACTTGATGGTCGTGATTTAGTCATTTCATGCATCTCACAAGGCAAGTTTATTTATATTATCTATTATTTATTGCTATTGTATATTTCAGCAAGGCAATTAAAAGTGCTTTACAGAGAAAACTTAATAAAAGAAAACATTTAAAATTCAATTTAAAGGCAGATTTAAAAAAATACAATACAATAAATAAAATAAAATAAAAATGTAAAACAGAATTTAGGATAAAAGTTACAAAATTGTGCGATTAAAAAATAAATAAATAAATATAAAAAAAAAAAAAATATATATATATATATATATATATATATATATATATATATATATATATATATATATATATATATATATATATATATATTTAAATGATTTGTTTAAATGCACTAATTCAGGGGTGGCCAACCAGTCAGAGACCAAGAGCCACAAAAAATACCCTAACACACTTCCTCTCACACATAAACAAAATGACATAAAATAAAAATAAAAACATGTCTAATTTTCAAAGCGACATTTATTGTGTTTGTGTGTTTAAATTCGTACTAGAGAAGAGAAACTGAAACTTAAGTATCAATCCCAACTGATCCCAACGTTGGCATCAATACATATATATATAGTTTAGATTGATTGGCACACCACTACTCATAACTACATATATATATTTTTTATGAATGGATTGAAGAGCCACACACTGAAAGGCAAAGAGCCTGAGGTTGGCCACCCCTGCTCTAATAAAAAGCAGCTGTAAAAAGGTGAGTCTTCAACCTGCAACAGCCATCAATATATCCTCCACCCCCAGTTCATGTTAACTTAAAAACATCATCATCATCAAACCCAGGGGTGGCCAAATTCTTTTAGTAAGGGGCCAAAAACGGGTCAGGGTGGAGGGTCGGGAGCCAAAACCAAACATTCATGTTGCAAAGCATGATATTAAAATAAAATAAATACTCATACAAGTCATTTTGAAACTGAAAACACTTTTCTTTATTTTACAGCATGACGTTACTAAACATCCATATGTCAATGTCAACTTTATTTATATACCGCATTTACAACTTTGAAAGCTCAAAGCTCTTCACAGGTAAAAAAGTTAAAAGTTCAACGCAGCAATAAAAGAGAAAATCACCAATCAAAACACTCAACAGTAAAAAAAACACAATATGGTTTAAATACTGGACCCAGGTCTTTAAAGACATTTAACACAATATAACCTCAACAACACGGGACACAGCCTGATCCTATAAAACAGAAAACGTTCATTTCCATCTTTTTAAATGAGGAATAGTAACAAAAGTGGACACCTGATTTAGAGTTTTTTCCCTACAAATGACTGCTGTATTTACTTTAAGTACATTAATTTAAAATATATACAGGGACGTATTGAGTGGTTTGGGGGCCCAAGGCAAACCCAGTCAATGGGGCCCTCCATGTCCTTGTAACTCCTCTTCCTCAGAGCTAGACTGGCCTTCCCTGGGTCCACTGTCTCTTTCCCAGAATCAAGGCATGAGACAGTGCTAATCTTGTTCATGCTAACTTAACACAACTAAAAGCATTTCCTCAAGTTCTGTACTTTAGTTTGATTTAGAAAAAAGTGAATCCATCATTTAGTCCACTTTGTCCTGGATTTGAAATCTTTTATGGTCCATTGAAGCTTATTTGTCCCACAGTGGGGAATTTACAGAGTAACAGGAACAAACAAGAAAGGATGAAGTGAAAAACATTACAATAGGTAAATACTGAAAAAATAATTTAGTAAAGAAAATATGTAAATATCAAGCACAACATCAAACTGGAAAAAAATCTACTGAAAGAGGTGATATTTACAGTTACCATACTTTTTGTTACTATTATTTTAAAGTGAATGTATTTTTATTTGACCCCCTGTCCAGTGAGTTATGTTTCCAAAAAAGAGATTTATACAATAATGTTTATCACCAACTCCAAAAGTTTGATTTAGAGAAAATGATCCTGTTTCCTGGGCTAGATAAAGTCCTTAAAATCCTAAAAGTCTGATATGTTTATCTCAGATCTCAGAGCAACATTGGTTTTATTTCCCACTTGGTTGAAAATAAGAAAAAAATGGTAAAAAGTGTTTTTACCACTTTCTTCCTGAATCAAATGTTCAGATGTGTTGTAACATGGAATAGCCCATTGAATAAGAAGGGAGGGGGAGGAGCCAAAACCATCATTACAGATTAAGACTTTGATGGATTTTGAAGCATGTGAAGTAAGATTTAGAAAAAAGAAATGCTTTCAATTGAAGAGGACTTCATAAATCAGTTTTTAAGAGATGCTTTGGGGGCCCCAGGCAACTGCCTGTGTTTGCCTAGTTGTAGCTACGCCCCTGTCTTTGAGACACAGCGCTCTCCACAGAGTTGTGTTTTTATTGATGTAAGATAAACTTTATTGGCCTGGACGTAGCTGTGCTGTTCCCTGTCACTGCACCTTTCATTCAAACCAACTCTCTCGTCCTCAGGTCTCCACCTCCAACGCCACCACCATCTCTCAGCCCATCCTGCAGCTCTCCGGGGACGCTCAGGCCCAGGTGGCTCAGGTGGCTCAGGGTCAGGACCTGAACGCAGCGGGTCAGACTCTGCAGAGCGTGCAGCTGGTCAACCCCGGGACCTTCCTCATCCAGGCCCAAACGGTCACTGCGACGGGTCAGATCCAGTGGCAGACCTTCCAGGTAACCCAGAGTTAGCAGCGTGGTCTCAGTCGTAGAAAAGTTAGTTATCCCCTGTTCAGTAACAAGTTAGCGTTAGCTGAGATCAGGAGACGAAAGTTTGAATCAGAAACAGGAAGTTAGGGAGGAAGCAAAACTTGATGTGGTTTATGCTGGGAGGCTGGCACTTTGAGGATCAGAAGAGACCAGATCCTGAGTGCAGCCCTCTGGTTTCCCTCTTTAAGGAAGTCATGTGATCTGTTTCACGTTCAGGAACAGTTAGTGACGTTATTCTCTGTAACACGTTTAGTTTCTGACCCCCACCCGTGTCGGTCTCTGCAGGTCCAGGGTGTCCAGTCCCTCCAGGGGCTCCAGCTGCCTCAGGGCCAGGGTCAGGCCCAGCAGCTCACCTTGGCCCCTGTGCAGACCCTCCCTCTGGGCCAGACGGGACAGGTCAGCCTCCCCAACCTGCAGACGGTCACGGTGAACTCCGTCACTCAGAGCGGGGTTCATTTCACGCCGGGGGAGGACGCCAACAGCCCAGCTGGTACGTAGCGTTCTGACATCATCAAACATGCTCCTGTTTCTTTACACGCCACCCGAGGAGATCCTGAGTCCTGCTCTGCTTCTGCTCCGGTTCAGGGATCCAGATCAAAGAGGAGCCTGACTCTGAGGACTGGCAGCTGAGCGGGGACTCCACGCTGAACCCCAGCGACCTCAACAACCTGCGCGTTCAGATGGGAGAGGAGGACCCGGACGGCGCCAGCGGGGAGGGGAAGCGGCTCCGCAGGGTGGCCTGCACCTGCCCCAACTGCAAGGAGTCCGGAGGGAGGTGAGAAACACACACACGCTAACACACACACACACACACACACACACACGTCCTTTCAGTGTGAGTGTTTGATGATCAGACTGACTCTGAGCCTGTTTTCCTCTCCTCCGTCTCCGTCTCCGTCCTCGTCTCCGTCTCTGTCCTCTCCTCCGTCTCCGTCTCTGTCCTCGTCTCCGTCTCTGTGTCTCAGGGGTTCGGGCATGGGGAAGAAGAAGCAGCACATCTGCCACATCGCCGGCTGTGGGAAGGTTTACGGGAAGACGTCTCACCTGAGGGCTCACCTGCGCTGGCACAGCGGGGAGAGACCCTTCGTCTGCAACTGGATGTTCTGTGGGAAGAGATTCACCAGAAGCGACGAGCTGCAGAGACACAGGAGGACACACACAGGTACACACTCACACATAGAGGAACACACACACACACAATCCAATCATTTAATTTCTGCTGCTGGTTTTTAAAGTGCATGTGTTTTAAAAATCAAACCAGGTCAGAAGAAAAAATTGCTTGAAACTAGAATATTTTCTAAATACAAGAAACTTTTCTCCTCTTCCATTGGCAGATTTTGTTTTACCTGTTACAGTAATTCAGACCTCATTTTTGTCTTTAAATAACTTGAAAACAGACGTTTTTCTGGACTGATCAGTTGAATGTGGCTATCATCAAGTATAATAAAACAATTTGTTCTGAAAATAAGACAAAAACACTTGATAAGATTCAGTTTTTAGCAGTGTAAACGTCCTGGATGAGACACTTTAAATATCACACAGCTGATCTTCAAACTCTTTCACAGCTTGAATATCACGATAAATCCTCAAATCAGCTTCATGTGCAGCTTCAGTTCAGATTGATTTTATTTATTTGGAGCTAAAAGCCGACCATTTTATAACATTTTATTGTTTTTTCTGCTGGTTTAGGACTCTTTACAAACTTGAAAGTGATTATAAAATAGAGTTTTTGTCTCAGATCATCTTAAAATGGAAACTCACTCAGAGTTTGATTCAGTCAGTTTCACTCTGGGTTTAATATTTAATACAGAAACACTGTTCTCTCCTCCTCTCACTCTCCTGGTGACTGCAGCTGTGTTTCCATCACACGTTTTCTCAAAGTTAAAGCCATATTTTTATTATTATAAATAAATATTATTATTATTATATTTCTGAAGTTTAGATAAAGAACGATTGCAACTTGCTGATGTTTCCATTACGACTAGAAATGAGCATAACTTAAATAAAATCTCCTCCCATGAGATTTAATTTGCAGACTAAGGAAGAAGGAGGACTGTGAGTGACGGTAACCATGGAAACCACAAACAGTTTAAGAGCTGGACTGTCAGTCTGATGGAGGAGGGCAGACAGATAAAGGCTGATATTGTAGCGTCTATCAGGATGAACTAAACAATGAATGACAATCATCATCTCCATGATGCCTTCACTGACGCTCAGAAACACCAGCACTCACTCTGAACACAGAACAAACAGTAGAGGTGTCATGTTTTTTGGACAAAGGTGTTTCCACTGGTCTTTAGAGAAAAACTTCATTATTAAAACTTCTGGAAAAACCACCTCATGGCCGCGTTAAGTCTTTTTATCCAAATTTAAGAAGTTTTTAGACATTTTGGTGTTTCCATTTCCATTTTTTACAGCAATATTTAGATTTCATGTAATTCTTAGTGTAATAAAAACGCAGCTCATGTCTCACCTGACCCTGAAGGAGAAACCAAAGACTGACGTGTTATTAGTTAATCGTCACATTGATCAGAGTTTTCAGAGACAAAGAGTTCAGTCTCAAAAATAAGAAACCAGATCTCCTCACTGTGTTGTTCAGAGTCTCAGTGATGGACGAGCAGGAAATGAAGCTGAATTTACCTCCAGGCTCAGATTTAAAGCTCATATTTAGAGAAATTCACACACACACTGAACTTACACACACTTTAGTAGGGCTGAGATTTTATGCTGTTCCATATATTCGCCCCCTGCTGGAGAAAAGTGGAAACTTTTTTCCAATCCAGTTTACAAACGAAGACTGTTTTCCAAACCACCTACTACATACGACATGTGACTGTCGTCTGTAGTAGACACTACATAATACTTACTGCTTCTGCTTGTGGTCTGTAGTCTGACTGTTTGTTGGGTCTGTTTTGTAGTAACCTCCTCTGGTTTCCAGTTTCAGAAGTGGAGCTTCAGATGATGTTTTTTTGCCTTTATAATAAATGTACAAAACAAACTTTGGGCAGATGTTGACATTTTAGTTATTTTATTAATCATATCAAACAGAATCATCATTCTTGATTTCTAATCTTACACCAAAAGCTATATCGTTAACTGAAAATAATCTAAAAGAGGTTTTTATTTTTACAGCTGATGGAAGAAACACTTTCATATAATCCACGTATGGTTTAGAAAATGAATTAGTGGTTTATGTGGGCTTTAATTAATCTGTAGAAGTAAGTGTTTCTTTTTCATCACGTCACGTCTATCTCACAGACCGTCTAACGTTAGTGTTGTTGTATTGTAGTTGTAATGCTGACTCATTCTAGTAGATGGTGGTAATTCACCAAAACCTGCATAGATGAAATTAGGGCTGAATGATTTTGGAAAATAATGTAATTGCGATTTTTTTAGACCAATATTGCGATGAAGCATACAATTTTTTTTTTTTTTTTTTTTTGGGGGGGGGGGGGGGGGGGGGGGGGGGGGTTATCTTCTGCATTGTTCACTTAACACAAGTTGTAAGTAATTTTATAGTATCATTAACCCACAAAAGATACTGTTAAATTCCTATTTAAACAAGTCTTTTTTGCATTTCTTTATTGAAAAAGAAAAAGGAACACTGAAATTTTACTAACCTCCAGTTGTAAGAGCAACAAACCAAACAGAGAAAGTGACCAAGGGGTACAGCTCTACGATCTACTGGATGGATCTTTGTAGCCTTCAGGGTTTTTTTTCAGAAAAAAAACAGCATTTTGACTTTTGCTGATTTTAAGGGAGAACAAGTACAAGTTACTTTATTTCCTTCAGGTCTGTGAACACGAAACTTTTTTTTCTAATCGCAGTCTCTTCGATTTGAAAATTACATTCTATTACATTACAATGTCAGTTTAAAATTGATTAATTGTTCAGCCCTAGATTAAATGAAGAATTTGATTTTAAACAAAAAAAAAACAATTTTGACAAAAAATTCGATTTTGATATTGTCAAAAAAAAAATCCTGATTTATCAAAAAAAAAAGTCTTTCTCCCACCCGTACATTTTAGAATTAGAAAATAATGATAAAGTTTAAAAAAAAAATCAAATTCTGTTCAGGTGAAGCTGTGTTAGATCCCAGAGCTGGACAAACTTCTCTGTTTTCCTTTAGCAAAGTGCGTCAGTCTCTCTGAGCCAAAACACTCTGAAAGTTTCCTGATTCACATCCTCAGTGTCTGATCGTTCATAGTTTTTCGCTCAGTTTAGTCTGTTTGTGGAAAGTCTTCTGGAAATATTCCAAACACACAGAGTTTCAGGAATAAACGCTGACATTTGATGAAGTTTGACAGGAGTTATGAACATCCTTCTGTGTATCTGTGGCTTTAAACGTGCAGCGTTCAACTTTTTAACAGTTGATGATCGCACAGTTTAAGTCTCCCTCCTCGTGCTGAAGAAGCACAAATCTTAATTTTTATTCTCTGCCCTCTTTCCTGTCTTCCTGCGCTGAATCCTGCTTCTGTTTTTCTTCTACTTCGAGCTTCTACTTTTTTGTGCCATAACAGCGTATTTAAATAAATCAGGTGCATCTAATTTCAAATTTCATGAAAAGTTTCAGGTGATAAAAACTCCAAACCATCTTCTGTCAGTTTGTGTCTGAGTTGTGTTTCGTTGTGACACGTCTTCATGGTCACTTCCTGTCTGATGTGTGTGTGTGTGTGTGTCGTCCCAGGAGAGAAGAAGTTCGTGTGCACGGAGTGCTCCAAGCGGTTCATGCGGAGCGACCACCTGGCCAAGCACATAAAGACTCACCAGAATAAAAAAGGCGGAGTCACCGCCACGTCCCCGCCCGCCGCCGACACCGTCATCACCGCCGACGGCACCACGCTCATCCTCCAGGCGGCCACTCACGACCTCGTAGCCAATCAGGAGATCCCTTTACAGCTGGTCACCGTGGCGCCCGGCGAGGTGATGGAGTGAAGGCGGTGAGGAGGTTTTTCTAAGGACTGGTGGATGGCAGGGACCTCTGGGCTTTTCTCTCTTTCCCTTTTACTTTGTTTTCGTTTTTTACATATGAATATATACGTAAATATATATGACAAATATATATATTTTAAGTAAGAGTTATCATGACTTTATGTTGGTTTTTGCAGTCTTTTTATAGGCCGGCAAAAAAATAACATTCAAATGTGGTCGCTATGTACACGCGTCAACACACACTCACACACACACACACACACACACACACACATATTAACACCTGACATGAATACTCAACACGATGAAATGCCTTATTTTGTATCATACTCTTGTATAAAATGCTGGAGGTGCATGTGTTTTTTAAGCTTTGCAGATGATGTAACTGTAACAGATATTCATGTGTTTGTGACGAAGAGGAGGAGGAGGAAGAGTGAAGGTCTGAGCAGACTGAAGCAGCACTGCATCACGTACTTAGCTTAGCTTAGCTTAGCATAAACACTAGAAAACAAACAGAGTGATGTTGAATTGATCCAGAAATCAGGAGGTTTCTTCGTCACACCTCAGGTTGTGATGTAACAGCTAAGCTAAGCTAAGCTAAGCTAAGCTAAGCTGCTCCCCCTGCATCAGCTCTCTGTAAGGAAGCCAACATTCGGACGAGCAGCTGTCACGTGGTGCGGCGCTGCTTCAGGACGTCTGCTGCTCAGAGCGAGACGGCGGCGCTGAGGTCGAGGAAAACCGATGCAAGACGTTTTTTTTTCTTCCTTTTTTTAAAAAGTGCGACTTCTTCCAGCGTCTCGGTCCATCTGAGCAGAATGTCTCACCTCTCCACCGTTTGTCCACATCCATTATTTGACTTTCCTTTCTTTTGTTGTAAAGTCACGTTGTTGGTCTCTGAGTGTCGCCTGAATCACGCGATGGCAGACGAAGATTAGAGCGGTTACTCTTCTGTCAGCTGCTCACGGACACAGAGGAGGAGGAAGAGGAGGAGGAAGACGATGCACCGACGTAGGAAACAGATGCAAAGCGAGATCAGCGAGCCCTGCGGGGCCTTCCTGAACATTCCAGCTGATGACGTTCGATCAGATTTGCAATAACTGCTCTGTGGTTATTCTGGCCAGGTGTCACCTAAAGGAAAACAATCATGCCATTTTTATTTTTGTTGTTTTTTTATTGTAATTATTGTAACCCCTTCCTGTCTGTCCTCATGTCTGTAGCATCATTTACGTGTATATTATCTTATTTTCACATTGTTTATAGAAGCCATTTACTTAGTTACCTGAATTTGTTGTATCAAAACCTTATTTTAAGTGATTTTTTTTAAAGAAATGGTGTAAAAATTGAATGTTACCTTTTGTAAAAGCTTTTTTCAAATGGATCACAATAAAAGTCTGAAACCTTCCAGTAACAGGTTTGTGTGCGTTGGAGCAGCGTCGAGGTTCAGGAGGTTAAATGATGTCAGACAGGTAAACAGGAAGTAACGGGGAGGGGAGGTGGTCACTGTAGCAGTGAATCATTTTCACATTTCTCTCACTGCTAGAAAAACATGCATTGATCTTTCCAACGCTGCCACGGGACACAGTGCTCAGCAGAAAAGATGATGCAGACAAGGAGGGAAAAACAGGTACACAGGAAGTTATATAACGTCAGCTGTGTGTACAGAGAGTTGTTCTATTTTGAAGGTGTAAACAGGAAGTAATATGATTAAAGAGGATGTAAACAGGAAGTTATTTTATTTTTGAGTTGTAAACAAAATTATTTAATTTCAGCGCCGTAAACATGAAGCAATAAATATTTTTTCAATTTATTTTTTTAAAGGAAGTTATATTATCACAGCCAATTAAACAGGAAGTAAGGGGGTGAAGAGGGGATGTAAACAGGAAGTTATTTTATTTTTGAGTTTAAACAAAGTTATTTCATTTCAGTGCTTTAAGCGATTTTCTTTTTTAATTCCACTAGAAGTAAACAAGAAAGTGTTTTTATTTTACTGATGTAAACAGAAAGTTAATCTATTTTACTTGGAGAAAACAGGAAGTTATTTTATTTTACTAAAAGTGAACAGAAAGTTATTTTATTTCATCGAAACTAAACAGGAAGTTATATTGTTTCACCGAAAGTAAACGGGAAGTTACTTTAAAGAACGGAAAGTAAATACAAAGTGTTTTTATTTCACTAAAAGTAAACAGGAAGTTATTTTATTTCACCTAACCTAAACAGGAAGTTATTATATTTCACTAAAAGTAAACAGAAAGATATTTTATTTCACTGAAAGTAAACAGGAAGTTAATCTTTTTTACTTGGAGAAAACAGGAAGTTATTTTGTTTTGCCAGAAGTAAAAAGGAAGTAATTTTATGTCACTTAAAGTAAACAGGAAGTAATCTTCTGGTTAGAGAGATGAGCTGGTAAAGAAAACCTTTTGTCCCCAAATCATCTAAAAAGCAGTGTGTGTTATTAAATCACAGAAGTATAAAAAGTTTTGAAGTACTGAGGATGAAATAAGCCACTAAAAATAATTTTAGAGAAGGGTTAATAGAATAAAAATGAAATTTGTAAGACTAAAATAATATGTTTTTTAAGTTCGAAGATCAAAATATAATCCTGACTTTAACCTTAGACTTTAGTTTTATGTCACATTTTTCTAGACGGTCAGAAATCCGACTGTGGTCCAACAATAGTAAGTGGAAAAAATTAGGAGCTCAGGAAAATCAGGCGGATTTCAGACTGAAATCCTGAAATTCCTCAACCTCATTATCAGAAGGAAATCTCTTACATTCAAGCCAAAATATGTTCAAATTTAAGCCAGACTGCTGCGACGGAGGTCTGAGTATCAAGATCTGTCAGAGCCCTAATTCTTCTTCACCTTTCTCTCAGACACCTGGACATCTTTTTTTTTTTCTGTGTAGTCACACCTGTTTTAGTTAATAACCCCAGCGTCTGGTCTGTGATTGGTCGAATCCTTCAGTTTTAAAAAAGACAGAAAAATAAACGAACAGCCGAACTCTGCAGGCAGCAAACACGAAGCACAGAGGAAACATCTGATCTTTACTGGACGGGTTTATTTAACAAAAATATCTCAGGGCCAAATACAGACTGACAGATCCATGGAGACCAACAAACTCAGGTTTAATATGAAGGCTGCCTACATTCCTCCTGTATTCCCTCATTTCCCTCATAGTCTGAATTTATACGTCAATATGAACACAGGTTTTTAATTTACCAAAACACCTCATTTATTATCATTTACTATCATCCATTATCATTGATTTTAATCCAAACTGGGACTCTGCAGGACTGATTCAATCAAAGAAAAAGAAAATCTTTCCTGATTTCATGATTTCATGTGAGCTGATCACATTTCTAACTTTAGTTTTTATGTATTTGTACAGTTTGATGAAGTGTTTCCAGGTCTAAAATCAGAGAAACTTTAGGACATAAAACATGATCTGATCCCGTTACCCATCAGTCAGAGGCCTGCGCCTCAGACGTCTTTAATCCAGTGAGTGTGCAGAAAAAAAAACAGCAGTGAGACTCTCTGAGGTCTTTTTGTGCTTCAACCCCGGCCTGAGCCAGAACCCGATCAGTGCAAACATCCAGACCAGCGAGTCCCACAGAAAGAAGAAAACCTGAAATACAAAACAGATTCATGATCCACACACACATCCTCACTCACTCACACACACACACACACACAGGAAACCCTGCAGCTCTGAGTCCCCTCCACACGCTAGAAAAAACAGAAACGGTTGAACAGCTGAGCACCGGGTTGTGGTCAGTCGGTCAGCAGCGCCCCCCTCAGGCTGGAGAGAGGCCTCATGAAGAAGACTCTTTAAACAGAGTTCAGTTTGATCCTCAGCACGGCTCAGCAGGATCCTCACAGCTCGATGTGAGCGTCTGACGGAGACAGAGGAGGAGGAGAAATGAGAAACTCTCAGTGCATCACAGAACAAACGAAACACTGCCACCTGCTGGTTGATCACTGCATTACAGCAAGTCTAAAAAAGGATCTTCACAGTCTGTTAGAGCGGTCAGTACCTGTTCTTTGCTGCGTGGCTGAGTCGTCTGCTCCCTCCTGGACTCTGGTCTGCAGACGCTTTATCTCTTGGTCGTAATCGGTCCATTCGGCCACGATCCTCACGGCGGCCTGAAGCTTTGGCTCCTTGGTCATGGGGTTGTTGCACTGAGGAGCAGCAGAATGAGATGTTTACAACCGCTCAGGCTGCATCTTAATAAAGACGTCAGCAGCAGCTTTTCCTGCTTGATTTCTTCTTTTAAAAGATGAGGGGGACGGTAAACGATGCAGGACACACTTCATGCTTCATGGAGCTGCTACTTTATGAATATCTGATAAAACTGAGTGTGTGCTGTTTGTTTCTGTGTTTTTTTAAATCTAAAAAGAAATGAAAGTGGTGGAAGGTTCTGCAGAGGGACTCAAGAGTCTCGAGTTAGCATTTTATAAAAATGTTTGAGTCTCAAATCATCTTAAAAACCTACATTTGAAAGGCGATCAGGGTAACTGCACATCCCTGTGCCTGACTGTATATAGTCATAGAGTAATAAGGAAATAATCATTTAGAAAAATTAAATATTGACCACGTAAAGGAGGAAAAGGGTTTCAAGGTGGTCTAGATGTTTGCAGCAGACTTTAACTGTGAATCCTTCATACCCTCTGAAACGGCAAAGCTAAAAGTTTGTAAACTACCTACATCTGTCCTCTAAATAAATCATTTTAATAAAATAAAATATTTTATAAAGATAAATTAATAATTTTAATAATTGAAAAATCAATTCAAATAAATAAATAAATAATTTAAATAAATAAAATATATTTTTAATAAATGCTTTAATAAATAAAAAATAAATAAAATAAATAATTTTAAAAAATAAAATAAATAAAATAAATAAATAAAATAATAATTTAAATAAATGAATAATTTTAATTGAAAAAATAAATAAGTATTGTTAAAAAAATAAAAATTTAATCAACTTAAAAATAAATTCTTATCCATCTTTTGATGAATTTCAACATTTTGTGAATATTCTGTTTGTGTTTTAAGTGTTGTATGGTAATTTTACCATAAATTATATAAAAGAAGCTACTACTCAAATACTCAGATCTTCACATTTATGCAGGCACTCTCTTAAACCCTGGCCTGACTGCCCTCTGGTGGCTCACATGAAGCATGACAACACTGTGTTCTAACCCTGCTGAAGTATAAAAGTGACTTTAACACGTTGTGAAACACTTTCCAAACTCATGTACTATCAAAAATCAGAGCATTTTAAGAATTATAGACAAACACTAACGTTAATTTGATGTAAAACTATACAAATAAAAAGTATTTGATCTGTTTTTGTTTTTTTGCTGAAGACTCTGAGGTGACTACACCAGGATAACAACAGTGTCAGTAGAGGCAGATTCATTAGGAAACACAGAAACATGTGACCATATAAAGAAATCTCCCCTAATTAAAAAGTAAAATCTCTGTTGAATAGTTTATGTTGTCCACAAACATCAACACTTCTTACCAGATCGATGGTCTTGGCGCTTTTCTTGGAGCTGTCGTCACACCAGGTCTCACACCACAGCCACTCCTGAGGCAGGGACTTGATGGGGACCTGGTGGATCATGTTGTTGGGGAGATCCTGAAAAAAGAAAAAAAGAGGATTGAAAATGTGAAATTTATTTTCATGAGGAGACTTTCTGTCAAAGCTGTGGACTCGTTAAAGTTCAGTTTGTACTTTTAGAAGTTAGATCTACAGCGTGATGATCTGCTGCCTCTGTTTTATTCTGTTTCACAGGACAAATAAAAAACAAGGCGAGGGTTTTTAAAGCTCTCCTTGTTTGAGTTTGTCTTTTTCTATTTCTGTCTCACACAGCGTGGAGAGGGGAGTCAGAGAGTCAGACCTCAAATATCAGAACAACCAACAGGGACAGAGTCACAGACCTGGTCCAGGTTTGAGAGGCTGTTGGGGTCTTGGCTGAGCCCCTGGTACTGTCCTCGGAGTCGATCTCCTGCAGCGATTTTCCTGAACTTCTTCAGGTCGACCACGTACAGAGCGCTGCGGCGAGACAAAGAGCACAACGCATGAAAAATGCATGAGAGCATCAGCCTGTGTGTGTGTGTGTGTGTAACGTGAGGAAGTTTCTGTTCAGACCTGATGTGGTATTTGCGTCCGGCGAGATGGCTCGCCCAGTAACCAGACTTCCAGAAGCGGTATCCGTCCATCTCGCGCCGACTCTCGCAGAACGGAGTGTAACCGTACGGAGCGCCGTCCAGGTCGAAATCACGCAGCTCCTTCAGGTCGGTTCTCACGATCTGTGGAGAGAAATCAAAGCTTGATTTGGTCGTTTGATTTAAAATGTGCTGAAATTATGAGAAACTTTAAAACCTTAAAAATGTGAAAGACTCGCCTTCGTTTCAACAACGGCTCAAAGAAAAAGGAAATAATTTACACTCGGAAAGATTGTGATACCGATTGGCTAACAGAGACCTCCTAAAACGACACCTCTGCTGACAGTGATGACGTGTTTTCAGGACTATCACTGATCCACTTCATCTCATTGAGACGCACAAATCATACTCTGACACCCCTGACCTGTCACGAAAAGGAAGCCGGTAAAAAAAAAAAAATGCTGGGCAAGTTAACGCGTTATTTTCGCGTTAACCCGTCAATTGAATATTTTATCGCACATGTTGCTCACATGCTTTTATTTTGTAAATGTCTGTTGCTGACGCGGTGGAACCGGAAGTGAAATTGGCGGAAAAACGCGAAGAGTAACCAAAACAAGCGTGGAGAAGATGGGCACCGCCACGGAACTTAAAGGCGCTCGCCGCTTAGTGTATCAGTCCGCACGCCCGGCGTGCCAGATATAAACAAACGCAGGTAGTCTGCCAGGACGAAGAGACACGATGAGAACTAGAGCCTTATTTCGCGGTGTTTTTGTGTGAAAGTAACGCGCTGAAAATTCTCTAAATAAAGCGTGAATGCAGACTGGTATCAGATTTTTTCTGTGGGAGTCCGTTTATTTGTGTTTTTGATCAAGTAAAATATGGCCCCGTCTGAGTGCAGAGGAAACCTGCAGAGGAGCAGGGAGGGGGTGTTTGGTGCGAGCGCTCTGGGCGTCTGCTGCACAAAAACACTGCTGTAGGGGTAA
Source organism: Halichoeres trimaculatus (assembly GCF_033239565.1). NCBI lineage: Eukaryota > Metazoa > Chordata > Actinopteri > Labriformes > Labridae > Halichoeres > Halichoeres trimaculatus. The sequence continues at coordinate 30,334,724 of NW_027437195.1, forward strand.
TTTCTGCCCTAAACCTTGTGATAGGACCCAACTTGTTCCATCCAGGAGGATCACTTTAATAATGGTCAAACAGATGTTGAGAAATGATAAATTATCGTCTGCTCACCTGGTCGGCATCCACAAACAGGATCTTGTCGACGGCGAGAGGGAACAGCACGTCCAGGAACAGGATCTTGTAGCCCCAGATGATCCTCTGCTTCTCGGTCTGTTGGTGAAGCCAGCGCGGCCACTTGTACTGGACCAGCTCGTACTGGAAACCGTACTGCTTGGCCATGTGGGGGATGAACTCCTGCAGAAGAACGGGGGACGTACCAGGATAGTATAAAACCTTTAATCAGATTAATGATCAAAACTTGACATATGAATTAATTTAAAGACTTAGAAGAAGAAATCCCAACATTTTGGATCAGTTTATTCTTGCGTCAGTATTTGGGAAACATTTCTGCCTACAGATCTCATCTCTTGTGATCACATGATTAAAGTTTCTGCTGTTTTCTTTCATAAACTCTTGATGCTGAATCTCACAGCCCACCCTGACAGACTAACTCTGTGCTGTTGTGTCTTCTCTTCTTTATCTTCAGTGAATGTAGAAGAGTCACAAAACAAACATTATCTGCAGGATAATGACGCCTGGCAACAGCTGAAAGCGATGAATAAAGCCCTGAGCCAAAGAAAAATCTCTGAAGCCGACTCCCTCATCAGGAGATCTCTCCCCCGCTGCAGGTTTCACCTTCATTTTTCACAGCTCCTGTTTGAAGCCCGCGCTGCGACGGACGGACAAAAGAGCGCAGCCGGCAGAGAAAATCTGCACATCAATGAGGAGAAGCCAGCTGATTCAGAAAGTAACACCAGAGGAGCAGAGAAATCCTACCTTGAAAGTGGGAGACAGGTAATTCTTTAGGAACCAGAACTTGACGGGAGTCTTGGTGTTCTTCAGAACTGACAGCATCATAATCCTGAGAGGGAGAGGAGAATTAAAGAGCGGCTGGCGACACAGTCTGGAGAACAAAGGCGCTGGATTCAATACGCTCTGTGTCCGTGTAAAAAGACGGGGATGTTCGATTTTTAACGACACTCTTTCTTTCTTTCTTTCTCACCTGAGGAACCTCTCGTACAGGTGCCCCGAGGCCACGGAGAAGATGTTGATCACGTCGTCCTTCTCCTGCTTCACCTCCTCTGACTTTCCTCCACCTGTAAACCCTCTGAGATGGAGGAAAAGCTGCTTACTTATTTTACAAACAGGAAAAACAAAGTGAAGGTTTTCTTCAATAAATCATTTACGCACTGACTACCACATAAAACAAACATGATACACAAAAAAACAAACGGCACAGGTAGACACTGCAAAAACTGAAATCTTAACAAGTGTTTTTGTCTTATTTTTAGTAGAAAATGTCTTTTTAGACTCAATCTGAGCCACATTCACCTGACCAGTCCAGAAAAATGTCTTATTTCAAGTTATTTAAAGATAAAAATGAGGTCTGAATTGCTGTAACAAATTAAATTAAGTCAAATCAAGTTGATTTTTGTCTTTAAACAACTTAAGTTAAAACATTTTTTCTGGACTGGGCAGTTGAATGGGACTCACATCGAGTATCATGAGACTTTTTTTTACTTAAATTAGTCAAAAACATTTGAAAATATTTTTTTTTTGCAGTCGATCTGTAACAAAAGATAGACAACATTACAGCTCTCCAAAAGTGAAGCCAAAACAACCAGCACTCCTCAAAGTGACTGACTTAAGGAATTGAGTGTTGTTATAGCAGCGTTTTGACCATCTGCAAGCTGAATGTCTCTGATTGGTTGAGCAGCCACAGTGTTTTTTAAACCCCTCCCCCTTTTGAAGCTCAAACATGGCGCCGTCTCTGCCATCTTCATGCTTTAGACTTGTGAGCACTCCCGATGATTCCCCACTCTCACCCTGTTTGGGGCTTTTAGAAACGGCTTTGACGTATTTTTTGCGTAAATATTTCTCATAAATACATGCACTTTATATTTTTTTAACCTACTGTTTTTGCCTTTACGTTCATTTAAGATTAAAGTTCCTGTGAGGAGAGTCTAGGTCAGGGGTGTCCAACCTGCGACTTGTGAGCCGCGTGTGGCCCTTTGCCTTTTGTCGTGCAGCTCTTCGATCCACTCATAAAATTGATATATTGTTGCAAACATTGGGATCAGTACTGATCAATACTTGGGTGATGAGATTGATACTTAAGTTTCAGTTTCCTTTCTCTTCATGTGCTCCCCACAATCGTTCATGTGCTCTTAGATAGATAGATAGATAGATAGATAGATAGATAGATAGATAGATACATAGATAGATAGATAAACCGATAGATAGATAGATAGATAGATAGATAGATAGATAGATAGATAGATAGATAGATAGCTAGATAGATAGATAGATAGACCGATAGATAAACCGATAGATAGATAGATAGACAGATGGATAAACCGATAGATAGATAGATAGATAGACAGATGGATAAACCGATAGATAGATAGATAGATAGACAGATGGATAGATAGATAGATAGATAGATAGATAGATAGATAGATAGATAGATAGATAGATAGATAGATAGATAGATAGATAGATAGATAGATAGATAGATAGATAGACAGATGGATAGATGGATAGATTGGATAGATGGATAGATGGATAGATAGACAGATAGACAGATAGACAGATAGATAGATAGATAGATAGATAGATAGATAGATAGATAGATGGATAGATGGATAGATAGATAGATAGATAGATAGATAGATAGATAGATAGATAGATAGATAGATAGATAGATAGATAGATAGATAGATAGATTAAACTTTGTCTCGTCTGCAGTAAAAACAGAAATTTGTCTTTGACACAGCTCCTAGTACAAATTTTAAACACACTTACAAACCCAACAAATCTTGCTTTGAAAACTGAAAATGTATTGATTTTTTATATCATGTCATTTCTTTTACGTGTAAGAGGAAGTGTGTTTTTGCATCTCTTTGTAGTACCACAGTAATTTTTGTGGCTCTTGGTCTCTGACTCGTTGTCCACCCCTGGTCTAGGTTGTTATGAAACACACTGAAATGAGTATAGATGCTTCAATATAACCTGAAAATGTAAATTAGCCAATCAAAAAAAAGAGTGACCACTTCTATACAGTTTGTTTGAGGTCTAAAATTACAGGCGGGGGCTCGTTGTCTGACCTTTTTCTACATATTAGACCCCAAAGATTCTGGATGGTTGGCCTGCCAAGAAAGTAGAGTGTTTTTCAATCTAGGAACACTTAATACACATGTACAGGTTAAATTCAGTAATGACTGCTGTGACCACAGGGGGCGCCAAAATCAACACCAACAGAAAATCTCACACAGGAGCTTTAAATGAGTACCAGTTAGTAAAAAGGACATTGTTACGTATCTAAACAGCAACTGTTAGAGTATTTTGGTTTCATTTTTATACAACGTGAGGAAGGGATGTGTCGTCCATCTTTCCACCAAGCGACATTTTTTTGTTGTTTCCTTTTGACTAAATCTGGGATAGGTCCCCAAATTACCGACCCGTACCGTCCCACTTTTTAGTTCCCTTCTGTTGTGGTGCCAGACATATTGATCCAACCCCAGCAGGTGGAGCTAGAAACACTGCAGCCCATTGATTGGTCAAAGAAGAACAACGTATAACCCTGCCATGATTATATCAACACTTGACTTCCTGAAGAGAACTTTCATTTGTTTAGAAAATGGCATCAACTAACATTGTCCATATATTTATTAGCAGGGTACACTGTGTCGCGCTGCTATGCCGTCACGCTGTTACAAGCTAATGTGGCGATCAGGCTTTACTGATCCAATCTGTACCAAACTGAACTGATCCTTACCGGACCACTTGGTGGAAACAGGTCTTTACATTTATCAACCAAACCGTTACCTGGTCAGAGATTTCCAGAAGCCCGTGTCGTTCTCCTCGGTGCCGTCACTCAGCAGCTCCTCGTTGAACTTGTCGGGTTTCTTCTGGACCTGTGAAACAATTTTAACCACGTTAGTTAAACAATAAACATCAAAGGACACCGTTTGGTTGGTTAGGAATAATCTGGGCACTGAAGTCTACAAAGGATTCAATAACGAGGAAGTAAACACATTAAACATGTTTGTACGCTACACCTAGAGGATCCTCAGACACTGGATGTAAAGCGAAAACATGTTTGCATGGGAATTCCTCAGGGAGAGTCAACACAAAGGAGAAAAACATTTTATATTTACATTCTTTCTTTCTGCCTTGATCTGTTAATCAAGTGATTTCATCGTTATATATTTTTAGCATGTTGTTTTTGTGTCTGTCAGCAAAACTCCTGAGAGTGTTGTTTTGTTTTTATCTCTTAGTTTTCTGCATGAAAGGGACATTAAAAGAAATATCTATTTACTTATGTATTCATGTAGATTTATATTTATGTTAAAGAGTGGGTACTGTGCTATTTTAAGTTGTTTTCTGTCCCTCTGGTGCCCCTGTAGTTTCTTTACATGATTCACAGCTCAAATAAGTCTCCAGTTTTCTCTCCCTGGTGGTTTAGAAAACCGTTATTTCAGCCTCTGTCTGAAACACTTTGTTTAAGCTGCTGTCTCTTTAAGGCTCCCTGCTCCACAAACCCCCTTCGTTCTGGTTGGTCAGGGGGTGGAGCTAAGGGCAGATCTTTGTGTATGAAGGGATCCTTATGTGATGACTTCATCATTTCAGTTTACAAACAGATTGAAGGATTTCTACAACGTGTGAGTATGCAGAGGTTTAAAAAATCATTTTGTCAGGAAGCCAACCCTTGGACGAAGACTTCTCTTAAACCTTGGTTTCATGTGATTACAGTTCATCGAACCAAGGGACCATTTGAGCTGTTGAGATGGATAGCCTATGATTCCAATTTCATTCCCAATAAGATTGACACAACATGCAAAAAGTGGGCAGACAACGGTCTGGTGAAACTCAGCGACTTCTATACAAGAGGTCGCTTTAAGAATTTTCAAGGGCTTAAAGACAATCACGGCCTAACAAACCGAGATTTCCACAGGTATCTACAACTTTAACATTATCCAAAATATGGACTTGGTAACCCTCTTCCCCTTGAGAGTTTGCTAGTTTTTGTTTTTGTTGGTAACTTTTGAGCATTTGAATATATAAATCAATTGTAAATAGTTTATTCTTGTCAATACTAGTTTTTCTGATCAAAGAAAATATGCAAGCAGCTTGGCTTAAACACCCAACCCTCCAGGTTTTCTTTCCTGTTATGTACTCTCTAATTTCTTTATGGTCCATAGTACAATGAGGTTTTTTAATGTTGTGGTTGTTTTACTTATACCATTATCTTATTTAATTAATTTAATTTAATTTAATTAATTTAATTTAATTTAATTTAATTTAATTTAATTTAATTTAATTTAATTTAATTTAATTGAATTTAATTTTATTTAATATTTAATATTTAATTTAATTTAATTTAATTTAATTTAATTTAATTTTTTTTTTTTTTTTTTTTATTTGTTTATTTTAACTTTTTATTCATTTTTCCCTATCAAAATTACACTTTAATTCATCAGTTTTCTTTATACTTGATAATAACCACAAAATTGCATATATGTCTTCACAGAAATATATTTGGTCTGAACTTGTTTGCACTCTTTCATTCTTTCATTTTGTGTGGGAAGGGGCATAGACATGCATGTAAATGTAGATGCAATTTTTTTATTATGTTACTACCCCTGACTTTCTAATTTTTGAAACAAAATTTGCTTTTCATTCATTTACATTATTTTGTTTTTCTTTTAAACTGCTTTCAAAAAATTTTTTTTATTTCTACCACATTGTATAACAATGGTCTGAAAATATCATGTGGTACTTGTTTTACTGTTTTTCTTTATTTCTAAAAATGAATGTAACTTTGTCTAGCTGCAAAACATATTTTAATTCTGCATTGAATAAAAACTTAAATATTAAAAAAGAAAAAAAAAACTTTTTGTCTGGATACCCCCTCTTTAATTTTTTAATTTTATGTTCTCGTCCTCTTTTTAAAGGTTAAACTGACCTTAACTTTGATGATCCTGCTCTTGAAATTATTCAGCACGACGATGATGTCATCAGAGTCGGCTGGAGAGTCGGTGCCGTCGTGGCTGCACCAGAAGAAAGACGAATATTAGAGGAAGGAGCCGGTTTGAGAATCACTGAGCAGCACAGGCTGATTTCTAGACTAAGAAAACATTTCAGCTCTGTAACCCGATAAAGTCAAAGTTTATCTTCTTGCCTGTAAATCTTGTAGATCTCATCAGAGCGACCTTTCCTCATCTTCAGGATCCAGGCGCCCGGAGCCGCCTTCAGCTGAAAGTAACCCTGAGGAGCAGATCAGAGGAGACTCTCAGCGTCTGTGCTTCAACAACTTTCTGCTCTCAGAGCTCAGAAACTCACCAGGTTGGCCATGACGATCGTATCCACGATGACCGGCTCGGAGGCGGTACCCAGGGTGAACTGGAGGCCTCGCGGCGGCTGGCCCGAGCTCACGTCGAAGCAGTGACCCTCCAACAGGAGGTGCTCCAGCTCGTACTCTGCTGCTACGATGTTCTCAACCTGCAAACACGAGGAAAGTCAAAATAATGAGGTTTTTAATCCATAAACTGATGACGAGCTACTGATCACAAACTTCTGGATCAAAATAAGGAGAAGGACAGGGTCAGTTCAGGTTTAGCAGCTGGAAACGTGCACAAACAAAAGCACTTTGAGAAACTCTCAGACTCTATGTTTGCTCTGAGCCCTCGCACACAAACCACGGCCGTACCTCCTCCAGGTAGATGTTGTCCAGGTCGTAGCGGGTGTGCACCGACTCCACCATCCAGCTCTCTGGGGTGTTGAGGTTCAGGGTGAAGAGCGGCGACTGAGGCATGTCCAGGAACTTCGCCATGGGGCCCGGGGAGAAACTACCATCCACCTGGAAGGCCACCTCCGGCTCCAACACGTACCGGTAAAAACTGGAAGAAAAACAAACAGTTAGTCCAAAAAAGCCTTTCTTCTAAATTTTATCTCTTCCTGTTACATTTCTTTCTTGTTTTTAGTTTTTTAAACCTAAAATCTGAGTTTGAGGGTTAAAACCTGCAGATGATGAGAGTATTGGTAATGGGATCTGGGATTTGCTTCGTGTCTTAAAATTCTACTGTACATTTTTTAAACTTGTCTAAAATATAAATTAAAAAAATGTAAGGAAAAACTGGAAAAAGCCCCGGACATTTTGGTTTTGTGGGCAGGAACCAGTTAGTTTTCAGAAAGAGGAAACTAACGAGATTGTTTTATGCAACTCGGGCGTCTGTTTTGTCTTTAAATGTCTTTAAAGGTAGGGTCTGCAGGAGTTTTCGTTACCTATAAACACAACAGTCAAACAGGGCTCCGCCTCCTTGGCTCAGGGCCAGCTGCAGCACACCCACAGTCTCCAAACCAAAGCTGTACTGTGAGTGAACACACTCTTTAACCCAGCAACCACCTTTAGCATCGCATTTCTACATGGGAGAGACTCTGGAGCCGTGCACCTGACTTAGCATGTTAGCACAAGCAAACCACAGGTATTTGACACATACCTGGTTAGCAAAAAAGCTAACTCACGTTACTCTTCATCCTTGAAAGCGAGTGAAACTGGAGCCAAGCTTCACCCTCGTTTAGGAAAAAGCTTTATCTCTTTGCCGTTTCATTTCCCTTTGGTTGTTTTTCTTCCTCCATGCTACGTCAGCTAGCGTAGCTGCTCTGATTAGCTTCTTTGACTCACTATTACCATGCAAAGTCACTTGCACACTAAGTGCGCTGTGATTGGCTGATGTAACCACGCTTACTCTTCACCTAGAAATGCCCCAAAACAACCAAAACATCAACATCCAGGCAGAGGAGGGAGGTTGAGGCAGACACAGACACTGATACACATGTAAAAGTTGATATTCCTGCAGACTTTACCTTTAAATAAGACATTTTTCTTTCTTTTCAGGTGAATGTGGTTCATATTCGGTCTGATAAGACGTTTTTTCCATCAAGATAAGATGAAAACTCTTCCTTAGGTTTCAGTTTTCCCAGTATAGATGGTAAAAGAAAAATGTTCAGAGACATTAAAGTCCCGAACAAAAGATCTGAGACACACACTTTTTCAAAACTTTGAGAATTTAGCGCATCATCTGAGGTGAAACCTGAAACATAAACCCTGAGAGTGAGACATAAACTTCCATCCAAAATCCTCTGATGCAGACTTTTCAACGCATGCTGATGTAACCGGGATGAAAGGTTTGTTTCTGATCTCGGTGAGCGCTCAGTTTCTGTCCTCACCTCTTCAGAGGCATCTCTGACAGCTTGGATTGACAGTTCATGAAGACGCGTAAGTTGACGTTTACCAGCTGCTTCAGAACCTGCAGGCAGAGACGGGTCAGACATGAGACGTGGACAGGGTCAGGATGAGGCCAGGTGTATCAACCAGACAGGTAAATTAGAGCTGTGACCAACAAGGGAGCAAACTCAACCCACCGAGAGGAGAGGAGCGAGTTTCTGAGCGTCTCGAGTCACAGGATCCACGACAGCAACAACATCGAAATACACGTCCCCCTCTTTAGGCCGAATCTTCACAGCGCTGCGAGGAACGAGCACATTAAGAGTTTAAAGGACAGAAAGGTGAAACAACCTGTAGTTCCTTTGAGAAAAACTCTACCTGTAGTGGTCGTCTGCAAAGTCGTACTCGATGCGAGCCTCGCCTTTCGGCTGAGAGGACAGCAGAGCGTCCACCTTCATCACCAAATCGCTGGCTCTGAGAGAAAACACACGTTTTATTCAACAACTCGTCCTGAAAACATCCAGAGTCTGCGCTCAAACTCAGGGTGACAACAACCTGTCGTCCTCCACGCCAAACTGCTGCACTTTGCTTTTGATCCGCTCCCCGGATGTTTTCATGATGATGCTCTCCAGCAGCAGGAAGTCGTCCTGGTTGAACACCTCCTCCTCCTCCAGCGGGCCTATGATCTGAAACAGGAGGGACAGCGTTAACCGACTCCTTCTCTTCATCCTGAAAGTTTCTCTCTAAGTTTTTCCAACAATGAGAAGACGACTGTGACTCACTCTTCCGTTGCTGATGACTGCTTTTTGTCCTTTCTTCAGTTTGAGCACGTCTCTGCAGTAGGCAGCGTGGGAGAGCAGGAAGTCATATTTCTGACCCTCATAGGCGCTCTTAAAGAGTGACACATCCATACCCTGAGGGGGGAGGAAACAGGAGACACGTTAAGGCAGCGAGGTCAGAGGAGACGAGGAGGAAGGAGGGGTTAATGCAGGACGAAATATGCATGAGTGTTTAATCCTAACTCCTCACCCCGACGGCAAACTCTCCGATGTCGGCTCCTTTCTCCAGAGCGCCGGCGGTCTCCTCTTTGGCCAGCTTGGTGATGAAGTTCTTGGCGTTGTTGGCGGACTGCGTCTGCATGGCGGCCCAGATCCCACGGGCGACGCGGCTCGTCTCAGCGGATGGGGCGGCTGACGGGTTGTTGATCATCCCCAGTCTGACGTTGTTGCTGGTTTTCTGGAGTAAAGGGGTCGGCGTTAGAGAAAGGAAAGATCCACAAATCAAACGCTTTGTGTCACATCAGAGAAAAAACACTTTTAATACATCAAACACAAACCTAAAACGAGATTTAAACACTTTCAGGAATACTTTTCAACTGTTTATCTGAGATCTTAAAGGTAATTTAATTCAAAGCTTCAGGGCCTGTGTCCACTGACCTGTTTTTTTTGCTCTTGCAGCATCTGCAACCTTAATTTCTAAACACTTCCTATTTTTTGTTGTGTAAGATGTTACACTGCAAAAAAAGGAAGTCTAAACAAGCATTTTTGTCTTATTTTTAGTAACATTTGTATTACACTTAAGATGAGCCACATTCACCAGAAAAATGTCTTATTTTTAAAGACAAGACACGTTTTATTTTTAAAACAAAATGAAGTCTAAATAGCTTGTAACAAGTAAAAAATAATCTGCTAGTGGGGGAAGAGAAATGCGGCCATTAAGTTTCTTGAAATAAGAATAAATGCCACAGTACAAGAAACTTTTTCTGTCTTAAAAAAATTTAAATAAAACATTTTTCTGGAGTGGTCAGGTAAATGTGGCTTATATTAAGTTTAAAAAGACATTTTTTACTGAAAATAAGACAAAAACACTTGATAAGATTTCAGTTTTTGCAGTGTAGTTGCTGAAAGAGGTCTCTTGATTACTGTTAACCTCAGCAGAAACCGTAAAGTATGTTTAAAAAGCTTTGTATGCTTTCTTTTGCATATAAGTCTCTTATTTTTGGAAAAACAGCCCCAATATGTAATAATGTAAAACATTTTCACTTCATTATGTGATAACGCTGCATTTCTTAATAATCTGCCGCATTTTGTAATAAACTTTTCAATGTAATATGTAATAAACTTTGTTATATTATGTAATAACTTCTTACTCTTTACATGCAGGAACCCGCATTTCGTAATAAGTGATGCAATATGTCAGAACTTATGACATAATGCAGCAAAGTTAATTACATTTTGGGTTCAAGATTTTATTACAAAATGCAGTGAAAATTAATTTCAATTGTTGCATATTGGGGCGTTACAACCCCGAATATCACCGTAAAGCTTGTTTTCTCTCCTTTATGGGGCTGTCTTAATGTTCTCTCTTGCCCATGTATTTGAGGAGTTACGGTATTTTTAAAAAGCACTTGTGAATAGGAGCCTTAATGCTCTGATGGATTTTGGAGCGTTAAGAAAATCTGCAAATGAGGTAAGAAAAAAGTACTTGAATGTTTTTTTATTTTATTTATAAAGACATAACTCTTATTTCAAAAAAACCTGTCAGATAAATTCATCTTACCTCACTGGCAGATGTTTTTGGTTTTTACGAGCAATTTAACCGTCACTTTTGTCTTTTAATATCTTAAAATAAAAAAAAATTCAAGACTTTTTCATGTGAATGTGGCTCAAATGATGTCTTACAGGACATTTTTACTGCAAATAAAACATAAAAACTTGCAAAGACATCAGTTTTTGGGATGCACAAATCTTAAACCCTGAAGTGATGTTACATTTGGTGTTACTATTAACGTCTTTGGTTATGTCAGTAAATATTTGCTGTTAGAGCAAAAAGAATAAGAAAAATCCATCAGTGGACTTTTGGTAAGACCAGACTTGGTGTTTCACTGTTTTTAGCCTTAAAGCTAAGCTAATGCTCTTTGCTTGATGTTAACCAGAAAACACAGAAACAGATTTCCTGTTTCCATTTTCCCCGATCACTGAAATCTCTTCGTGCTCTAATCTCTCGTGCTGTATCTTCAAAAGCTCTGTCCGTACCATGTGTCTGATGGCGTCATAAAGGAGCCGGCGTCCTGAGGGCTTGTCAAAGTCTCCGACCACCCAGAAGGTCACAGGGCGGATGAAGCCGTCGTCTGGCGAGCACAAAGACAGAGACAGAAGCTGTCAGAGATGATGCTGCACAGAGCGAGTCGTGAGGCCGAGCGGCTCTGCTTCTGATAAATCAGATCAAGATCTATGAGTGGTTGGCAAACTGAGCTGAAAGGAAAAACTTTTTATGATCGAATCAGTCTGTGAACTCTGGCTCGTCATGCAGCCAGGGCAGAAACACAGGATGGACCTTCATGCTCTCTACAGACGGAGGATTCAGAGCGAGCAGCTCTGTTTGTTAGTAGTTACACTTCAGGAGCTGCACTACAATCATCACATGCGTGATAATGGGCCGTCCGCGCCCTCCGGGGAGTGAAGCACAGATGGAAGCGTGATGGTTCACAGAAAACAGAAAGGACGAGAGCGGAGGAGAAAAATGTGGAGGAGGAGGGTGATTACCATGCCTGTTGGTGGTGGTCATCCCTGATGGAGGGACGGGTTTAAATCACATGAAAAGGAGGAAGAAGAAGAAGAAGAGGAGGAGGAGGAGGAGGAGAGGACAGAAGGAGAGTTTGAATAATCTGTACAGCAGCTTCCTCTCATTCAGGGTTTCAGCTCTGAGTCCAGACCGCCTCACCTTTCTTGGTCATGTAGTTCATGCTGTTGGCCACGGCGGTGCTCTTCTCTTTGGTGTCCAGGGTGGAGAAGCGAGCGTAGTCGTCGATGAAGTGGTTATCTGAAGAGAAGAGAAGAAGAGGAGTGTGACCCTGAGTTCACTGATCTGTTTTACGGCACGGAAACTTAAATTTCATGATGCATTTCATGACTTTTGGGGATAAATTGACAAATATCAATCCCTGTTTTCTTTTTACCAAACTACATCAGAGTCGTCTCTGATCAGATACGTTTCTGTTAGGGGTGGGAGAAAAAAATCAAAAATTGGAATATCAGGATTTTTTGTTTGACAATATAAAAATTGAGAATTTTTTTGTAAATAAAATTGTTGTTTTTTCTTCAAATTCTTCATTTCAGTCTTTGTTTATAGACTGGACTGGAAAATAGTTCCCGCTTTTCACCAGCAGAGGGCGAGATGTTTCTCTCTGACTCACGTGGTGTGCATTCTATGGGAAAATATGGCTCCTGATATAGTCTGTAGACATCATCCTCATCATCATGATTTAACTTTTTTGCAAGGTCTGGTGTTAAAAAAGGAAACGAAAAATCGTAAATATCGAAAAATTGCAATTTAAATCGAATCGGCACCCCAAAAATCGTAAAAGAATCGAATCGTGAGAATTACATATCTTCCCAGCCCTAGTTTCTATTTAAGTAAACGTGCATCTGTTGCATCAGAGACATAAGCCTATGTCACTTTTATCAAAAGCAGATCGAGCGGGACAGGAAGTCCTGCATGGAAACAGCCTAAAATCGTTGGTTGATTTTCAAAATAAAACAAAACGTGTCCAAATCACAGACTGTATATAGAGTGGACAGTGTGGCTCCACCATTTCCCATTGTATGGTTTTGAAGCCAAAATACCGTCGTCTCAGGTGCAGCCATTTTAGCAGATTGGAGCCAGAGTCTGTGCAGTAGAGACTGTGAGGGATTCTGGGAGAATCTGAGTGGAGCTGGGTGACTAAAATAATAATAATTTTATTTCTTTTGAGAGTCTAATCACTTCCTGACTCTACCTCCCGACATATTTTACAATCCCCGAAAAAAAATACACAAGATTGGCGCGAGAAACGTTACATAAAGCCTCGTTTTTAACCTCGTATAACTAATGAAAGCAAAACTTTTCAGAAAAAAGAGGACTTGGATACAAGGCAGCCAAATGATATCTTCAAACCACCACAACAATCAGACGTGAGAAACATTTCTACCGGGGTTATTAATTTTTTACAGTTTGACCACAGCCCATCTGGAATGACTGGGGAGATGGATTTTTTGACCTATACTGCAGCCAGCCACCAGGGGGAGCAGTTTTTGTGGAAACCTCACTTCGAACTGAGCAAATGACGTCCATTTTTTTTTACTACAGTCTATGGTCCAAACCAGATGGTTTTCATCTTGACTTCAACAACAAACCACAGCCGGGTGAGAAAAGCGCACAGTCAACACCATAGACTGTAAAAAATGGAAGTGAGGTCATCACAAATACTGCTCCCCCTGGTGGCCGGCTGCAGTATGGGTCAAAAACTCTGTCCCCAGTCATTCCAGATGGGCTGTGGTCAAACTTCCAAAAATAAAACACCTGGTAGAAATGTTTTTCAGGTCTGTATGCTGTGGTCCTTTTTATTGTGAAAAATTTCTTTTTCATTAGTTATGAGAGGTTAAAAACAGGTTTCATGTCACGTTTCGGAAGAAATAAAAACCTTTTGTCCCCTGGCTCCACTCAGACTATCGACTACTGCTCAGACTCTGGCTGCACGATGATGGTTTCAAAACCGTACAAGGTGGAGCCCCACTCTAGCCTATTGTTTACACTCACATGGTTTATCAAAGATGGCGGATAATTTCATGTTTTTGAAGTCTCAAAGTTTCATGTTTTTAAAATAATAAAACAGCTTTTTTATTATTTGAACTTTATTGAAGCTAAAAAAGTAACCAGGATGAAAACATGAGTAGATTTGAATAAATGAACCTCCCTGATGGTGTAAATTTCACAGTAATTTCCCCGTCAGTGTCTGCTTCACATTCCCCCTGTATGTGTACTCACTGGTGTCGGACAGGTCCAGGTAAGTCCTGCTGGGGGACAGCACTCTGGGGTTGATCCGAGGAACCACGTTGGGCTGATTCATGATGAAGTCCAGGACGTCGTGATCTGTCGCCAGCTCCCCCTGTGGGCCACAAAGAGCAAAGATTCAGCACGAAAGAGGAACGACTCAGTCCTCGCTGACGCCGCAGAGCCAGGAACCAACGCCAGCGCCATCTTTAAAGTCAAGCTGCTCGGTTTATCAGCTTTCCTACAGCAGCTTCACTTCCCCTCAACAAATTCAGATTAGAGAGTGAACAGGAGGAAACAACGAGCAGATACTTCTTCACTTTAAGACCCAACAAATCAGAGGCCTTTGAAACGACACACTCAAACATTTGGCTGCTGGGGGAGCTGGGAAAGATGGGAGATCTGTGACGACGTTGGAGCAGGAGCGCGTGGCAGATGGCGCGCTCACAGAGACGCAGCTTAACAGGAGAAATATTTCTCACTACGATCCAACACGTGTACGTGTTAAAATGAACAATCCTGGCTCCCATTAACACATCTGAAGCTTTTCTGTTGGTTTCATTTCCCTTTTCATCAAACTGCAGCAGCTCCAGTGAATGAAACAACAAATAAACACACAGAGAATCACAAACAATACGCCCACCGGTTTTATCTCTGTCAGGCTGTCGGCTCACTGACTGAACGTGTTTTTTTACAGCTGGAGGAAGGAGTGTTTTTATCTCAGACAGGAAGCTCAGACTGACCAGGTACACGGCTCTCTGGTAGAACGACGTGGTCTCCAGGATCTTCTGCATGGTCACCGTCTCCAGTTCATCAGGGTCCAGCTGCTCCCGCTGGTACGGGATCCCGTTGTACATGACCACGGGCAGCGGGCCCACCCCGGTCTGCTCATAGTACGCCCGTCCCTCCTGAAAGAGGACAGGAAGAGACGTTACCCCTCATCACGTCATCCTGTAACCCCCTCAGACTCAAACCCAGATCAGAGAGGGGTCTTCAGACCATGATCAGCGTTCAGCGTGCAACATAAACTCCCCTCAGTCTGTGAAACTGCCGTCATGATGCACTAAATGAAGGTGATATCGACCTCTCACCTTCCTGTTGCTGTCGTAGCTGGAGTCGGCTCCCAGCACGCTGCTGACCTCCACGTAAGGGAAGCGCTTCTCCAACACCTTCACCACGTCTCCAACGCTGAGTTTTCCACCGACGGGGATCCGGTTAAACATCTAAAAGGAGGAAAAAGAACAGGAATGAAAAATATCATCAGGTATTTGACGGATTAGCTCAGGTTGTTGTGTGTGAAAGTCTCTTTTCTTGGCTTCTTCATCTCTCCTGATGCACCCCATCAATACATCACCTAAAATCCTACATGTGGGCAAATTAAAGAAATAAAATAGTTACCAGACGAAACTTCTCTACTAAATCTCCTCAAGATTTCGGACGCAGGATTTATCACTGCAAAAACTAAACTCTAATCAAGTGTTTGTGTCTCATTTTAAGTAAAAATTGTCCAGAAAAGTTTCTCTTTTCAGGATATTTGAGGACAAAAATGATGCCTGAACAGTTTGGAAAGAGTAGAAAAAAACAGCCGATGAGGTAAAAAACATGTTTAGTTTAGTTTCTTGAAATAAGAACAATCCCTGAATACAAGAAACAAAACTAGTTCATCCGCCAAACCCTATTGGTAGATTTTTTTATGTAAATGTGGACCAAAATGCTTTACCAAAGATAATGTATAAAAACAATAAAAACCATTAAGTAAAAACACTAACTATAAGAAGAATAAAATAAAATAAAATAAAATAAAATCATTAAATTAAATTATCAAATTAAATTAAATTGAATTAAGTTATTAAATTAAATTAAATTAAATTAAATCAAATGATTAAATTATTAAATCAAATTTAAGTTATAAAAGAAAAGAAAAGAAAAGAAAAAATAATAAATTAAAATAAAAAATAAAATAAAATAAAAAATAATAAAATGAAATAAAATAAAAAATAATAAAATAAAATAAAATAAAATAAAATAAAAATTAAATCAAATTAAATTTAGTTAAAATAAAAAGTTTCACCACACTATTGGGTATCAAAAGCCATCCTAGATAAATATTTTTATATTTTGGATGTAAAATGGCCCAGGTCAGAGATGATAAAAGTTGGTTAGGGTTAGCTCTGATAAATAAGAAGGGGCCAAACCATCAAGAGCTTTAAAAACAAACATTAAAAGTTTAAAATCAATCCTAAAATGAACTGGAAGCCAATGCAGAGAGTTAAGACCGGGGGGATGTGCTCTCGTCTCTCAGTGTTAGTTAAAAACCGAACAGCAGCATTTTTCATAAGTTGGAGGCGACTAAGAGCAGATTGAGAGCCGTCAACATACGTTTTAACTTTATTGATTTGTGTATCAAATTTCATGTAACTGTCGAAAACCACCCCCAGACCCAGACTTTTGAAAGTTAGACTGAGTTTTGCAAACAAACAAGGTGCCAAAACCATCCGTCACAGTGTCCCAAAGACAATACATACAGTAACTCAGGTCTCCTTTTGTCTTTTAAAATCTTGAAACAAGATTTTTTCTGGACTTGTTCAGTGAAACTGGCTTGTATCATATATTAGATTTTATTTTTTTGCAGTGTGAAACTCCTAAATAATAATAATGATAACATCTTTGTGTTGTGGCTGAAACTTTTTTGGTTTTGTCAGAAAATTTCTGCTTTTGGTGCAAAAGATGCTGTCAGTGGACACAGGCCCTTAAGCAAGAGGACACTTGAAAAAAAACAGACAAATGCTGTCGCTTTTTCTAGTCTACATTTTTCTTTTTTTTTCTTTTTTTCTACATTTTCTAAGTTTTTCCTCACATTTTTCTTTTACCTCTCTTTTACTTCCTCTCTTTTATTTCTTTTTAATGTTAGTTTTTATGATGTAAAAGCACCTTGTAACTCTGTTTTGAAAAGTGCTTTATAAATACGGTTTATTACTTTTATCTATTATATGATCAGTAAAAAAATACCTTGGCATCAGGGAATTATTCTTACAACAACAAACTAAACAAGCAAATGTTTTTAGCCCAATTGGAAGATTTTTAGTGTCTGTTTTCTCTTTAATATCTTGAAATCAGACTTTTTTTCCTGGATATGTCAGGCGACTGTGGCCATACACTGCAAAAACTGAAATCTTATCAAGTGTTTTTGTTTTATTTTAAGTACAATTTCTCTTATTTTACTCAATATGAGGCACATTCACTTGACCAGTCCAGAAAAATGTCTCGTTTCAAATTATTTAAAGACAAAAATGAGGTCTGAATTGGTTTTAATAAGTTCAAAAACTCTGACGATGCAAAGCAGAATAATGCCTTAATACAAGAAACTTTTCTCTTGTTCTATTTGCAGATTTTTTTACTTGTAACAAGCAATTCAGAGCTCATTTTTGTCTTTAAATAACTTGAAATGGCTCGTATTAGGTCTGAAAGGAGATTTTCTACTGAAATAAGACAAAAATACTTGATAAGATTTTATTTTTTTGAAGTGTATAAAATCATTAACCCACGTAGATTTCATTTTTTGCAGTGTATAAAGTCATAAACCCACGTAGATTTCATTTTTTGCAGTGTATAAAGTCATAAACCCACGTAGATTTCATTTTTTGCAGTGTATAAAGTCATAAACCCACCTAGATTTCATTTTGTGCAGTGTTGAGAACGCTCCACTCACCGAGATGACGGCTTCAAACGCGCTCTGACTGTCCACCTCGTCACTGATGTAGTTATACGCTCGGACCAGCGCCACACCTGCATCCTGCATCCCGTCGATGTCGTCCTCATCGGACACCACGAACACCAGCCCGATCCTAAAAACACACACAGACCGAGTAAAGTTTGAGCAACAGGCTCCCTTATGTTTATCAGAGAGTTGAAATGCAGCGAGCGTGCTGCGAGCTTCATCTGTATTCAGACAAACTGACCCTCCCCTGACGCCACACGCAGGGAGGAAACAAAGGTCCACTAAACCTGCCTGACAGAACTGCTAAATGGATTTTTAACCACGCGTCCACACAGCTGCACTGCAGGATCCGTCTCTAGTTTATTCACCGACTACACTTCAGTTTCTGCTCCTGTTTATCTCAACGTGCACGTGCAAAGCGTCAAATCAACCTTTAGCTAACAGAGAAATCCCCTCCTCCCTCCTGACACAAACACTCACCTGAGTGGGATGTTGTTAGCATAAAACATCTCTGCAACGCTCAGCAGCTCCGCAGAGTTTTCCTGAGCTGGGTCCAGAATGATCACCTGTGACACACACACACACACACACACACACACACACACACTCAGGTTAGTGTTTCACAGCAGTGTGGGAACATGTGGACTCTGCAGACTCTGATTAATCCGGCTCAGACAGACCAGGTTGTGGAAGTTCTTGCGGATCTGCCTGATGACTCCGGGGAAGGTGGGTCTGAGCAGCTCCTGCACGTTGTACGGCCATGAGCTGTAGCGGTGGTCCGTCTCCAGGTTGTTAATCCACTAAAAACGATAAAGGACTTAAAATGTTAGAAAGCCTGGCTGCAGATAAATGCTGATAACAGATATTAACACTTAAAGTTCACTAACAGAGAAAACAAGAGTAAAACAAACACGCTTTTCACCGTCCACTAGTCCTTGTTTTCTACTTTGTATCAATATGTCATCCATCTAATGTGAGAGAGCATGAACAATGTGCCGATGATTTTAAATTATAATCCACATAAATTACGTCTTTAAGGAGTGTATGAAGCATTACAGTCATCAAAAGTGGATAAAGCTGCCAAACAAAACTGATAAACACGTTTGAACACAGATTCTCACAACCCAGTGACTTTATTTAATTATTTTATGTCTATTATACTTCATGGTTACACTGGATTGACTGGAAATTAAATTTCATCGATAAAAAAACTTAATTTGGGGTTTAGCTCTGCCATTATAGTTTCAATGTATTGAGTATAAATCATGTGATGTCCCAGAGTGTAGTGTCTAAAGATTTTACAAACCATAGCCTGAGAGTTATCTGAGTTTTTAAGGTGATAAAATACTAACATGGCATGAGACCATGTTGAATTTTATTTCAGAGAGAAAACTTAATTTTAAAAGATGCTGAAGGTGTAAATACAGAAGAGGATTAGAGCCACTCAAAAAAAAAAAAAAGATTTAATAAATATTTATGTTACTATTTTTCTGAGTTTGGAGTCAGAATTTTGAGAAAAAAGTCAGAATTTTGACTTTAATCTCAGAAAATGATTTTAAAAAATAGACTGATTCGTTTATTCCTTTTTTACTCTAAAAAAAAAAAAAAGATTTAATAAAATTATAATTAAAAAAATAAATAAAAAACTATAACAAAAATATAAAAAAAAATAAAAAAGTATAATAAAAATGATAAACACATTAATAAATAAAAGGTAAAAAAAATATTATTCTAAGATTAAAATATGAATTTTAAGAAAAAAAATATAATTTTGACATAAATCTCATTATTCTAAGAAAAATTTTGTCTTTGTATAATAATAATAATATTTTTAACAAAGCCGACCTTAAAATTTGTGCTATTTGTTCCAGTGGCCCTAACCATCATCCGCCTTGTTTTTTTAAAAGAAACTACTCTTTAAAAAGTCTAGAAATCAGGGTTGTCCTTTTTTGCGTTCATTACGGTATTTTTTCTATTCGACTTAAGGGGAATTAATGTGTTTTGCACTTCTTTTTTTTTTTAGCTCAGCCCTGTCTTAACATGATTTACATCTAAAAGAAATCTCTCTTTTTCTCTTCCTCTTATTTCAGCCTCTGCTTGAAACACTTTGCTGTAGTCGCTGTCTCTTTAAGGCTCCCTGCTCCACAAACCCTCTTCCCTCTGATTGTCCAGCCCTCTGAGGGCCTGTCGGGACTGGAGCTATGGGCAGACCTTGGTGTTTGAGGTCCAAATCAGTTCGGAGATCCCTCTCAATTCATCATTTCATGAAGATCTCATGCTCTCTTTTTTTTAACAGAGCATTTCGAGCCGTTTGAAATATTGAAAATCTTGAAAAACCTCCTCTGAAGCTGTGATCTGTTGATTTGTGAATTCAGCTTTCAGGTGTTTCTGGGACCAGAGCCATCATTACATCTGTCAGCTGAAGTGTGTAACTTTTGTTATACATAAATAAACTTTTTTCTGGTACCTTTGGGTCATTTCTCTCATTTCTCATGATAAAACACTCAGTTTTAAATCCAGTACCGCAAGTTTGATTAGGAAAGAAGAGTTCCAGCATCAGCCGTGTTTAAGTTCAACTATTATAATCTGAGGGTTTCTCACGCTGATGGCGGGGTTACGGATGTCCACGGCGTAGTCGGAGTCAGATGGCTGGACGTTGAGCTTCAGGATGTCGTGGATAAACGGCGTCTCGATGTGCAGGGAGCGAAGACCCTCCATCACCCTGGCCTCGCTGCGCAGCACCTCGAAGATACTGAGGAGACAACAAGTTAGAGGAAAACACGACATCATGAATCTTTTCAGAGAACTTTTCAGAAACAACAAATAAAAAAACAAACAAAAATTCTACGTTAATGAAAGCACTTATATTTTGATTAACTGTTGATTTAAACAGAAGCAGAAAAACTCCTGATACTCGACTCATCACGTCTGTGGAGCTGGATGATTACTCAATGATGTTTCCAAATCAAATCATGATTTAATAATCAGCAACTATTCAGATTAACACGTCACGGTGTCACGCGGCGTGGTGGCCTCAGGCGTACCTGAAGATGTCCTGCGTGTCCAGGTCGATGTGCAGCCCGTTGATGAACAGGGCTGAGTCTCCAGGCTGCAGGCCCAGCGTCCCTTTGAAGAACTGCAAACAGAAACATCATCAGGACTTTAAAAGTCACGACAGACCCTGAAACGCCGCGGCTGAGTAAATCAGCGCAGTGTGTTGCGCGTGGCGTGTCAAAGCCAGTCATCGCGGGGGGAATTAGGTTGTAAAACTAAAGGTAACAGTCAACACGGAGCCCTAACAAGGCCTGTCATCAGCTCCAAACCAGCTGCGACAGCTCCGCTCGAAATCAGTCCGTTTGGAGCAATCAAACCCCGCACTGCACAAATCTAATTATGAGAGAAAGAGTGTGTGGTGTGTGTGTGTGTGTGTGTGTGTGTGAGTGTGTGTGAGTGTCTGCACAGGCAGAAAGCAAAGCTCAAAGTCGTCGTGGTGCAGTCAAATCTCATTACAGAGAGACAAAGACATCAGATTAATCATACTCCAGACACTGCAATTACAACAAGACATGATTAACACAAATATTGTTCATCCCACCTAAACACTGAGTGTGTGTGTGTGTGTGTGTGTGTGTGTGTGTGTGTGTGTGTGTGTGTGTGTGTGTGTGAGAAGAAGACGTCTGTGTGCAAGTGCATGTGTCCAAACTACTTCAATCAATAACCATTTCTCGCTGCAGGACTCTGCGCGCCCGCCGAATGAATCACAGATTCAGTAATTAGGACGTTTGGCGCTCACCCCCACCACCCACCCAAACTCCGTCTGCACGCCGCGATAATCTGAGCACGGCTCGAGAGGAAGAGGAGGAAGAGGAGGGAGAGGAGGGGGACACTTGATGAGCTAAAGGATGATTACCTCTCCTATCAGACGAACACTGTGAGAAAAGCTTTCCCCGTCGTTTGTTTAAGAATCTCCAGGTACGGAAAGGTGAGAGGGACAAAAAGAGGAAGACTTCCTTTACAGCCTGAGGGGCCGAGGGGCTGAGCAACGAGGCGATCTGTATTCTTTATTCTGCACTTTCACTGGATTAGAAAGGTAAACAGCTAAACTTAAATCATCCCTGACTGTCAAGCGGCAGGAGGAGGAGGAGGAGGAGGAGCAGGAGGAGGAGGAGCAGGAGGAGGAGGCAAAGCAAGTCAGAAAAACAGGTAAAACGCAACTTCAGGCTGCACCTTCAGATGCAACTTGCTCACACTCTGAAACACTTTTGAGTTTGTTTTTAGAGATCCAGTCCAGTTCAACCTCTCCCTCCCAGTCCTCTTTGCAGATTGTCTAATTACAGGTCCTGGCCCTTTGGGGTCACTTGGTACCCACACAGAAAGGTGCTTAAAAGCAGGATGGATGGTATCTACTCAAACTTTGGGTCCTGGATCTCCTCTGTGGAGCTAGTGAAGGAAGATTATCTTTCAGGATCAGGTGATCAGTCTGTAAGTTTTAACGCTGGCTCTGAAGCATGTTTACGTTTCTCTGACTTTAAGTTGTTTGGCTGCTCATGAACAACAGTCTGCAAACTTAACTTTCATTGGAGCCATTTAACCTCAGCTCACCTGGATTACAGTCATTCTGGAGCCACAAAATCTACTTTATCTTCTATATTATAGACTATAAAGTGTATAGAATTCAATGCATTGTTGAAAACCTAGTGAATACTGATCTAAACTAGAAGGTTTTTGATTTTATGAAATTGTAATTAATTGTATAATGTCTTAAGTTCTGTCTTCTTAATAAACTTGCAAAAATGTGGAAAAAAATAATAATAATAATAAAATAAGCAATTTAAATTTAAAAAAGGAAAAAAATGCAAAAAATATTTTAAAAAGTGAAATAAAATATTTGGCAAAAATGTTTACAAAAAAAAGGAATTTCAAAAAATTGCAAAACTTGCAAAAAATGTGAAATTTAATAAATTTGAAACAATTTCAAAAAAATTTTAAAGAAAAAATGCAGTTTCTGTATTCTTAATAAATTTGCAAAAATGAAAAAAAAAATGAAAAAAAAATGAATAAAATGAAAAAGTGAAATAAAATGCTTGGCAAAATTATAAAAAAGGAATTTCAAAAAAATTGCAAAACTTTCAATATATGTAAAATTGAATACATTTGAAACAATTTCAAAAAATGTTTTGAATTGAAAAATGCAAAAAAAAATAAAAATAATAATATTAAGCAAAACTGCAAGAATAAAAAAATTAAATTAAAAAAAATTGCAAAAATTTTTACAAAAAAATCTGATTTAAATATTTTGCCTTTTTTTTTATATTTGGGACTAAGTTTGGCAAGGTTCAAGTTCCAAGAACCAAGACTGGAAATGGGTCTGATACAGCTGCCTTTTATAAGAGCATTTTGGCAATTTATTTTAATTACTTTTCTTTTTTCAAAAAAATGGCACAGATTTGAAACTCTTGCGACTTTTATCTTAAAATCTGCTTTAGCCTTTTTTGTTCTTTTAATCCTATTTTGATGTGATTGTATCTCATTATTTTCAATCTGCTTTTTATTGAATTTTAATTATTTTCTTCTAATTTGTTCTGTCTGTAAAGCACTTTGAACTGCCTTCCTGAAATGTGCTGCATAAATAAACGTGCCGTGCCTTGATAGCTGAAGAGGTGTCTGTGAAATTTCCTGAGCACGGTTGAGGTGCTCTTTAGCAAGGCACCAAAGCCCTGACTGCTCAGGTGTGTAGTGATGGTGCAGCTCTCACTCTACACTCCCCATTAAAACATGTTTCTGTGCAAAGTGCTGTTTGTGTAGCATGATTCAGCGTAACTACATTAATAAAGTTACATCCTTCTCCAAAAGCGCCATTTCCTTAAATTAAATGTAATCTGTTGAATAGGATTGTAAATTAAAGAAAACTTTGGGAGGTTTGATGGACGCTGAACTAAAAGATGAATAACTGAACCATCAACTACCTTCTGGTTCTCGCCGATCTCTCTGCGGATCTCAGAGTTGACCACGGTTTTTGTGATGGACCTGTGAGGAGGTAAAGAGCAGATTCAGCTTTGACAACTTCATACACGTGAGAGCATCAGCTGCTGATCGTTTTTCCTCTACCTGGCTTTAGTCGGGAAGTTCTGACTCAGGTCTTTCATGACGTTCAGGGCTTCAGCTGCAGGAGCGGCGAGGATGCGAGCTGCTGTCTGGAAACTCAGATCTGTGGAGAAAGAGAAGAGGTGGGAGGATTAACGGGAGGGAAAGGAGAGGCGCAGAGAGGAGATGAGGAGACACAGAGGAGGATAGAGGAGATTCTGTTCACTGAGGTCAAGTCCACACGAAGCAGGGGATCTAGGAAACTTCTACATTTCTACACATTTAGGCCTGTCATCTACAGGAAACTGCAGTTTTACGTCACTGAAGATGATGTTTTCTGAAATCTCCAACCAAAGTGAAGATTTGGGAAAACTCTGGTTTTATGTAAACGCAGAGAAACAGAGTTTTTGGTTGTCAGATGCATGAGTTTGGCACGCTTTGAGAAGCAGATTTGCCCGGTTACGTGAGAACAAAAGTATTTTTAAAAACAAAGGAGGGGTGATACTGTTTTTTTTTTTTTTTTTGTGAGACTGCACGGCTTCTCTGGCCTGAGCTAAACCACATTAAAGAGTTAAATGCTTCAGACTGGACTCAGATTTTACTTTGTGGCTTTGGATTTGAACAACTGGATCACCAGATTTGACCTGGACTCAAGGTTTGGTTCTTAAAACCTGAATCACCTGAAGCTAACGGTTGAGTCATTGGTTATTCAGAGTAATCATCCAGAAACCAAAACACAGGATGTGTTCATCTGCTGCTGAACCGTCAAAGAAACTCTAAACCCACTGAGATGAGGGGAATGAGGGATGAAAATCGAAAACCGGTTCCTGTTGAGAATCGATAAGAAATGCTTCAATCCATCGATATCGTTACCCTTTGTGCTTAACGATTCCCTTATCAATTCTTTACATTGTGCCGGAGCCGCCGGGCCTTACATCAACCAGTCTGCTGCAGCTATCTTAGCTTAGCAGTTAGCTAACATTTCCCAAGAAAACTCTGATTCAGGATTTTCATCTTGAAGTTTTCCTGAAGAACTGACTTCATAAAGAAATGTTCATCACTCTCCCTCAGGAGATTCATATTCACTACATTCAAAATGGTGTAAATCACCTTATTTACCAAAATAACAAAATAGCGCTAGCTTGATGCTAACGAATACGGGAAACTGCATTGATATGCTAACAGTTAGCATACATTAGTATAACTGATACTGAGAATTTCTAATGTCAAAAGCTAACAGGCTAATGAAAGGATCATGGCTGACGGAAAGGTTCCAAACAACTTAAACGATTGCTATATCCACTTTGAGACACTAGATGGCCTACTTGAATTATTAATATATTACAACACAGTTCATCAACGTCACATGGTGTGAAATTTTTACCTGTTTCTGTTTAATTATGCCCAGAAATATCCAGACTCGGGGACCAGTTACATTTTATTCACTTACAGTATAAACTCAATTAAATGTTGCTGACACAGAAAACCTGTAAAGCTACTTTTGGTACCAAGAAAACTCACAACAGGAATTGATAAGGGAATAGATAAAGAATCAGATTGATAAGGGCATCGTTAATGACAAAATCTTATCAATTCCCATCCCTAGAGGGGAACCATGAGTATTGATCTCAAACTTGAAGATGATCAGTCCCTGTTGTTGTGTGAACACTGTGTTTGCGAGCCAGGAGTCAGATCAGTCTGATGTTTCCGTCTCTGAAGCCACGTCTTGACTGTGTCCAGAGAAAGTTATCAGTTAAGCTCATTAACATGCTAATTAGCATATAATGTCATGTTAGCATGCTTGTCTTCACATCAGAGACATTCATTAGAGCATCTCAAAGCTCCCACAGGCTTCAGAGAGAGATTAAAACCTTTGGAGAGACGGTGAATCAGAGTCGAGACAAGAGAAAACTCCTCTGCAGCGCCGACGCGGTGTAAGACCGTTTAGAGCCTCTGCTTTCGAGGAGATGAAGAGTGCAGCGAGGATTATTTCAGAGCACTGAGCATCTCAGTAATGGTGTTGTAGCCTGTGTGATTATTAGCCCCTGGAGGTCTCCTTCTCTTTGTAAACAGGCTGAGCTAATGAGCCCCAGCGGGCCGGGAGATAAAGACAGACGCCCACATGACAGACCGGGCTCAAGCGCCGGCTCATCCCTTCACATCCTTTATTCAGCACAATCAAAGCGCCGTATGCTAGCATCCTGACCATCCCTGATTAAAGACGAACACGTCGGATGGATGCAAACACATATGTGAGCAGGAAGCTGCCTGCGACACGCACAGAGCACGCTGTGCGAGTTCACGAAGCAGGAAAACAGACGACGCAGCTCTGATCGATAACGTTTTTATGATGCAGCAGACAATGATCTCATAACTTTAACGTGTTACGCCTCAGATGGATCGAGAAGACGCTGATCGATCAGCAGCATTGATTAAAGGAGCAGGCGGATAAATCTGAGCTGAATCACAGATGGGATGATCTCAGTGTGAAAGACACCGATGATGAGTCCAGCTCGTTTATTTATGATCAGCGCATCATTAGAGTAAATCAAACTAATGAAACGTCTGAATCAACCGCACAGACACAACACAGATGCAAATTCTCCCGCTGGATTCACTTTCCTTTAACGCTGTCGCTGCAGAGAAATCAAAGCTCTCTGATTCGTTACACAAAAGTAGATTGTTTTCTCATTAACTCATCTCTGATTTCACTTTTCACCATCTTTAAAACCAACTTAAAGAGGTTTTTTTATGCTTTTACTCCAGCCTTTAATCATATTTTGGTGTTTATTTAAAAAAGAGACTCCTGAAAGTGACGGATCAGATCAGATCAACAAACTAACTGAGGACGTTTGGATAAAGATCTTAGATAATTATCAGCTTCAGCGATCAAACTAAATGGACCCAGAGCTGGGTCTGAGTCCAGAGAGCGTGTTTAAAGCTTCATAAAATCGATCGCTCACAGAGGAAGTGACAGGATTAATGCCTGCAGGTGTTAACAGAAAGGTGAACACTCTAAGGGATGTCTCAGTTTTCATTAGCTCGTCCAGACGCTGGTGCCTCGACTTTATAGTTTGTATCTAGAGCTGAGTTAAGACCAGAGGGACCAGGAACTTTTTGGTTCCTGATAAAACACACCCCAGAACAGAATAGTTCCTGTGTCTGAATGAGAGGCCAGTAGAGGGCAGTAAGACGAAAGAATATCAGCCAAAGTGGCGCCATAAAAGGAGACAGACAAGCCGTGTAGCTCCGCACTTAGCCTGTTAGCATGTGCTGGTTTTTATGGAGTTGTATTTCACTGCAGATTGATTTGTTGGCTCTTGAACAAGACAAATCTGTTAAAGCCGTTTGTAAAAGCCCAAACAGCTTTCCTCCCCCGTCTTAAGCATGAAGACGCAGAGATGGAGCTGTGTTTTAGCTTCCAAAGGAGCCGTTGATGGAGGACTCTGAGCGGGATGCTTCCTTCTTCAACAGCTTTAGATCCTCATTAAATCCTGATCTGATGAGCAGATTATGACACGTATATCAAAGTAAACCAGGATGACTTCTCCAGGACTACTTCTTCTGCTGTAACCTGGATCTCCACTGACACGTTCAGCTGAAGGTCTCCAGTTCACAGGGTCACTCTTTAAACTGGAACACCAGGAGCTGACAGAGGCTGTGTCCGAAATGTCATACTAACGTACTACTCATACTAAGTGTGACGTCAAAAATAGTATGTAGTGCGTTCACATTAAATAGT
Organism: Halichoeres trimaculatus; assembly: GCF_033239565.1. Lineage (NCBI taxonomy): Eukaryota > Metazoa > Chordata > Actinopteri > Labriformes > Labridae > Halichoeres > Halichoeres trimaculatus. Next base: position 30,362,403 of record NW_027437195.1, read on the forward strand.
ATGAAAAGATTGTGTGCGCGAGAAATACCCGGATGTATACTATATCGGTAAAAATTTTAAGTATGGGAGGTGGGCATACTAGTCGCACTGACACGCCCCATAATGCATTGTGAGCCCCGTATTTATAAACGTAAATACAGAATGAGATGACAAGATGACAAGCAACTAAAATGGACTTAGCTCTACAGGGAAACCTAAACGTAAGGACAAAGAAATAAAGTGCCTGAGGCGACGGATGGATCGTCTTCGGTGTCTGCGAGCAGTAAACATTTTTTAATTTTTTGAAGAGAGATGAATCCGTCTTGAGACCGGTGTTAGCTAAAAATCATCCACTATCCCGTTTTCAAAATAAAAGCACCCGTTTATCTCCTTTAAGTTCTTTAACGCTTTTGTAAATTGGGCTCTTGTTTTGGAGCGGACCGGAAGTTTCTTCGATAGCATATTGGCGCTCTTAACAGAATGTCCGAAATGTCGAAATTAAATTTGTATCCGTGCGTTTTGTGGCCCAAATGACCACATTTTGGTTTTCTACGTGACGACTTTCTCGCCTAAAATGTTCTTAAAACTTTCAAATGTGGCGAATCAACAGATATTTGATAGCCTGGTGTGCTTCCATAGACTTACGTGTGCTTCCAATTTTTGTTGTCGGAGGTTTTGAAATGCATCATGGGAAACCGAGTAGTATACTTCAGTGTAAACGGTTGGCACTCTAATCATACTTATAGTACGTAGTATACAGTATATACACAACGACCATGTAGTATGTAGTACGTTAGTATGCCATTTCGGACACAGCCAGAGACACATTCACACCATCAGGCTCAGATTAGACCATTGGTTAGGAGGAACTAAACCAAGACCATCACAGCTGGGGGAGGGGGTAAAAACACTGTGGCTGCTCCACCAATCAGATGTTCCGCTTGAAGGCCCCGCCCTTCAAAGTTCTAGAACCAATTTTCTTCCCTAATACAAACTGTTGAATCACTGCTTTAGTAAAGATGGAACGGTTTATGAAGAAAAATGAACAGTTTGGTTTTCCTCACTCAGTTTGGGACACGTGCTCCGTTTGGTTCGTGATTTTCTTTTTTCTTCATTTTCCAGCTCAATGTGAAGCGAGTATGTAGCTTAGATCATACACGTGCAAAACGCGAGGCGAAGGATACGGAAAGAAAGTGGAGGTTAAAACCACGACTCAGCTGTGTCCAACTCAGAGACTTTGTCGCTACATTTGATGACTTTTCAGACCCCTCTAGAGTTTTTTTCAAACACAACAATTTTTGCGACTTTTATGGAGTTTGGAGAATCTGAGGTTAAAGCGTGTTTTGATCTCCTCAGCGTGTGTGAGCCCCTTCCCTATCCAAAACACAGCGACAGTCCTCCTCACTTGCAGCAGATGAAATCACCAAGTGTGTGTCTCATTATGGTCACTTCTGCCGTCCCCAACCCAGATAAAGGAGGAGGGTTGATATTTAGACATTAAAAAACAAGAATGGACAGAAGAAAGTTCACTCCTAGTTGTACATTTTTTGATGATGTTGTGTTTTTCCTGCTTTCTGTCTCTACACCTTATTTCTCTCTCCTACAGAGTCCATGACATTTACATGACAATGGATTATTAAACCAATTAGACAGCAGCGTCATTTAGCGGCTTTTAGTGACTTCTGGGACAGCCAATAGTGACTTTCCTTACAGAGGAGCTGACATGTTGAAACTAGCGATGTTTCACTCAGCTTTAACGATGTTTGAAATGTGAAACAGCTTCATTCTTTCAGGTTTTTCATGACTATACTTGACAGAATGGATAAAAATAATCTGTCAATGGTGGATTATTAGGGTTTTTGGTAATCTGGGGTAGAGATAGACTGATATGGAGGCCAATAAACGATATTTAAAGCCGATATTCATTTGCAGTCAAAGTGAAAATATTTGCATAAAAAATTTTAAACAATACAAACTTACTTAACTGCATTAAAATACCTTTAAGCATATGTTCAATAAATAGCTCCCACGCTTAGTAGCATGTTTTATAAAGTTAAATATAAAATAATATAAAAATAAATAGCTAAAGTGTTCTACATTAAATTTTTTTTTTTCAAAAATTTCTATGTAACTGCAATAAAACTGTTCAGAATTGAGTTTGTGCTGCTTTTTACAGGGATGTTATGCAGCTGAATTAATTTTCTGTTTGGTTTAACATGACTGATTTTCAATGACCATCTAGGGCTTCCGTAGAGTAGACAGGGAGAAATTCAACTCAACTCAACTCAACTCAAACTTTATTTATAGAGCACATTTAAAACAACTGAAGTTGACCAAAGTGCTGTACAAACACAAACAACACATATGGCTTAAAATATCTAAAAAAATAAGTAAAAGTCTGTATTCATTAAAATACATTAAAACACATAAAAATTAAATTAAAAAAAAAAAACTAAGATGTGCACTCAAATTTGATTAAAAGCCAGGGAGAAGAGGTGAGTCTTTAAAAATGATTTGAAAACCTCAACTGAGCTGGCGGAGCGGATAAATTCTGTGCAGAAAAGCATCAGGGCCAAAACAACACAGTTTTCAGTTTCATATCGGCCGTCAGTTAAACAAAGGCCGGTGCTGATATGCCTCAAAATGCCAAATATCGGCCCCGATAATCGGTCTATCTCAAATCTGGGGTGTTAAAAACAACTACGATGTACATCAAACCGAGCCGAAAACTGTGACCACAAAACCATGATAAGAACCGAACTAAGGATTTTGTGAACCGTTCCATCCCTGTGTTTAAGGGGCCCATTTCAGAAACGTCACAGAAATGGTGTTTTAGCCAACCTAAAATCCAAACTATTGAAAACGGCCTCCAGAGTGGATTTTTTCAGTGTAATAGCCAGCGTTTCAAGTGGAAACCCTGAGGTCACACTCTGCTTCATACATCCAACAGTCCAACAGTCCCGTTGTTAGGATGGTGGTGATCTACCGTGTTAAGCTTGTGCTGCTCAATCTGCTGAATCTGTGACTGTCTTTAACTAAATGAGCATCTGTTGCTCCACTTCTGCTCTTAGCATTCACCAACACACCAGATGATCGATTAACTCTACTTCAGAGGAGATCTACCAAAAGCTGCTTCTGGCGAAGACAGTTATAGCCCCACCTGCAGGCCTGGCATGCTCACTACAGCGTTTTCAGTCAGATTTTTTTTTCAAGTTTTCAGATGAAACATTAATGTGACAGAGGAGACTTCATGAGGAGACCCACCTTGCATTTGCCACACCTTCAGAGGAGCCATGTCATTTGTGCTTTCCACCAAATGTTTGCGTAGCTCCTTTAACTGCTCCTTCAGCTCCGGGTACAGAGTCCTGTGGAGGAGAAACAGACCGATTAGGAAGTGAGTGTCTGCGCTAAAACAAGCTGTGGGATTCACACGCTCGTTTGTTTATCTTAGGGTCAGTTGATCACAGCTAAAAGGTTGTGGTCAGAGCTTTGTGGGGAGAACTTGGACCGAAGAGGAAAGAAAAAAAAGCCTCGGCTGATGAGAGCGCGCTGCACTTCCTGGAGATAATCCAAGCTTTGGATTTTTATCATTGGCTGACACAAAGTCACTCACTTCAGCTTGCCAAAAAGGAATCCCTGGACCTCGTCCACCGGATCGTTTTCTCCAATCACTGTAGCATTCACCTCCGCGCCTGAAACCGGATCAATGAACTCATTATTCACATCAGGACTCCCCTGGGATTACAGCGAGGAGGGCAGGAGTGTATCGATGGTGTGTGTGTGTGTGTGTGTGTGTGTGTGTGTGTGTGTTCACCTTGGACTTGAGTGTCGTCCTTTGCCTTGTACTCCTGGCTTTTGATGGCCAGCTCCACGCCGTACCCGGACAGATAGACTTTTTTAGTTTCCGGTTTCTGTCGTGAATAAAAGACAAAATGATATAAACGTAATGATTCACACACTCAAAGTTTAGAGCAGAAAATATCCCCCGAGTGGCTTCTGCTGGAAGAAAAGTCTCTATTAACTTCCCCGTCTTCTTCTGTGTCTGTGTCGTAGAGAAATTAGCCCACTTTGTGTTCTAGCTGACTACATCCACAGCTTTCAAGTGCAGACACCCAGCTGTTGCTTTCTGGGCGCCGCAGACGCGAGCAGCTCTCCGACCGGCACAGAAGTGATGAAATAGCATTTAAATGCTACAACCTCTCTGGAGCAGAACTTCGGTGTCTGAGTGGCAGATGGTGAGAATAATTTAGCATAATTACAAGAAGAAAATATGTCTAATTTATTTGCATGTAAGGGAAGAAGCCGTCCCACTTCAACTTGACAAAATGAATTATAGAAGCTCTTTCCATCTCGAGTGAAAACGAGGGACCCAGATACTCTGACTTATTATTAAAACAGGCGTGTGCTTTGAATCAGCTCTGAGGAGAGCGTCTCTGTCTCTGATCCCTGAGACGACAGAGCAGAGGCCGTATAGGCAGGAAATCCTGCACTGCCCTGTTTTAATTCATGTTTCATCACCTTAAAAAACATTATTGTTATGTGATTGTTTGATTTCTATCCTGTGAAAGAAGAGGGAAGATACAATAAGTTTTTCTTCTTTCTGCTCCTTTTCATCCAGTTTTCAGGATCTTTTATTTTTTCTTTGTTTTGATTTTTATTCATAAAATAAACAAACAAACAAACAAACAAACAAATTAATCATTAATTAATAAATTAATAAGAATAAATAAATTAAAAAAATGAAATAATGAATGAATGAATAAATAAATAAATAAATAAGAACAAATAAATAAAAAAATAATGAGTCAATGAATTAATGAATAAATAAATAAATAAAGATGAATTGTTGGGTTTTAGTTTTCTCACCTCTAGGGCGAAGTGATTAATCAAAAAATCATCAAAACTGACATTTAGAGTTTTAACCAGCCAGGGAAAGGTACGTTTCACGATACGGTACCGATGCCCGGTACCTGGCAATCAGTATCAGTACTAGAAATTTTCGGTACTTTTTTGTGTTTATGTGGTAAAAAATATCAATTTGTTTAATTATAATATGTAGTTTTTTTTCAATTTAAAATATTTATTCCTCAATATTTCGACTTACAATGCTGTGTTCATGTCCAGTATGAAAAATCTCCTACTCTTCCATTCCCTCACAGTCACAAGGATGCGTTCAGGGACCTAAACATGGTACCTTTTAAATTTTTCATGAATCGGTACCTGTTACTTTTGACAGAATTCGGTTGATACCTATAAAAGTACCTAATTCAGTACCCATTTCACGTAAAACGACTATGTTAATTATTTTGATTTTTACCCCCCCCTTGTAATCCTGTCTCTACTAAAGCCCTGTTTCCACTAAGCAGCAACCTCCGGTCTGAGAATATGAGACAATGCTGGAGTTCTAAAATCTGCTGTTTCTCGAGTGTTCGCTTGAGGCTGTCTCTGGAAGTACAGGAAGTCACGAACACACCAAGCGGAAAAAGCTATTTTCAAAGCAGAAATTAACCTATTTACAGCCTGGTTAAAAAAACGTCTCCTGTCTGAGTCGCTAATTTTACTTTCTGCTCCCACTGTACGGAGGGGGGGGATTTTTTTTAAACTCGACTGTTCAGAGGATATTAAGATCCCGAGCTCACCAAATCAGAGGCACAGCTGAGGGTCACGTGACCGACAGGTGCCCTATGGCTGTACGCAAAGCCCTTGCCACTTTCCGCTATAGCCGATCTGTTTCATTTTCCGTTTCAGAAACAGACGGGTGACGTTGGGGACACTACGTCCATGTTCTATACAGTCTATGGTTTCCACGTAACAGTCCGGTTTGGATCAGTTCGGTTTGGTACAGTTGGCTCGGTTAAGCTAGGTCCTGTTTGCGTTTACACAGCCAACTATGCCCCCTTGTGGTAGGTGCAGTGTAAGCTGGATGCCGATAGCTGCATCAATAACATAACAGTGTGATGCTATAGCAGCACAACACAGTTTACCCCGCTAATAAATCCAATGAAGAAGAAAATCGCGACACAGTAAACAAAGAGCACAGATGAAGACATGCAGCATTTTGTCCTCTCTGTGATTGGCACGTAGCTCTTTGATACAAAGAACAATCACCCTGTCACACAGGAAGTGACCATTCTTTCAGCCAATCAACGAATTGCAGTGTTGTAGCTCCACCTTTCGAGATCAGATCGGTTTAGTCTACAGAAGGGTGCCAAAAATTGGGACGGCTCGTCTCAGTTATTTGGGGATCTGTGCCGGGATAAGTCAGTGGAAACGCCGTAAAGTCTGTGCCATGCTGAGACGAACGAAACTGAACCGCTTGGTGGAAACACGGCTTAATACATCATCCCCTCAAAATACACAACTGGTTTTGGAGTTAATGGCAGGAGCCAGGTGTTAAAAGCATGAAGGCTGCCAGAAAACCAGCAGAAGAAGAAGAAGTCACATGACACTGTCCCATCCACTACACACAGTATGTGTCAGGTATATAAAGAAGACATCGGCCAAAATGTTGATCAGGTGAAAGTTATTTTCTACATTAACACAGCAGTAATAAAATGATTTATTTTGATTTCAACAAAGAAAAGTTTTATCATCTTTCCCTTTTTAAGAAAATTTGATTTTTTTTCCACAAAACTCCATTCCAGCTGATGTGTTTTCAGTTCCACTATTTTAAGAAATAACCCTTAACTGTTTATATTCAGATGTTTATTTCAGTTTTTTTTAAATTCGACAAATATTTACAGAAATAAACTGAGCTGAGAGCGGGATAATCCTGCGTTAACTGAAATCAAGGTAGAAGCTTCAGTTAATCGCCAGTTTGATTTTTGCCATAATCACCCAGCCCGACTCACTTCCTGCTAAATTATCTACATGCTGCAAAAAAAAATCATGTTTCTGCAGAACAGACAAACTTTGCAAAGGTTTAAGAGTTCTTGTTTATGTAGGCTGAAGAAATCAGCAGTAAAACATGCATCTAAGTTGTTTTGGTATCTTAAAAAAAAAATCTAACAAAGAAAGAGTCAGAATGTCTCCAGATCTGATGTGTGTTTCCAGGTGACTGCTGTTTTATGATCGTATATTTAGAGAAGGAGAGGAACACCTACAGCGATGTAATGTCTGAGCACGTAGGTCGCCTCCCCTTCGTGGACTTTGGACGATATGACGTCATGAAGCCTCTGGAAATCCGACGTCCCAAACTCAGCGTACAGAATGACAACAGGAGCGTCTGGATTTGATCCCAGGTATTTGTGATCTCCTTTGAAAAGATACGGCTTTGGCCTGGAAGACAGAAAATGAAGCCAACTTTTAGAGCTGCTATCATTTTAATGCTTCATTTATTAGTAATCTATCCTCTTCATGTCTAAATTCATCTCTCGTTACCTCTGAGGAGCTGTTTTCAGCAGAGCTTCTAAACCTGCAGCATCGCACGTCTTTTCTCCGTGGACGCTGAAAAAGGCTGAGCAGTCTGAGGGAGGAGGCTCGTTGGATGCTATCTGAAATCAGGAGCAGCACGTCAGAGAAATAGGACACTATTTACACACATTAAATACCCTTTAAGACTCTGAATCATGCTCCTGGTACCTGCTGAAAGGAGTGCACTGTCGCAGAGTAAGCTCTCAGAGAGAGGGCAAACTTCAGCATGTTCATCTGGACGGAGCTGAGCAAGGCACTGGCTTTCTTCAGGATCAGGTCGTAGTAGGCCTGATCCGTGTCTGCGTGAGGACAACAAACACTGCATCAAGTTACACACATTCATCTGTTTTATACTGCTTTCTGTAAAAGCAGAAACCCAAGTGAACAGAAGTGAAACACAGCCTGCAGCTCTCTTCTTTCTGTTTACTGCTTGCATAAGTGTTTGGCCAAAACTCTGACGCTGTAACTGCTGCCAAGCTGCTTGCACAAATATCATAAATTCAGCTGCTTAAAGCAAAGAGAACAAAAGTGAAAGCCAGTCTAGGGTGGCAGGAGCAGGAGCAGCTTTACCGTACCGTCATGCTCTCCTTCTATGTTCTGATTGGCCTCCACAAAGTCCCAGAACTTGTCCTGGCTCTCCTCTGCCAGGAACTCACTGAGGGAGAAGAAGATAAAGGAAGAAGATACATGAATTCATCTATTATCTGCTCAACATATAAAGCATCTTCTGCCGAAAGGCTGCGACTGTTGTTGAACCATACCTGGCCTCCAGCAGCAGAGGAGTATCAGCCCATTTGGTTGTGAGTGTGGTGGTAACGGCTTTGGAGTCTGCACCCTCAGACTGTGCAGAGAACAGCGACAGCAGCAAGACGTTCAGGAGCCACATCCTCATGTCTACACCTGGAGTATGAGTAGGGCAGGTCATTAAGTGGGAAATAAGGGAAATACATACAGCAGTTAGCAGATAGTTAGCTGAGAAAGACATCACAAGAACATTATTTTAGTTTATTTTCATATTATTCTTTAGCAAACTGATTTTATGGTAGTATTTAGATCTTATTTTTATTTGCAAGTATTTTTAGGACTCTATCTATTTTCTCTTTTCATTTGTAAGTGACTCTGGGCAGCATGTTTGAATGTATGAAACGTGTTACATGAGTAAAGATGAATTTAAATATCATCCATCCTAATGTTTTTACCTGATTATGGGGAAACTGGGTTAATACTGTCACTTAAGGGCCCAATAGTACATCTTAAGTCCTTTACATGTCATATTAATCCATCAAACCACGAGTCTGAACAATTTGACACTTAAAAACGATCTAAATAACACGATAATAGTGTTTTAGCCGCTCAAGATGAGCTTTCAGCTCGTAAACAAAACACTTCCTGGTTTCTATCCAATAGGAAAGTTCAGCGTGGCTCCTTCGTCCAATGAGCGCTCAGCTTGGACATCCGGACTGTTTCAATGACATTCCCCTAATCTGTACATGACGATAAACATTTACTTCAATATCTGTATAAAACACAAAGGTGTGGCTGTCCTATGAGCTTAAATATCTCGGATATTAACACCCGAAGCCTGTTCGCAGACGTTGAACTCTAAAGCTACCTGAAATGATCGTTAGCCTAAAGACGGAGGAGCTAGCTGACACCTCCTACTCACAAAGAAACAATGAAAAGACCCGAGTCAGCTCATATTTAAGACTCTTTTCAAACGTATCATCAAACCACAGACACGCAGAGTTTATATTTTAACATGATAGAGAGTAAATGATCATTGTTCTCACCGAAGCCGGCTCCGAAGAATCCTGCTCCCATGTTATGTTCCGCCTTGAGTGGGAGGGTCCTGTCAGCCGAGTGAGCTGACCGCGGATCCGCCTGATCAAAATACTGAACTCCTGCCGTCATTACTCTGCTTCACAACACTGAAACGTGACGGGAATGCAAAAACATCCAATTTCCTGTGAGATAATTAAAAACTGAAGAGTAGGGGAACTAAACCAATATGGGAATTAACTTTTCCGCCCTGCCCCTGCCTCCAAACTAAATTAAAGAACGTAATGAAACAGTTTTCACTCAGTAATAAAATTCAGTTTTTTCAATTATCTTTTATTTCCAGAGAATAGATACACAAATAATAATAATAATAATAATAATAATAATAATAATAATAATAATAATAATAATATAATAATAATATTTAATAGAATAGAATAATAGAATTTAATAATATTTGTATAGTGCCTTCCAAAGATTAGTTTACATGGTGCTTAAAAACAGAAGTCCTAGAAAAAAAAAAAAAAAGAATAAGAAGAAAAAACAACCCCATAAGCCCCTAGATGTTTTCTTCCCACTTGTATAGATGATGCGCATAAACCTGCATAATGTGTTTCAGAGTGAGTAATCTGTTCAGTGGCACATTCGTGTGATTGTTTTCTCTGCCACCTCCCTTGCAAACTAATTATGGCGTCTGCCATGTTAAGGTGCGATGGTTTTCTCGTACTTAATTATACAGATAATTTTGTATAAATAACATTCCTGAAATGTGAATCCTCCAAGGTGATGCATTGTAGTGTGGTGGTTTGCTCTGCTGCCTCACAATAATCTTGTTCTGAGTTTAAACATTGTTGTATAGGATGGAGATGTTTAAGCTTCTTCTTTCCTGAAGATGAAAAAGACTCACTGAACCAAAAACATAAATATATCCTTACTGGTGTTATGTGCTCAGTGACTCATTGTCCATTGTCTTTTGACTGTGGACTGTAAATGTAATGAACCCAAGGTGTTGGAGGCCCAGAGTGATGTTTCCCAAGGATGTGATCATTTGGGCTGTTGCTCATGTTGATCAACTGTGATTTAATGAGTCAGATGTCAACACAGCCACCTACCAGGAGATTTCTAAAACTTTTGAAGCTTTAATCTGCTGACAAACTTTATAATGATGCAGATTTTCATTTTGCAGGAAGAGTTAGCACCTACCCACAGCGCCAAAACTCCTACAAAATGATACGTCTAAGTCTCTATGACAACACCTGAGGAAGTTAGCAGTGAGAAGAGAGATCTGTGTTTTTCTCTGCTGAAAATGATTTCTGTTATTAATTTTGTAGACACTGGAGCCTAACTGTCAGACAGAAAAAGGACAGAAGAATGCTAACTAGCCTTTAGCTTGGCCCTATCACTCCATAACACAGGGGTTAACCTGTTTGTGCTAATGTAGCCTCCAACCCACAGTCAGCATTTATTCTGCGGTCGTCTGTTCAAACTTGAGAGTCTATCAATAAAATGAAGAGCCAGGTTACGTTAGCTCTGCTTGGTGAGGTTGGAGTTGGTAGATGAGCTCTGGTAGGACAGAACCAGGATTCACTAACGTTACACGTTACAGACACGTCTCAGAGCACCGGGCTGTGAGGAGAGAGAAATATAGCAGCTGCTAAACGACGCTACAAACTGACAAAGTTAGCTTGTTGTCAGGTTTCTGAGTGTAGCTCTACCTAACTGTTGGTAAATACCTTACCTTGTGGAGTTGAATCTGGGAAAAAGTTGATCTGAACAAAGAATTTTTTTTCCAAAACAAAGTCACGTCTTTTCGACAGTGTGCGTGAGACTCCAGGCAAGTAGGTGGCGATGCTGTCCAATTAAAACAGATCCACCTCATACCTCATGGAGCTGGATCTGGGAAAAAGTAGAGTTAAAAAGAAGATCTGATCTTTATTCATTTCCAAAACAATGTTCAGAATCACGTCTTCACGACAGTGTGAGTGTGACTCCGGGCCAAAAGATGGCGCTGCAGCCTAATACAGAAGTTGATAGAGAGCACATGTTACAGTTGAAGTGTGTAAAGAGTCAGTGTTGTATCCGTGTTGTTGAAGTTGACATAAAGAGCTGATTTATCGTAAAGCTGACACAGCAAAGGTGTTTCATCGTTATTTGGACTTGTTCAAAGTGTTGATTGGGGAAAGAGCTGATGGAAATGAGGAGCTGTATGTACAGTGTGTGCACTAAGAGTGGGAAATAAATCCTGTATTAAGGATAAGCCAAAGCCGTCCCTTTGGTTCGCAGCGTTTGTTCTGCAGTAATGAAAAAGCAGAGGAGCTGAAATCCTCTCATTCTGAAGAGGACACCTGGGACTCCCTCCGTTCATCCTGCAAACCTCGGCCTTGGATCAGTGTGATGGAGCTGGGTGTGTGTGTGGATGGAGCGTCCCTTCGGGCAGGTTGGTGTAACCTGCAGGACTCCCCGCCGACCTGTTGTGCGGTCGTCTTGTTAAAGAGAAGATGAAAGGTACGGAGACTCGTCCCCCGGTGTGGAGACACGGGCCTGGATTTTTCCATTTACTCGCTCTGCAGCCTAAATTAAATTGGACAGCTGATCCTCAAGAGGGAGCAGTTCCAGCGTTTGATTTTAACGTTATATAAAAGCAGCGACATTAATTATCCCGCTGGATTCGACCTTCACCGTGATGGATGCACGCTCACAATCTAACAGGAAATTCACATCTTCCAGATCCTCCTCGGCTGAAACCGTCCCCACACACGCTCCCCGCGCTGCCCACAGGGCCTGTTCATCTGTCAGCAAGGTGACATCTTCAGATGAATTATGGGAGATGGTTGTCATCTTCACCGGGGTCACAAACGAAATGGCGATCCCAGGCTGTTGGCTCCCGCTCCTCACTATCACACGTCAGCCATTTTGGAGGTTGAAAGCCTCAGCGGGGGGGCAAAACCGACCTCAATTAAACCTCCATTAATATTAATACATTTTGTCGTTTCACGTGAGCTGCTGCTAATTAAATGTGTCCCTGACTGTATAATGGGGGTCAGCGGGGGCTCCTGCACCAAGCTAATTCACAACACAGGAGCTGGGAAACACTGGACCTGGATCCACACACACACACACACACACACACACACACACACACACACACACACACACACACACACACACACACACACACACACACACACACACACACACACACACACACACACACAGAGGACAGACGTGTTTACCTGTGTTCAGAGCAGGTAAACACACCTATTCAGCAGAAGGAGACACCTTTAATTATTCTCCTTTAATTCACACCCAGAAAACGACGCTTCTTCAATCCTCACGTTTTCCTAAGTGTACAGTGAGGTTTGGGTTCACAGGAGAAAAAAAAAAGTTCTGTTTTATTTTTTTACAAGTTTTTTTTTCCGATATTTTCCAGAATTCTGACTTTTTTTCGGTATCTTTTATATAATCTCAGTGTACTATGATTGAAGTCAGAACCCTGACTTTAATCGCAGAAGTCTGACAAAAAAAAAGACAAAATGTTGTCCCCTTTTTCTCTCAGCATTCTCACTTTAATCTCAGAATAGTGTTTTTAGTTTTCTGAGATTAAAGTCAGAATCCTGAGGACAAATAGCTTGAATTCTGACTTTAATCCCAGATTCTGACTTTTCCCCAAAGTCTAATTTATCTCAGAACTCTGACTTTAAAAGCAGAATTCTAAGAAAAAACTCAGAATTTCAACCATTTTTCCTCAGCGTTCTAAGATCAAAATTCAAAATTGTGAGGAAAATGGTCTTCTGACTTTTATCTCAAAATACTGACTTTCATTTTATGAGATTAAAGTTAGAAAAATAACTAGAATTCTGACTTTAATCACAGCTTCAGAGAAGAAATAGTCAGAATTCTGACTTTTTTTTTCTCTCAGTTCTGACTTAAATCTTAGAATACTGACTTGAGTTTTCTAAAATTAAAATCAGAATCTGAGGAAAAATAGCTAGAATCCAGAACTGAGTCCTAGATTCTGACCTTAAATCCAGATTTCTAACTTTTTTCTCAGAAGTCTAACTTAATCTCAGAGTACAGATCTGACTTTAGTTGCAGATTCTGAGAAAAAAACAATAATTTTGGCATTTTTTCTCAGTCTTCTGAGACTAAAGCCAGAATTACGAGAAGAAAGTCAGAATTCTTATTTTCTTAAAATATTGTGATTTTAATCTCAGAATACTGATTTAATCTCCTGAGATAAAGTCAGAATCCAGAGTAATTAAAAATCTGAATTCTGACTTTTTTTCTCAGAAATCTAATTTAATCCCATAATTCTGACCTTAATCTCACAACTATTACTGAAATGCAAAATTCAGAGAAAAAAGTGAGAATTTCAACATTTTTTTCTCGGTACTCTGAGATTAAATTTAGAATTAGGAAAAAAAAGTCAGAATTCAGACTTTTTTTTTCATTATTCTGACTTTAATCCCAGAATACTGATTTTAGTTATTCTAAAATTAAAGTCATAATCCTGAGGACAAATAGCTAGAATTGGGAGTTCAATCCCAGATTCTGAGCACAAAAAGGTAAGGAATCTGACTTTAATTCCTGAATTCTAACTTTTTTTTCTCACAAATCCAACTTAATTTCAGAATTCTGACTTTAACTAGTAATATGATTTAAATTGCAGAATTCTGAGAAATAAGAATCACGACTTTTTTTTCTCAGTGTTCTGAGATTATTGCCAATATTATGAGGAAAAAGTCAGCATTCTAACTTTTTTTTAAATAGTATTCTGACTTTGTTCTCAGAATATTGACTTGAATCTCAAATTTTGAGCAAAAAATCAGAATTCTGATTTTTTTCTCACAATTCTAATTTTAATCTCAGAATGCTGACTTTAGTTTTCTGAGATAAAAGTTAGAATCCTGAGAAAAAAATCCAAATTTGAACTTTAACCCCAGAATTCTGACTTTTTTCAAAGAAGTCCAGCTTAATCTCAGAACTCTGACTTTAATTGCAGAATTCTGAGAAAAAAGCCTGAATTTTAACCTTTGTATTTCTCAGTATTATAAAATTAAAGTCAGAATAGTGAGGAAAAAGTCAGGATTTTGACTTTTTTCTTCACTATTCTGACTTTAATCTCAGAATATTGACTTTAGTTTCTGAGAATTAAGTCAAAATCCTGAAGAAAAATAACTAGAATTCTGATTCTAAAAAAAAAAAATTAATCAAAAAGAAAACTGTTGCCGTCCTCTTCCTCCGTGTGCGTGTGCAGACGTCACTTTAGGGGGAGATAAACGACCCTCCCTGCTCTGGATTTCATGTTCAGCCCTGACCCAGAGGAGCAGGTTCCTCTACACGTCTCCAACGTCAACATTTCTGAGACGAGTATTCAGGGGTTAATAAGTTCACAGGATCCGCTCTTTATTGCTTCACACACACACACACACACCCTCACAATAAACACACACTCCCTGGCTGTAATGGGATTGTGAGATCCCTCAGATTGGACTCCCAGCGGTGTCGGCGTGCGGAGCCTCAGAGCCAAGCGCTGCCTGGGAGGTTGGATTCTTGTGTTCAATCCTTTAATATCATGAGAGATGATTCGCCGCTGACCTGGGAGATTAGCCAAACCTGGAGTGGAAGGTCAGATAACAAACCCAGATGTCCCATCTAATCATTTTTATTTTATTGCCGCAGGGAGGAGGAAAAGTGCACTGCAGCTCTGTGCGTTCGACAAAACCAGGACACTGAAACTCTGCAGATCGTCTCTGTTTGGAGATTTATCCTCGTTGTAGATTTGAGCCTCAGCTAGAGAGCGAAAACCAAACTCCTCAGTGACCAGCTGGAGCGCCAACAGGGCGCTGCTCCAGAACCACAATAGCCTGGCTGTGATGGATGTGAGGGAAGCACTCAGCGAGACTTTATCTGCAGGATTGCATGCTGAAAATAAGCCATAATAATGCCACAGCGTCTTTGTTTTCATGAGAGGAGCTGGGAGCTGCAGCCAGCTTGACCTCCGTTTGATGGAGAGCAGCCAGCGCCTCCAACAATCGCTCCAGGCCGGGTTTCCCTCAGAGTCCCAAACGCTGCGCAGGCCTCTGCAGTGTCGCTGAGCCATTGTGGGAGTTAAAGTCCAGCTGCACTTGAAATGACAGAAAAAGCAGCGTTTTCAGTTTGCAGGGGGGACGGGGACGGATTAAAGAGCGCGTTCAGCTCAGTGCAGCTGCCAGAGAGGCTGCACAGCCCCGTCTTTTATTCACGGCTCCTGTGTCTTACATAAAAAGCTCCCTCTGATTCCTCATCTCTCTTACACTGCTGCCCTCAGCGCGCTCTGATCCCCCTCCAGCCCATCGCCCCCGCCCGCCCGCCGCCCGCCTGCCCGCTGCTGTCCAGGCAAATTATTTCCTGCACGGCTTTGACGGGTCAGAGGTGACGCTTACTGATGAGAGAGGGGCCAAAAGCCTGTGCTCCTCTCCTCTCCTTTGCATGATGAGCCAAGGACAGGGAATAATATTTATACCTGCCTGCAGATTCTCAACGCCCACCTGCCAGAGGAGGGGGCCTATGTGTGTGTGTGTGTGTGTGTGTGTGCAGGCTGCGAGTGTGTGCAGATTGAATTAGGCCGTAGATCACAGCTGACAGGATTGAGGTTGTCATTAGAAGAGAGGGAAGAAGGGGCAGCAGAGGCGGCTCCAGGGGGTCATGGTCTTGTGGTTGGTGGTGGAAGAGTCGTCTGGTTATGGATCAGGTCGTGCAGGAGCTGTCAGGAGCTCGCTAAGTGTTTCTGAGTGAAAATCTACGGTGGCCCTGAGAGCTCACAGCACTGCAGCTGAAGAAAACACATGCAAAAAGACAAAACACAAAAAAATTTAGAAAACATCTAATGTGCTGCAAACTGTAACTTAAACTACATCTGTCAATAAAGCCTGCCACCGCTCTACTTCACCTCCTACAACATCAACAGCCCACCAACTTTCCATGCACCTGTGGCTAACCTCAAGTTTTACAGCCCTGGGAAGATAACTACATCTACAAAAAGACTCATCTGGAAGAAAATACTGATTTTACTTCTGTGTGGATGGATTCATTTCACTGACAACGTGCTGGATTAATATACATGATTAATATACTGACTTTAGCAAAGAACAAAAAATGATGAGTTAGTGGTATTATACATGAAAGTAATCAAATTTATTATTAAAAAACAGAATTTTTGCAAACAGGTGAAATCAAATTTTAGGGAAATTTGAGGAATTTCACAATTAAAATTTTTGGAAGTTTTTGGCATTAAATTTTTTTTTTTTAATTTTTTGCAGTTTTCTAATTTCAACTTTTCTCTAAATTTTGATTTTCTTTCTTTTAGTTTTTGCAAATTTTTAAATTTAAATTTTTCTTTAATTTTTGCAATCTTTTATTTGCAAATATTTTAAATTTCAAAAAGTATTCGTTTTTATATTTTGAAAATGACTGTTTTTGCAATTTTTTAAATTTTTTTATTGCAAAAACTAATTATCAAGTTTTAATTTTTTGCTAGCTTTGCAATTTTTTTTATTTAACATCGTTGACGTTTTGCTTTTTTTTTTTTTTTTTTTACCAATTTTTGCTATTTATTTACAAGTTTTTTAATTTTAATATTTTTCGCTGTTTATTTTTTAAAATTTACTGAAATTGTTTCATAATTTTTAAAATTTGAATTTTTTAGCTTTTTTTGCTAATTTCTTATTTTTTTTTTACATTTTTCAAATTTTTTCAAATTTTTGAAATTTCCAACTTTTTCGACATTTTTGCAAATTAATCAAAAATAAAAAAATAAGACATCGCACGTACAATTTTATCACCTAATAGCCTTCTAGTTTAGATAAGTATTCACTAGATATTTTACTTTGCATTAAATTTTTTAAATTTTTTTGTCTTTATTGTGAAGACAAAGTAGATTTTGTGGCTCCTGAATGACTTTAATCCAGGTGAGCTGAGGAAAAATGGCTCCTGTAACAGCAAAGGTTGCAGACCGCTGCTCTAAAACAAAGTCAGATAAATCAAAAACACAAACTTTTCACCTAATTTTCCAACAGAACTGACAGAAAGAGAACCAAAACAGAGCTGTGACTGAAAATCGTGTCTATCTGTATGTTTTACCTTCAGCTGCAGCGCTGTGAGCTCTCAGGGCCGCCATAAAAACCCATCAGAGATGAAATGCATAAAGACGACCAGGACACGCTCAGGTCTGTAAAAATGAAATATTTTAATTGGTGGCTTGATGATTCATTTTTGCAATCATAAGAAACAAACCCAGAATGATGCATACAGGAGGAGCCAGAGACAGACGGCACACCAACCCTCACAAAAAGTCTCCATCGCACTCTTTAACACAGCTTTAAAAAAAAAACGACAGGATGTTAGCGACACACGGGCTGCTGCTTCGTCACAAAGGAAACGCTGTTAAGACATCAGATACACAAAGTGATGAGACATAAAATATTGGAGTATAGCTTTACAGCATCATTTCCTGGAATCATCTCAGAAATACAGGAGCATGTTTCGACGGGGAACACTGAGGATAGAAAAACACTCCCGAAGGTCGAGACCACGTCTGGATTAGACCTGGTACCGGTTTGGAGCTGGACCACGCTCAGACTTTGGAAAAAATTAAAAAGAAATAACGAGGTTGTGGGCAAAACGCCTGGAAGCTGCGGTGTTTCCAAGCCTCCAGTGTCATGACAACAATGACGGGGAAGTTAATACAAAACCAAAGAAGAAGAAGAAGAAGGGGATCTCTCTTCCTGTATCCGTTTGCGTTACTTTGAAGGCTACACAAAAAGCAGCATATTGACTCTGGATGCATCCCAATACCTTTCATCCTCCCTCCTTGTTCTCTCCTCCTTCCCTCTTCATGAATCATCCCTGATTTGAAAGGAGTCGATCAAAAAGAGAGACACACGGGAGGATCCTGGGTGATTAAGATGAAATTTAACAAAGGAGGCTGGTGGGCGGATTAAATATCTGTTCCACCTTCCTCCTGCTTGGAAAAGAAATCGATACTTCACATGAAACGTTTGTTTTTCATACTTTATGGCACGTTTTCTTTTTATTTATAATAAACTGAATCCAAAACGAGGAGAGATCACTTGTTTTCTGACGGTGATCACTGAAGCAGCAAGTGCAGCATATGTCATGTTTTTCGAGCTGTTTGGCGTTATCGGTAAGTGGCGCTCAGAGCTCTGCGTGTTGTTCGGTTATTGACTCAGAGAAATGTCAAAACATCAGGACGAGACATTTCCAATCTGATCCGGTGCGTCCTCCGAGCTCAAACGTGGAGCTGGGGTTATTTCAGGGGACGTCAGCATCTATAGAGGAGCAGGGTCTGAATGTAAAACTCACCCTGAGGTGAATGTTTATCTGTTTACCCCTGAGAGGTCACACACACTTTGAAGTCAAAGCTGCAGGAGGATAACTTTAAAAAATGATGCTTCAATTTGAGACGTGATCGGGAAAGTGTTTTTCTTTAAACTTCCTGGTAAAGAGACTCACATCCCCTCTCCAGCGCTTCAAAAATGCTAATTTACGTTTAAATTGTAGCTTGAATATTTTAAAAATGGATGAATTCCTCGAGTTTCCCTCCACGTTTGGCGAATTTGATGAAAAAAACGAGACAAAATTGCTGCAAATGTGTTTTAACTTCCTGTGAATGGGCGTCAATGGGGATTCCTGGCTTTTCAAGCAAGCCTCAAGTGGTCACTTGAGGAACTGCAGTTTTACGCACTTTCACATGAGCGACTAACTAAAAAGCAAATTTTTCTTGTGTTGTAAAAAAATCTGCGCACAATGTAAGGAATGCATGAAATTCCTGATTCCACCAGCAGGTGGCGCCAAAGTCTCAATCCGAACATTTGATCGTCATTTTTTGGAGGAGGAGGCAAAAGAGGAGGAGAAAGAGGCAAAGGAAACTGCAGAGGGAGCGTTATTAGCTTGCATCACTGTGATGGTCACACTGCTGTGACATGCTGTGGGAGGGGCCTAACAAGCCCCGCCCCCCATCACTGAAAACATGTTGAAAAGACGGGCCATGAGATCAGTCACTCACAAAAATCTCAATCAACCAATCAGGCGCTCTATTTACAAAGGCATACACATACGCCAATCAAAGGCGTACTGTACATACTATTTACACACACACACACTCACACACACTCACACACACACGAGTAGTCAGGAGTAGCATGTAATATCTGGCGTTAATCATGTTAGCTCTGATCCCGGTTCGTAGAGGCACTGCTACCTCACCCTGTGCGGTTTCCAGCACGCCGCCGCCGCCGCAGTGTGGACGCTTTTATCAGGATGTTTGTCGGAGGCGGAGAGAAACTAAGGAGGAGGAAATACCTCCGTCTCCACGCTGCTATGGCGACCGCACACACTCGGCTTCCTGTGAGCGTTTTTCTGAGTTAAGGCTTCCAAAGCGCCCGCCACACGTCTCGACTCCTGGCAACAACCTGCAGCCGCCTCTCTCCTCTCCCGGCCTTTGATTCCTCGCACCTGTGTGATGCTGCTGCTGCTCTCTAATTGGCTGTTATTGTCTGCAGGACTGAAAGGAGGGAAGAGGAGAAATAACGAGCGGCGGGAGCTTTGGCGAGCGTTAACAGAGGGAGCAGGTATCTGCTTTCAAGATGCAAGGCTTCAGTGATGGCTGTGGTCCATTTCTACGTCGATCCCATCATCAGCTTTGACTCAAACACACATCAAATCATAAAAAAAAGAAATTTAAGGAATCATTTTCTTTTAGGCAGCAACATTGGTCTCAGTGTTATTACAACTCTGCTTTAAAAAAAAGCTTCAACGCAAACAGAAATCATAAAACGAGACACCTCCTCAGGAGCGAGCGTGTCGACGGTGAAATGTTTGATTCTTTCAGCTTCGTTACACGTCTCAGTCCAACTCCTCGCTCTGCGTTCCCAGTCCCTTTGAAACTGGAGCATCCAGGAATTAGACTGGTCCTCGAGCCAAGATTAGTGGGAATTCACAGACTTGTTTTATTTCTCGTGCTCCGTACGAGGCCACGGAGAACAAAGGGAGTACAGGAGGAGGAGGAGGAGGAGGAGGAAGGTGAGACAGGGAGGAGGAGTCGGGAACTCTCTGTCTGCTCAGTCCGTGAAGACGATCCAAGATCCAAATGGCGAGCGGGCAAACCCCAATTATGTCAGCTGATGCAGTGGAGCGTGCCCGGGCCGCGGGGGCGCCGCTCGGCCTGCTGTCAGTCATGTGTCCTGGACGCTCCGGCTGTGTGTGTATGCGTGTGTGTTTCACATTATGCGTGTCTGTGTTCCCGTGTTCGTCTGCTACCACCGGTTGATGATCTGGTTCATGTAGTCCTCGGTGGGGAGTCTGCTGCCCGCCTCCTCCGTCCTGCCTCCCTCCTCGCCCTCCTCCCGCTCCTCCCTCTCCATCTCGCCGTCCTCCAGCGCGGCGGACGCGGCGGCAACGCCCTGCCGGCCGTGCGAAGGCCACAGGTTGACGCCCAGCCCCAGGCCCTGGTGGCTCTGCTGCAGGTGGTTCTTGATGCGCTGCTGCCGCCGCTCCTGCTGCCGCGTGTACTGGTAGCGCTGCTGGAAGAGGTCGCGGGCGTAGTCGTAGAGCTCCATGTCCAGCTCGTTCAGCTCCTCGATGCGCTGGATCTGATGGAGAAAGAGGAGAAGCAGAGTCAGAAACAAGCTGCCGTCTTTCGTGTAGCGTCTTTCACCCCTGAACAGGACGACACCAGAGGCTGTGCCGCCGGGGATGCTGGGTACCAGGCGTAAATATTACATTCTGATCTGTTTGAGTGACGGGTTCACGAGACGGCCGCTCAGATAACGAGACAACTGGAGCTTTTGATCATCTGACGGCTGTTTTCTGTCGCTGTTTTGTTGGTGTTGGACACGAGGAATGTGAGCTGGGCGCGTGCAGACGCTCCTTTGTCTCTAAACACAAACAGCCTGCTCCTCTGAGCCGTCTCGTTTTTTCAGACTCACACACGCCTGATTCTTAAATCTAATACACAAATTTAATTCCCACATCTTCTTTCCTTAAACACGAAACTGAAGAGATGCAGAGCGGCGACTCATGTTGTGTCTGAGCGACTCATCTGACTCATCTGCTCGTTGTTGACACAGAAATTGAAATTCAGGCCAATCGACGAGCCTGAGGGTGAGAAAACACTCAGAGCAAAGGGTCAAAGGGTCAAAATTCAGCTCAATTTATTCAAGGCAGCTAAAATGTGATCACAGAGTCTGAGGGTAAATGGTGTCAACTGGTTTATGATCTGTTCGACAAATCAGAAACAGGCTTCACACACTTTACGTTAGCCATGCTGTGTTTAATGCACAGGCTGGTGATGTCATCCATTTGATTCTAAAGCAGAGTTCTGAAGCCAGTCGCACAAAAATAACATGTTGCATGTATATTTTTTTCCTCCTGCGTTCAGTGTGTGCTGACAGAAAAATGATCTATTCAGCGTGAAATCATTTTCTGAACCAGGATGTTAACATGTAAACATCAGCTTTTATATACCCCGTTTACTTTTAAATTATATGGCTTGAGTTTGATATGACTTTTAAGTTAACTTAGAATTGCACAGCCTTGTATCCTCTGTTTTCTCATTATTATTGTTATTTTGTTTTTCTAAAAATATTCTTTATTTTTATATATTTTTATATTTTATATCTTATTCTATTCTATTTTACAGAATGTTCAGCAAGTAATTCTCTTTTATTTTCTTGCTAATTGTTGAACCAAGTAAAATTTCTTATATGTGTAAATGTACTTGGCAATAAAACTAGATTCTGATTCTGACTTTAAAAACTTCTCTTAAAATAAGACCTTTTTTCAAGGAATGTCAAGTCTTGAAATTGATTGTGTCCTTTTTGTCATTTTACATCTGGTGTGATTCTATGACATCATCCATTTGATTCTGATGGGGAGTTTTTAAGCCTGTCGTCATAAGAGCCCAGTTTATTACTCTGATTTCAACCTCAACAAGTTCTTTAGCCTCATTCCTCGTAAGGGATGGGTACCAAATGAAGTACTTTTATAGGTACCAGCCAAATTGTGTCAAAAGTTTCACAGAAAATGTAAAGGTACCATGTTTTAGTACCTTAATACATTCTTGTGACAGTGAGGGAGTGAAAGAGTAGGCGATTTTCCATGCTGGACATGAACACAGCATTATAAGGTTATATACTGAAGAATAATATGTCAAATTGAAAAAAAAAACATTATTTAACATTTTTTACCTAAATAACACAAAAATACCCAAAATATTTACCGATGAGCACTGATAAGGAATGCCAGGTACAGGGCATCTGTACCGTACCGCTTCAAATGTGAAAGCTTTCCATCTCTATTCGTCAGCCCCACACTTATATGAGCAAAATAATCTAATACTTCAGAAATAACAAGTTATAAATAAATTCTTCATTTGTAGAGTGCGTCATTATGGTCATTTATGCAGCATTGGTTATTTTGGTGGTGTCGGCAGGAGCCATGTTTGTTTAAAAATGAAATCAGTTTCTTTATAAAGCGAGTCAGCAAAGGGGAAACCGTCAGAACGAAGCTGTAAACCTGTTTATTTCTGCTGTAAAGGGACGTCTCTGAATGTTATGAGATTGAAGTCGTAATTTCATTAGAATTAAGTCGTTATGTTTTAATGTAAAAGCTGGAATGTTACCAGATTAATTTGATAATGTTCTGAGATTGAATCGTATTGTTATTGGATTATAATCTGAATGTTCTTTGAGGAAAGTTGTGATTTTATGAAAAAGACGGAACATTATGAAGCCATAACCAAAGTGTTTAGAGATTAAAGTTGTAATGTCATGAAAACAAAGTCGGATTATTACTAAAGTGTGAATGCTATCAGACTGAGTTATGTTTTGAGATTATAACCTGAATGGTACAGAATTAAATTGTTAAGTAAGGAAAATACAGTCTGAATGTTACCAGATTATAGCAAAAATACCATTACATTAAAGTTAGAATGTTTCCAGATTAAAGTCGGGATTTAATGACACAAAAATTATGAAGTGTTGACGTAAATGTTACGTCATAAGATTAGAATCTAAATGATATCAGACAAAAGTTGTAATGTTGTGAGAATATGATCAGAATTTTTCTAAATTAAGGTCCTGGTGTTGTGAAAATAAAGTCAGAATGTCAGCTTTTTGAGTGGGTGTGTATGTGGTTTCTGGTGTTTCTGCAGGCAGCCTCTAGTGGACACTTAAGGAACAGCCCTTTTTGAACACTTCGGCATCAGCTTGATATTTTAAGACAGGAGGTTGCTGCTTGGTTACGTCGCTCCTCCTGTCATCTGTGATTGATTATAACTCCAGCCCTGGCTTCACCTAGTGGTGAGATGCGGTACTACAGCTCAGACACAACATGAAGCTTTTTTTCAAGCCGAATGTAGCAGTAAATTATTAACTAATAAGTCTTATAATCGATGAGTAACTCTGGTGTTGGTGACGTTTTAATCATGTCACATCCCAAACGTCCACCGTCATCTCAGCTGTGCTTGAGTTAGCATGAGAGCATTAGGAATAAAAGCATCCTGAGCTACGCACTTCTTCATTTGGCAGCTCTTCTGAAGGAAACCCAGCTCCGTTTGGACCAAAAACACTTTGTGAGGAAGCTCAACTGTTTCAAATGTGGATAAGTCAATCTGGTCCGTTCAGCGGTTCCCTCGGAGCAGGAACTTTCTTATCATGAGCTCGAGCGCTGGAACACGGAAATGCTCCATTACATGACATTAGCACAAAGCTCTAAATGAAGTCGGGAACAAAGGAGGAGAAAGGCGCGCTGGCAATATGTGGAGCAAGATAACAGAGGCGTGTTTGATGTTTGTGCATGCAGCTGGCGGTGTATCATCTGCTGCGCGTAAATTTAACATGGAAGGGGAAATGTGTTTAATTAAGAAAGCCCCTTTGAAATCTTCTGATGGCGTGCTGGATATCATTGGTGGGCGACGTGTGCAGCAGCGGCGTGCTGCATCAGTGGAGGATTAGAAAACGTTTGATGGGCAGCACGGGGGACACCGAGCCGGAGCCAACCACACGGAGACTTAATGAATCAGCCGCTCCGTCACCGAGGACGCATCTTCTGTGAGGTTCGACGCCATTAGCAGATCCAGCTTCACAGGAGAGCGTAAAGTAAACACCCCTCACTCCTCCTGCTGTAGCTATTCAGCTTTTTTCAGCAATTAAATAAGGTCAGATTTCACACAGCGCCTTTGGAAGTATTTAATACGAGAGCTGGTTTCAAAAGCTAATTTTGTCTGAAAATGCCACATGCCGCCTCCCGTCCTCCACCAACCTTTCAAAATGTGATATTTTCTGCTTTTTGTGCATGATAATAACCATCGGCCAAACTTTCCCCAGCCTCTGTCAGCAGGCCGTATTTTATTTTCCCTCCCGCTGACTGGTTTTGATGTATAAATCACCAGTCTGCCGTGTACTGGAGGATATTTCTTCGCTGGGAAAATTGAGCCTAAGAACTCCCACACTGGACCAATCAAAGTGTGAAGAACATGTTTGAAGCTGCTGTTTTTCAGCGGCGACAGTCATCCCAACTCATTTCACAGCAATAATAGAGCACGGTGTTTACGCTGCAAATACTTCTCTGAGATTATTTCTTCATTCTTTTAAAAGATTCATTCCTCTCCCCGCTCACTCGACGTGTCCGGGCTGCTGTGTCGATTTCTAAGAGTGATGCAGCTTATGAAAAAGTTTCAGCGGGTAAATAAGACAATTTTCCTCCTCGTCTCCTTTGAGAGAAAAAACACACACGCTCTTAAATTATACACCAGACGTCCTTATTTACATTCATTATTATTCTGAGTGCAGTTTTCCAAATCTTTTACACCTGGAGAAACAAACAAAAACCCTCCGACTGTGTTTAAAGCTCCTGTAAGGAACTTTTGGTGCATGTCGTATTTGGCGCCCCCTGTGGACAAAAGAGATGTTGATGATTTTGCATATCCAGAATTATTTTTGAATCTGTTTTTTTTTCAGGCTTTTTATGTCTTTCACTGGAGGAAACAGAGTGAGAATCGGGGATGATGTGCAGGAAAAAGGCCACAGGCTGGATTAATACCAGGGCCCCCGCTTAACGACGAACCTCATGGGGTGGGATCCAGACTGCTAGGTCATCTGTCAACCTATACACAGAATCTTAGCTATGAAACATAAGAAAATAAGCTTTTGAAGGGTATTACGAGACACTTTAAATTGCAACCTGCCAGGAAAACCCCACTGGAGCTTTAAAGAGAGGGTATTCCGTTTTCCTGTATCGTAAACATGGAAATAAAGTAGCATTTCTGGATGTTCAGACTGAGCATGTGCAGATTTACAAACCTCTATATACCCATTTGTTGCTGAAATCCCTGAATCTGTCTGTAAACTAGGGATGGGTACCGACCAAATTCTGTCTGTGGTACCGAGTATCAATTCAGGTAAAATCAAATGGTACCATTGTCCGTTTCTGGTATTTTTTTTCGTCTCTTTTTCGTAATCCTTGTATTTGGAGTGGATCATTTGTTGGTCATGGACACCAAAATTTTTGTGGCTTCAGTGATTTTTTTACTATTTTTGCTCCTGTGTTTGTCTGGAGATCCTACATGTAACCTTGGCTGCATTGTTTACATGTGAAATCAGCTGTTAGCAGCCTGTAGCATGTCAATGCTAACTGGTGCTAGGCCGGATGTTTCCCACAAGCTGAGGAGAAGGAGGTGAGGACGACGTGCTGGTTCTCATGTGTGAGCTAAGAAGTGACGACATGGACCTGTCCTTCCATCCATCGTTATTGGGAACGTAAGATCTATCTCCAATAAGATGGACGAGCTAGCTGTGCTAACCCAGCAACAGAGGGAATACCAGAAGGCAGAGTAGCATCATGCTATTCACAGACATGGCTAACAGAGCTAACAGCAGACACCAACGCCACATGTGAAGAGCTTCACCTGCTGTGAGCAGACAGGATCCAGGAGACAGAGACTGAACAGACTGCTGAAGAAGCTCAGTCCTGGACCCTGTGGAGGTGGAGGCTGGCTGACTGGACAATGATGGACAAGCTGTCAGCATCGATTTTCTTATGGAGCTTTTTACACTTTCTATACACTTTCTTACTTTGGTTTTCTTAATTGCTGCTGTGACTTCAATTTACTTGTAGTTCTACTCTATTCTATATCTTCTCATAAGGACATGGTAAGGCAGACCTCAAACACCAAGGTCTGCCTATAGCTCCGCCCCCCCGACAGGCCTCTAGAGGGCTGGCCAATCAGAGTTAAGGGGGTTTGTGGAGCAGAGAGCTTTAAAGAAATAGTGTTTCAGGTCTAAAACAGCAGGAAGAGAAGAATCGAGATTTTCTTTTTATCTGTACATCATGTAGAGATACTACGGGGACACCGGAGGGACAGCACAAATACTAAAAAAAAGCACAATACCCCTCTTTAAGTATAATCACATGACAAAACTGCAGCTCTAGACCACAGAAAGAGCTGAGCAGCACTGACCGTGGCGTTGTCCAGGTCCACCCCTGCAGCCCTGGTGCTGTTGTACTGCATGAAAGGCCGGATGAAGCGTAACCTGAAGGTCCGCTCGAACAGGAACTGGGTTTTCCTCTGGTACTCTGTGAGACCGAAGAAGGCCATGTCCCGCAGGTTCTTCTTGGCTGACTCCAGGAGGAGCTGGGCTCTCTTCTTCTCTGGGACCGTGGACATGTTGTAGCAGCCCACGAGGCTCAGGTCTGCCAACATGCGAACCTGGAGAGGAGGGAAGCAACGAGGAGGGTTACACAAATCTACGCCGAGAGATTCCTTTTAAAAATCATCGAGTTTGAGGGGACACAAAAGGTTTTAAAGCTTCTCTTAGAGGGGTTTTTTGTTCTTGAGGAGTTTTCAAGGAAGTTTAAGTCTTTTAAAACTGTTTCTATTTCTTGTTTGTGCCTCATACAGGAATAGCTTTATTTATTTATTATTTATTTATTTCTCTTTTGAAGTCTTTTAATCTTCATTTTTAAAGAAACAGCATCAATATTCCTCCTAAAACAAACACTTTTTTATTTTTTTATTGACAAATTATTTACAGAAACCCTACAAAACGTTAAGGATAAATGCAGTTGCAAATATCACAGAAATCATCAGGTATATAACAATTGGTACAGTTAACAAAAAATAAAAAAGGCTCAAGGTCAAAAAAACAAGATAACTAAAATCATATTGTTCAAGTGGTTTTGGAAACAATCATATTTGGTCGTTGGTTAGTGAAAATCTTGATTTAAACTAACTTTGTTTGAGTTAGGATGAGGTAAAGAGGCGGGACTTCAGACTCTTTGCAAGATCTGTAAGATCTGTATTTTGTGTCATGCCATAGTTTTTCTGTGGTGCGCTGTCCCTTTAAGGCCTCTGATCAGTCTCTGGTGTTAATAAACTAAAGGAGCAGTCTGCGGCGTAATGAGAGATCACTGTACCACTTAACGCACTCTGGAGCTGTTGTCTTCCACTGCAGGAGCACGGACTGCATACTGATCTGGACTCTTCTGAGCCTGCTGGTCCACCAGCATGCCTCCTGTGTGTGTGAGAGTGTGTGTGTGTGTGTGTGTGTGTGTGTGTGTGTGTGTGTGTGTGTGTGCCACATTTATAAGTCATGGGACCAGGAGTAATAACAGCCTGGGGCTCAGATGAGATAAGCCAGCCGACACGTTTAGGTGGGAGACTGAGATAGCATGAGAAGAGAAGGTGTGAATCTGAGGTGTTCATGGCCAGCAGGCAAACTTCTGACTGTGTGTGTGTGTGTGTGTGTGTGTGTGTGTGTGTGTGTGTGTGTGTGTGTGTGTGTGTGTGTGTGAGAGAGTGCATGCTAACATGTCCGCTGCTCCTCATATGATGTTTGTTAATACTCAGGAATCTCACTAAGATTAAATTGAAGATATCTAATAAGAGGAATTTCTGTTTGAACTCCTTCGGTTGGAAAATCAACGTCTGATCGATCGTTAAGGAAGCAATTAAATCATTAGAGATTAAAGTCAGTCTCTTTCACAACCTGGTCCTCTGGAAAACACCTCAATCTGTGCCGAGCTGAGCGTCTGTGGGTATTTTCAGTCTTATTTCTCCTTATTTTGCTGAAGACAATAACATTATTATTATTATTATTATTATTATTATTATTATTATTATTATTATTATTATTATTATTATCATTTTATCATTTTTATTTTTCATTTATTTATTTTTGAATTTTTTGTATTTTATTATTATTATTTTTTTATTTATTTTGTAGGTATCATAGGAACCCTGACAATACAAGAACCATGCAGCATAAAATGAGACCATGAGGACTGAAATAAAAGCTTAAAACATAAACTCAGTAAGAAAATGAAAAAATGCAATAAAAGGTGGTAAAAAAAAAAAAGGAGAGTAAATATAAAAAATATGAAATTGTAATGATGAGAAAATGATAAATAATGTCAAAGTAATAATAAAATAAAGCAATGATAAAGTTAAATAACACTCTTGGGTAAAAAGTAAAACAATTAAAATACCTTAAAGTGTATTATTGAAAATATTAAAAGTGAAACAAAGGTGAGTCATAGATTAGACAATTTAAATTAAAGTAAGTAACTACATTAACCAGGTGGGTGAAAAAAAAGATGTATTGTGGCTTTGGGATTTAAGACAAAAAATTTAATCCAGTTTTTTTGTAAAAAAAAAAGTAAAAAAAAAATAATAATAATCTGGAATTTTTGTTAAAAAAAAAAATCCAAATTTTAATCCTTCATTAAAGAAAAAAAAACAAAATGGTGTTTTGTGGCATTGGGATTTTTTAAAAAAAAATTTTATCTGGATTTTTGTTGTTAAATTTTTTTAAAAAAATCCAAGTTTTAGTCCCCTCATTTAAAAAAAAACTAATCAATGTATCATGCCATTGGGATTTTTTTTTTTAATTGATCTGGATTATTTGATAAAAAATAAAACAAGAAAATCCAAATTTTAACTTTTATTTTATTCTTTGCCTTTAAGTTGGGGTGGGAGAAGGTGACATGGCTCCTGATTTAGTAGATCATCATCATCATTCGACTTTTCACTTGGTCTGGTGTTTAAAAAGCTAACGAAGAATTTCAAAAATCAAAAAAATCGTCATGCCAAGGATCGTAAAAATAATTGAATCAGGAATAAAGCACATCATCCCAGCCCTACACATCAATATGCTACCATCACATAGAGGAAGTCGATAAAAGAGGATGGACTTATAAAGTAGTGTGAGGTAAAAGATGAGAGAAAGACTAAAAAGACAGTGAAAATAATAAGAAGACAAATGGATTAATGAGAGGGGAGCAGTCAGGAGCAGGAGCAGGGAAACATGCAGCCCTAACGTTCAGCAGCTGCTCTTTACAGCTTCACAGAAATGACCAGGAGACGCTGGAAGCAGGAGTTGACTGAGGGTCTGTGGGCAGCCTCCCACTCCTGAACATCCTTTGAAACGCTCTGAGCTCAGACGACTGTAACCAGTCGATGTGACAGGCCTGCAGCAGATCTCTGCTTTTTAAGCTCAGCGAGAACAGTCTGAACATTTGGTTTCAGAGCTGCTCACTCCCAGTCAAACATTCACACCATCAGACTGAGTCAGGACAGAAACCTGCTTTTTATAAACTCTGTGTTTCTCTAAAACCTGACATCCTACCCTGATCAAAAAAAGAGAGGCGAGCAGGAATGAGTCTCACAGCTACCGAGCCTTCCTCATTTACGAGGTTATTACGAGAAGCTAAATTATCCCCAGAGGCTGGATTCCCTGAAAACAAACAGACGTGGTGATTAAAACTGGTGCAAACACAAAGTGAAGAAGTTTCCAGTAAAAACGCTGTTTCTGGTGCTCAGCCTGTTTGAAATTCAGGACTCAGTTCGCCGTTTGTTATTGGCTGTTTTTTTTTTTTAACCACGAGCTGAGAGAAATGGAGCTTATTATTCAAAACAGCTAAAAACATTTGACTGAAAAACAAATCTGCTCAAAATAGAAATGAACTTCATCATCCCACTGACTCAGGTGAGAATATTTTAATAAAAAAAAAAAAAACCAATCTGCACGACCAGTTAAACCACTTCATTACCAAAATAACCCTCATGGTGGTGCTGATAACTTTCATCCCGCTCTTTCTCCTCCTTGGGGATTTAGTTTCTTTGACTTGATCAGACATCATAGTTTATTTTTTATCAGCAATAGATGAAACCCTGAAACTACCATCGCAAAAGGTGGGCTCAGTATTTTAACCTTAACATTTCATCACATCCTTTGTATGATGTCACTGTATCCTAAGATACTGTGTTGTATCATACAGTGTTGTGTTATGAAGAAACAGCTGCTAAACTACGGTACAAACTGACAGTTTTAGCTTGTTGTCACGTTTGCCTGCAGCAGTGTTTCTCAATTTTTTTCAGACCAAGGACCTCTTATTCCCCCAGAAAACTCTTGCGGACCACCACGAGCTAAATAGCCCCAGAACAACACCCAGAGAACAAACTAATACGCTACAAACTCAAATCATACATGTTACAACCAAGGTTATAATAGTTAACTAAAACGAAACTAAAAACGAAAACTAAAATGTAAAACACATTGCAGTCAACTCAAACTAATAAAAACTAGAAAAAGAAAACAAAAACGATAAGTAAACTAAAACTGTATCTTGTGTTCACTAAACTAACTGAAACTAACTAAAATTAAAGACAAAATGCCCTTAGTTATGGTTTTTGACAATATGAACAGCCTTTAGGATTTAAATTAATCTGACACATTGTCCCAACCAATTTTACGTCAGTTTTAGGCAGTTGTCAGCGCCGTACGGCACCATCACAGCGGTGTATAGGGACGAGCTTGTTTACTGCACTGACTGGCTGTGCGCTGTGCTGCGACCAAACGTAGTGGAGCAATGAATCAGAGCATCTGTAAGAGTTTAATTGTTACAGAGTCCAAGTTTTTATTTATTGAAGCTCATATTATATTGTTTTTTTATAATTTATGTTAATATTATTTTATGTAATTTATGTCAACATTATTTTTTACATAGTTTATGCTTAAATTTTTTATACTAAGTTTATATTATTTTTTGTGTTTAAGGCAGCAGCCAACAGTTCAGTATCAGCATTGACTGAGCAGTGAGGACTATGTTGGACTTGAAAATAAACAGTGTTACAAAATATTTACTCTGACCTTTTTCAATCCTGCACCTGGTTAATAAGGTATGAAAAAAACTAAAACTAAACTAAAACTAAACTAAAACTAAGCCTTGTTGCAAAAATCTAAACTAAATAAAAACTAGAATGCTCGCTCTAAAACTAATTAAAACTAAACTGTAGTGAAAAATAAAAGGTCAAAACTATCTAAAACTAAACTATGATGACAAATCCAAAACTATTATAACCTTGGTTACAACTTGCTAGGGCTGCAACTAACGATAATTTTAAAAATGGATAGTGCACCAATTACTTTTTTGATTAAAATTATAAATTTTATTTCTTTATTTCCCTTTATTCAGAACAAGTTATTTTCAAAATGACAGAGACTAGAGTAAAAAAGTTCACTCATTTCCTCATTGTTTGGTGTTTTGTTTGTTGTTTTCTTTTAGAATGAGGGAGAAAATAGACCTCAAAATCTGAGTATAACTACATTACTGATACGTTATTCCAAAATACTTAAAATTTCTATTATTCAAATTATTAAGTACTTAGCTTAAATTAAATTACTCAATGCTTTTATGAACCAATTTTTGTAGATTTTATCAATTTGCGTAGTAGCCAAACAACTCGCACCCCCACCCCCTCTTTTTTCGCGAATGTTCCATTAAAAAAACACAATTTCCTTTACAAAGTCTTTGCGGACCACTAGGGGGCACTGGCGAACCACTAGTGGTCTGCAGACCACAATTAGAGAAACACTGGCCTACAGCTATCCCGGAGCACCGGGCTGCCAACAGCACTACATATAGCCGGCTACTACAACGTTTGCTTGTTTTCACTGTTCCAACCGTAGCGCCACCTAACTGTACTGATAAAAACCGTACCTTGGCGTGTTGTATCCAATAAAAAGTAGACTTGAACAAAGAAAATTTGATCTGATCTCCATTTAATTCCAAAACAAACACACACCTCCCTAAAAGTAATTTACGACAGCGTGTGTGAGACTCCGCGCCAGAAGGTGGCGAGGGAGTGCAATTAAAACAGATCCTCCTCCCAGCATCTTTAAGTTTATATACTTTGTCAGCTGGTTTCATTTAAATGTAGTAGGTTGGTTGAAAACTATAATTTCAGAGTTGTTAAAGTTGAACTCAAATTTTTTCAACAACTTACTCAACATTTAGCTAACTTAATACATGTAGGTGGAATCAGTTCACATAAACATAATTTAAGTCAATGGTTCATTTTTTTGAGTGCACAAAGGATCCTATTGAAACATGTCTCATTGAAATGTATTGTATCCTATAGTAACTTAATGTGAGGTATCTTATTGTGTCGTATTCTAGCATATCATAATGTATTGTTTTCCACAGTAAGTTATCGTATCATATCTTATTGTAACACAGCGTCATGGAACAAGTCGTAATGTATCATAGTTTTCAATACAACACACATATTGTGACATACTGCACTATAGTTTGTCTATTGTAAAGTATTGGACTGTAATGTGTTGAATTACAATGTAACATAAAATATTGTACTGTTTCATAAGTTATTGTATTCTAACATATCAGATTGTAAAGTATGGAATTGTAATGGATCCTATCTTAATGTATGGTAATATATTGTACTGTGATTCAGAGTTAAGCCATGTCTCTAAAGCTGGATGTAAATAATGCTAACCTTATCTCACTCACAAACCAAAACCTCTCATCTGGTTAAATTTCAGAGTAACAAGTGGAGGTCATGTGACTCTAAAGCAGGACAGTGATTGGCTGATGCTGAGAGCGCTTCCTAACCAACAGGTTAGACCAAGGGTTTTCAACCTGTGGCTCTGGAGCCTCATGTGGCCCTTTGACTCCTTTGCAGTGGCTCCTTGTAGCTTTAAAATAATATTAGTGAAATAGAGAATTTTTATTTTTCTTACATGCATTAACATTTTGTTAAACTAGATATGCGTCACTTCTTGCATTTTTAAAAAAAAATTTTTATAAAATCTTTTTTGACATTTTTTCAAATAAAAAAAAAAAAATCAAAAATTTTTGGAAGGTTATGCAAATTTTTGAAATTTTGCATATTTCAAAATGTGTTGAATTTCTGCACATATTTGCAAAATATTTAATTTCCATATAAAAAAATATTTAGCAAATTTCCTCAATTTTTTCATTTTTTTTAAATTCAGCAAATCTTTTAAAATTACAATTTTTAAATTTCTTTGCAAATTTATAAAGTTTTGGCAACTTTTAGAAATTTTATTAATTTCCTAAATTTATGTAATTTATAAAATTACATTTTTTTAATATTTGCATATTTATAGAAAATAAAAAATTAAAACATCCCACGTTTAATTATATTTTTACACAAAAAACTCTTTGTTTAGATAACAGTTTACTAGATTTTTACTTTATTTAAAATCTTATTCCCCTTTTTGGCCTCACTGTGACTTTAATCCAGGTGGGCTGAAGCAAAAAGGCTCTTATGAAAGCAGAGGTGTCAGACCCTTGGGTTAGACAAAGATGCTGTTGTGGTAAAATTCAGGACATGTTTATGGTGGCAGGAGATTGATGAACAAAAAAAGTCTTAAAAACATTCAAAGCTCGGTCTCAGCACCTGTCTGTTGTTGGCCAGGTTGTAGGGACAGTCCATGAACTGCTGCAGGGTGCAGCCCGACCAATCAGAGCCCTCGTAGCAGGAGGGCAGCTCCTCAGGCGTTGGGGTCCGTCCGTCGCACATGTGCAGAGAGGTTTTCCACGTGGCTCCTCGCTGCACATGCCGCCACTCGCTGAGGTACCGAGACACCGGGTCCCTGAGCAGGGTGATGTAGTAGAACTTCCTGTGAGGGAGAAAGAAGAAGTGTTTGATCAATAAAAAGCCTGATACTGAAGCAGAACACACACACACACACACACACACACACACACACACACACACACACACACACACAGAGGGTGTTTTCCTTTGGGAGTGAGTCATCTCTTAATTGCAGAGAACGAGTGAAACGGCGTGAATGTGTGGGGATGTTTCCTGCTCTGACGCTGCACTTCCACAGCTGACCATGTGGGGGCACTGTGTACAACGCTTTCTGCTGCAGCTCGCCCTCCATCCCCAGCTCTCAGCAGGAGGAGGGCTGCCCATGGAGGTGGCTGCCATACTTAATTCCATATTATTTGCGTTTACTAGAAGCAGCGGCGTGATGCACGGAGGAATCTGGGTCGCAGACGGGAAGCCGAGCTCCCGACGAGCAGGAGGACGAGGAGGTGAGAGGGAAGGAGTTGTTTTGTCAGGCGGGGGGATCAGGTCAGCGTGCAGGAAAGGAAACTGCTGGCACAAGCATATCTCACTCTGCAACACACATCCCTCCCCGAGCCGCGCGCTCGCACCAAAGTCTGCCTCCGAGAGATGACTCATCCCTGATCTGGATCTGGACCGGACCGTCTCTGTGGCGTGGAACGAAATGATGCGTGGAGCAGTTCAGCGTCTCTCCAGAGGGGACACTCCCACCAGAGCCCGGACCTTTCCGGGCCTTCACACTCCGGCTAATTACTGCAGTCTAATCAATCAACACATCCTCATTAGGCGCACACGCGTGCAGAGCTGCTCCATGTGTGTGTGTGTGTGTGTGTGTGTGTGTGTGTTTACATGTGTTTATGTGCCTGCTGTGTGTCTGAGAGTGATGGTATGGATTTGTCTGAGCAACACACTCCTGTTGGTGGTCAAACACACACACACACACACACACACACACACACACACAGCGCCTTCCCCTTCTCTCCTGGGCTTGCATCACGTCAGAGGAATGTTTGCAGAGAGAAATCTGTGTGCTGACAGGACTCCACGAAATCACCGCCTCACATAAACAAACACACACACACACACACACTCACACACACTCACACACACACAGCCTCCACTGCTAAATCTCTGGCTTCACACTACAAAGAGGGAGGGGGGGAGGAAAGGAGGGAGGAGGTGCAGGGTGGACAAAGCCCGAGTGTCACAGTAGCAGTGTGTGGATGTTAAAACGAAGTGGCTAACACTCCTGGAAATCCAGATGCACCATGGGAGATCCTGCAGCACCAAACACGCCGACAGCTGAGAGAAGGAGCCAGAGACAAAGTCATAAACTCCAGATCACAGACGAAAACTAACCCCCACCAAAAACAAACATCATCTGAGGGGGGGGGGGGTAAACAAAACAACCACACCCTGAGTCCAGCCGCAGCGCTGAGCGAGGAGAGATCTCCACACATGAATCAAACGCAGACGCAGCGAGGGATCACGGACAATGAGACGGATAAACCCTAAATCCAGGGACAGCTGGGAGATCCCAGGCAACGAACCAAACACACCCTCAATCCTGAGGAGGGGGGGGCAGAGAGAAACAAGTACCTAAAGAGTTAATCCCATCAACCTAAACCCCAAATCTCATCCTGGATCAGATCCAGAGGAGACAAGGAGACAAGGAGACGAGGGGAGGAGACACCAGGAGGAGGAGAGGAGAGGTGAGGTGAGGAGCAGAAAGGAGAGGACACAAGTGAACAAAATGAAATAAAAGAGAAGATTAAGCAGAAGAGAGGAGACAAGGAGAAGGGAAACAAGAGAAGGAAAGGAAACAAGAGGAAGGTGAGAAGGAAACATGAAGAGAGGAGACAGGGAGAAATATATAAGGAAATGAGGAAACAAGATGATGAGGAAACAAGATGAAAGGAGAGGAGGAAACAAGAAGACTGGAGAAAAGGAGAGAGGAAACAAAAGGAGAGAGGATACAAGGAGAGGAAGCAATGAGAAAAGGAGAGGAGGAAACAAGAAGAGTTGGTCCAGGAAGAAAGGAAACAAGGAGACCAGGAAATAAGATGGAAGAAAAGGAGAAAACATGAGAAAAGGAAACAAGAAGAGAGGAGACAAGGAAAAAGGAAACAAGAGGACAAAACAAAAGAAGGGGCTGAAACAAGAGGAAAGGAAACAAGATAGAAGTAAATAAGAGGAGAGAGGAAACATGGATAGGAGGCAACAAGGAAAGGAGAGATGAAACAGGAAGAGTGGAAACAAGAGAAGAAAAGGAAACAAGAGGAAAGTGAGGAGGAAACAAGAAGAGAGAAGACAGGGAGAAATGAACAAGGAGATAAGGAAACAAGAGGACGAAACAAGATAAGAGGCGGCAAGAAGAGGAGAGAGGAAACAAGGACAAGAAGCAATTAAGAAGGGAAAGGAGGAAACAAGGGGACTGGAGAAAAGGAGAGAGGAAACAAGAGGAGGGAACAAAAAAAGAGGCAGAAACAAGAAGAGAGGAAACAGAGATGAAAACAAGAGGAGAGAGGACACAAGGAGGGGAGGCAACAAGGAAAAGAGAGGAGGAAACAAGAAGAGTGGGGACAGGGAGAAAGGAAACAAGGAGATGAGAAAAAAAGATGAAAACAAGAGGAGGAAACAAGAGAAAAGGAAATGAGAAGAGAAGATGAGGTGAGAGGAAACAAGAGAAGAAAAAGGGCACAAAAGGAAGGTGAGAAGGACACAAGAAGAGAGGAGACAAGGACAAAGGAAACAAGAGAACAAGAGAAGAGGCAGAAACAAGAGAAAAGGAAACAGGAGTGGAGGAAACAAGAGAAGAAAAGAAACATGGAGAAAGATGACACAAGGAAAGGAGAGACGAAACAAGAAGAGTGAAGGTAGGAAGAAAGAAAACAAGGAGATAAGGAAATAAGACGAAAGGAGAGGAGGAAAAAACCAGAGAAAGGAAATAGGAAGAATGGAGAGGGGAAACAAGAGAAGAAAAGGACTCAAAAGGAAGGTGAGGAGGAAACAAGAAGAGAGGAGACAAGAAGAAAAGAAACAAGAGGAAAGGAAACATAAGAAGAGGAAACAAGAGGAGAGAGTGAACATGGAGAGGAGGCAACGAGGAAAGGAGAGAGGAAACAATAAGAGTGGAGAGAAGGAGGGATGAAACAAGAGAAGAAAAGGAAACAAGAGGAAGGTGAGAGGGAAACAAGAAGAGAGGAGACAATGGAGAAGGAACTAAGGAGAGAGGAGAGGAGAGGAGACAGGAGAGGAGACAAGGAGAGGAGAGGAGAGGAGGAGGCGCAGTCGAAGTGGAGCCTGCAGGAGACCCGGGTACATTATGGAGATTCCTATGATGACATTATCAGGATTCCTAACACTCCCCAGAGTGCAGTGTGTTTGTGTGTGTGTGTGTGTGTGTGTGTGTGTGTGTGTGTGTGTGTGTGTGTGTGTGTGTGTGTGTGTGTGTGTGTGAGACTACGCCTATTAAATCAGTGGTGACATTTTCCCCCTTTTGGCTTCTGCTGCAGAAAAAACACGACGTCGTTTGGCCCCAGCTCCAGGAGAGGAGGAGGGAGGAAACAGAGAGGGTGACGGAGAAAGAGGAAAGAGGAGGAGAGGAGGAAAGGAGAGGAAAGGGGAGAGGAGAGGAGGAAAGGAAAGGAAAGAGGAGAGGAGGGGGCGGAAGAGAATTTCAATTAGTTTTCTAATACTGTGAAAGCAGCGAGGGCCCCGAGCCCGAGTGATTTATCAAAGTTATGGCTCGGGCTATAATGAAGGCTCAGGCATATTA
Source organism: Halichoeres trimaculatus (assembly GCF_033239565.1). Lineage (NCBI taxonomy): Eukaryota > Metazoa > Chordata > Actinopteri > Labriformes > Labridae > Halichoeres > Halichoeres trimaculatus. The sequence continues at coordinate 30,400,313 of NW_027437195.1, forward strand.
CCAGGCTAAATAAATAAATAAATAACAAGCACGTAAACACACACACACACACACACACACACACACACACACAGGCAGGCGTACATGCAAAACCCAAATAAATGATGTTAAGTGGCGAGCCAGCCCGTCGTGTCTGCTGGGTCAGGGAAGCTGCAGGACGGGAGCCGCTCTCGCCTTAAAAACTAATGATGTCTGTGTGCAAAGATCCCTGGGTAATGATGTTTCACACACACACACACACACAGGTGCACACTCCTCCTCCTCCTCCTTGGAGGCGACAGCAGGTTTCTCGCACACGTCAAACGAGCTTCAAAGCGGCGTGATTTCAGCAGCTTCCTCCGGCTGAGGCTGCGGCATCTGCAGCTCCCTCTTCCTCCAGCTCGTTGTCTTTTTTATTTTGTTATCTGCAACAAACGCGTCTGACACCAGCAGAAAACACTGAGAGCCGCATTCATCCGGTGTCAAACACGCTCGCTAATCGAGCGGGCTGATAAAAAACAGGAGTGTGTAGCGGAGGACGCCATTATGAGGGAATCAGACAGAAGAAGGAGATCTCACTTCCTCTTCCTGCTGTGAGTCTGTATCAGTGAGCTCACCTGACGTCTGACGAGGATGTCGGGTCAGAGACAGGAGCAGGTGAAAACAGGAAATCACGCCGTGCTCTTGGAGCCGCCTGACCTCCTGACCCTCTTTTTTTTTAGCGTGTTAACGAGACACGCACGGCGACGCCTCCCTGAACGTGTCAGGAGAACAATTAGTGAAGGAAACACCTTCCTGTTTCTGAGCCACACTTGTCAAATTTGTGAAACGCCAGGAGCTGCTACCGAAAAGTGACCTCTCCGAGAGATAATGTTCGAAGGCCGAGTGTGAGTGTGTGTGAGTGTGTGTGAGTGTGTGTGAGCTTCCTGAGTGTTATCAAGAGGAAACACACAGCGCCGAGCAGAGTGTGAGTCTCTGCTTTGGTTGTTTTCACTCTCCGCTCACATCCTGACACGTCGGCCACAAACTGAAGGATGCTGAGGTCTGAGTCGGTTGAGTTTTACGCCGCGTCGTTAAAAGCTCGGAGCGATTAATTAAGGTTGGATCTACAATTACTTGCGCCCAGGCTGCCACTTTTGGTGAAAGCAGAGTGAGAGTGTTTTTGGAGGAGTTAACGTCTCAGGAGATAAAAAGCTGCTTTTTCTCTGCGTCTCAGGAGAGCGTGGAAACTTCTGGAGCCTTGTTCAAACATCAGGTTATGCCTCAGAGTGATCTACGCACACATAAACACAGTGACGCCTCGCACAGCGGAGAGCAGCTTTGATTTATTAATAGAGCCAGGATGTTTTATTGAAAACAACACGGCTCCGTCTCACCTCTGAAAACACACCTGAACAGGTAAATGATGAAACAGATGAGCTGAGAAACTTCAGGATCTGGTCTTTTTATTTTTCTTCCAGAGGGTATTGATGATTAAAGACACTGACACTAAATAAAATCCTGCGTTAACATTTAGTTGAACTAAATCTTCATCCCATCTGTCAATAAAGCCTGCCACCGCTCTACTTCACCTCCTACAACATCAACAGCCCACCAACTTTCCATGCACCTGTGGCTAACCTCAAGTTTTACAGCCCTGGGAAGATAACTACATCTACAAAAAGACTAATCTGGAAGAAAAGACAGATTTTAATTCTGCGTGGATGGATTCATTTCACTGACAACGTGCTGGATTAATATACGTGATTCATATGAGAGAAGACAATAGCAAACAAATTATGAGTTGAGCCAAACTATATAAATTCAAAATTTCAAAAATTTCACAATTGTTTGAAAGTTAGGCAAATTTTTGGCATGTCAAAAGTATTTGCAAGGTTTGCAGTTTTTGAATGTCAAAATCTTTTTAAATTTTTGCAAATTATTAAAATTTCAATTTTAATTTGATTTTTTTGAGAATTTTTAAATATAACTTCTTTTTTATATTCTGGAAAAAAAATAGGTTCCATTTTTTTAAAATCAATTCTTACATTTTTTTTTTTTTATTTCATTTTTTTTTTAAGTTTTCGCAAACTTTTATTCCATATTTCTTAAAAACTTTTTGCAGTTTTTTAATTCAGATTTTTGAGTATGTTTCGAAAAATTTTATTACATTTTTTTTAATTCTTGCAGATTTGTTTAAAATTTAAAATTTCTAAACAGTTTTTGCAAACCTTTGTTTCAAATTTTTTTCAATAATTTTGCAGTTTGAATTTTTTTTTTATAAAAAATGTATTTACAATTTTTAAATCAATTATTGCAAATTTGTTTAGAATGTCAAATTTTTAAGTATTTTGCAAACTTTTATTTGACAATTTTCTTGATTTTTTTGAGTTATCAAATTCAAACGTTTGAATTAAAAAAAAAAATTAAATCACAATTATTTTTAATAAATTCTTGCAAATTTATTTAGAATTTCAATTTTTTAAATAGTTTTTGCAAACTTTTATTTCACCAATTTTTTAATTTTTTGCAGTTATCAGAATGCAAGTTTTTTTTATTTTTACAATTTATCAATCGTTTCTGAAATTTTCCTCTCATTTACACAACTTTTTAAAAGTTTTAAACTTTTTTTTTATATTTTTGTTAATTTATTTAGTATAAAGAACTAAGACAACACAGCAATTTCATACATTCAAAAACCTAGTTAAGATTAGTATTCACAAAATTGAATTATGTATTGACTTTTGTACACTGTGTAGTCTTTACTGTGAAAATAAAGGAGATCTTGTGGCTCCTGAATGACTTTATTTTAGGTGAGCTGAGGAAAAATGGCTTTTAACAAAGTAAAGGTTGCAGATCCCTGGTTAAGTAGATCTGCTTCTTTTCCTTTCCTTTCCTTCCTTTTTATTCTTTTAAATTTAAGTTATTCTGGGGGTTTTTAAGGAGAAAGGAGACGACAGTGGATAGAGTAGGAAACAAGGTGAGAGCAGGGAGTGACCTGCAGGTAACGGGCAACAGGCTGGATGTGGACCCAGACCACCTGCTCGAGGACGAATCTCACGGGGTCTGACCCTCGACCACTGGGCCACCTGCGCCCCGTGATTTTAATATGAGCTGATCTTGTCCCACAATCAATCACGTTAGCTGTTATACTAACTTCAAAAACATCTGCTCTACAGCATCCCACGGTAGCTCTCCAGGGACATATGGTTTAGACTTGTATGGGGTTGTTGGCAGATATTCAATAATTAGAAATTGATCCGTATGGAGGGCAGAAAGTGATGTTTTGGCCTTTGTTTGCTGATTTATTTAGCTGTGAGCAGGACACAAGGAAATGTTGGGAGCCTGGCCGCTGCACCAGAGACTCCAGCTTCAGGGGCTCACCCAGCTTTTCATCTCTTCAGGTTTTTTTCTTGGTCTTTGCTTTTCTCTGCACAGCCACCAGGGGCTGTTCTGGGTTATTCATGCACGTTGCCAAAGACCACCTGGACCTGAGGCTGCTGGACCTCTGGAGCGTCTCCAAAACTGCAGCTCCTCTGAGGTGTTTCCAGTCGGCCTGAGGAGGTCTGAGGGGAGGACACTGGTGAACCAGCAGGAGGTCATGGGGGGGGCAGGTCTCACTGATGTGAGCAGGAAGGAAAGTCTCAGAGTACGATCCATCAGAGGAGTTTCTCAGAGCGCTGGAGGGAGAAGTGTCAGGACACACTGACTCTCTGTTTGGTGTGTGTGTGTGTGTGTGTGTGTGTGTGTGTGTGTGTGTGTGTAGATGGAGAGCAGGTCAGGATGCCTTAAGTCCTGTTTCCACCAAGTGGTTCAGTTCGTCTCGGTATGGTACACATTTTGTGGCGTTTCCTTTCTAGTGAATAATTATCTTAACTATTTTTTTGTTAATAAAGTTGTACGAGATATCTTGATGTATAATTTAAAAATAATAAATAAATAAAAATTGAAAAAAAAAATGGAAAGTTTGCAATATCATAAATTTCATTAATGTAGTAAATGCATTACATTTCAATAAATAATTTTTTTTTTTCAAAAATGACAAAAAAAATGTGTCTAAAATTTAAAGAATTCTGAAAAATTTAAAAATTTGTAAAAATTTCACGAATAAGCAAAAAATTAAAAAAATGTAATTTTGAAAAAATTAGCAAAAATATTCAAAAAAGAAGTATAAAAAAATGTGCCAAGTTTGAAATTGAAATTTTAAAAATTTTCCAAAAATTCATGAATTTGCAAAAACTAAAAAAAATGATTAAAAAAACATGTTTTTTTATTTTAATGTTTAAATTTTAATAATTTCAAAAATGTGCAAACATAAATAATGTAATTTGAATAATTTGCAAAATTAAAATAAAATGAAATTTGCAAAAATTTAATTCATTTGCAAAATCTTAAAAAAATGAATTAATTTCTAAATTTGCAAAAAAAAAAAAGAATTGATATTCCAAAAATTTTAAAAACTTTTTTAAAAAATGAAAGATTTTTGACAGATCTGAAGAATATTTACTTTAACAAAATTGTGCATGATTTTTATTTAGTGTCAGTGTTGTTAATTGTCAATACCCTCTGTAAGATTTTTTTTTTTTCTTATTTCAATATTTTTTAAGCTACAAGGGGCCACTGCAAAGGAGTCAAAGAGCCGCATGAGGCTCCAAAGCCGCAGGTTGAAGACCCTTGGTCCAGACTGATCTGAGTCCGCTTTAAAGCCAAACTGCTTTTTGAAGCCCTAGATAAACAGAAGAAGAATAAAAACCATGATCACATTTATCTGACAGCGGTCTGGGATTGATCTGTGAGAGTGCGACGTTACAATAACTAAAAGTCAACCTGTGATTCACATCAGTCCGCTGAATCAGTCACATGTTGAGCATTAAACAAGCGACACGTGACGTTTTAACTCTGCAGCCAAACACGGTGCATCCTGGGAGCTTTTACGAAGCGTGCAGGTGCTTTTTATCCCCGTAACGCTCATTGATTCCTCGCTGAATGCTGTTTAGTCAATACGTGCGCGCTGTCTGACACAATAGTGGACTCCAGGCAGCACTCAGACTCGCTGCTTGGCCTCACAATAGACGGACGGACGGCGAGCAGAGAAAGTGGATCTGCAGTGGAGGAAGTTGGAGTCTGACTGCAGCACATGGAGCCTGCAGATCTCTAAATCATCGCCCACGTGTCTGATTTGTTCAGCGATTCGAAGAAAGCTGTTGTGCCCACTGATGGCTGTTTTTTTTTACAGAATCAGTCCCAGAATGAGGACGAGTGGGAACGCTAACTAAATATAAACGGAGACAAGTTGCTGCAGCTGTGTAAACTGATATAACAACTGAATACCACTGATAGGACAGATACACTAGCTTTAAATTATGAGTCACAGGCGTCTTCAGACACCGTCTGAAAGAACAACACATCAGAGGAGCTCAGGCTGAATATGGAGCAAGAAAAAATGTTTTCTTTGAGATTCGCTAAAAATAAAAACGTGTTTTCGTGGCTGTCGTTTGCTCTGACACAGGAAGCACAGAAAGGGATAAAAAGCAACAGGATCTTTGTGCAGAATTAGAGTTTGGGAGGAAATATCTGTGCTCAAACATTCCTCTGGGAGCTGAGGATCTGTGAATCCTTTCACACATGCTATCCAGCTCTGGAAATTTGCAGAAACTCTGGGAAAAGGCTGCATGTGTGAACGCAAACAGACAAACTGTGTCTGGACGTCTGAGCTTAAAGTCAGGACTCGATGTGAGGACAGCAACATTTACCCCAAGCAGATAAATAACACAAATGTTTTTCAGCCAACTGTTTTAATAAATTGTAACCCAAGCAAAACTTTGACTTATTTTCAGACAGAAATGTTTTATTAGACTAAAAATGAGCCACATTCACCTGAAATGTCCAGAAAAAAGGATGCTTGGATTGCTTAAAAAATCTGCCAATGGTGTAAGAAAAATGCTCTTAGCAAGTTTCTTAAATTTAAAAAATGATACAATGTAAAAACTCATTAAAGCATCAGCACAGGTGCTGTTTATATTACCGTAACTCCTCAACGATTTGGGCAAGAAAAGTCAAACAGCTCTTTAAAGAAGAGAAAATGAGCTTAGTGCACCAACGTTCCAGTCACATGACGCAACTGATGCACGCTGTTTTAATTACCGTAACTCTTAAACTATGTGGGCAAGAGAAAAAAAAAAACATATAACCAGTTACTGAAAGAAGAGAAGATGAGCTTTCCAGCAAAGTTTCTGACTCTTATAAGGAGAAAACAACAAAATAACAGTCCAGGTGGTCTGTTGATACTTGTGTTACAGGGTTTAAGTCAATGCAAAAATCCTTAAAAACATTTGCAAAGGTGCTATTCAATTTACCGTAACTCATCAACAATTTGGGCAAGAAAAGTCAAAAAGCTCTCAAAGAAGAGACGATGAACATTAAAGCACTATTATGAGAACTACTGAAATGCACAAGACTCAATGTGCAACAACGCTCCAGTCACAGGAAGTAACGGATGCAGGCTGTTCTCATTACCGTAACTCTTCAAATATTTGGGCAAGAGAAAAATAAACATAAAAACAGTTTCTGAAAAAAGAGAAGATGAGCTTTTTGGCATGGTATCTGACTCTTACAAGGAGAAAATAACAAAAACAAAGTCTAGGTGGTCTGATGATACTCGTGTTAAAGGGTTAAAGTCAGTGCTTTGTGAGCACAGCAATATTTTTTTCAAGTAAATAGACAAATAATGAGAATGTCTTTGCTCAAACTTTCGAAATAAATAGCAAAAAGTGAAATCTAAGCAAGTGTTTGTCTAACTTTCTTGAGAAGATCATCTTATTAGACCTAATATCAGTCAGATTCACCCGAAAAGTCTAGAAAATTGTCTGATTTAAAGAGATTTAAAAAAAATGAAACTAGGATTGCTCAAAAAAGTCTGCTAATAGTGTAAGAAAAATGCTCTGACCAAGTTTCTTACATTTGAAAAAATGCTTCAATTTAAAAAAAAAACCCATTAAAGCATTAGCACAGGCACTGTTTTAATTACCGTAACTCCTCAACTATTTGGGCAAGAGAAAAATTCAGCATTACAGCAATATCATGGGTATTAAAATATAATGCAGGAATCAATGTGCATCAACGTTTAAATCACAGGAAGTAACTGATGCACGCTGTTCTCATTACCGTAACTCTTCAACTATTCGGGCAAGAGAAAAAAAGTAGACAGATAATGAGAATGTCTTTGCACAAACTTTTGAAATAAGTAAAACCAAAGCTAATGCTTGTCTATTGTTTTGGAGAAGATCAACTTTTTAGACTTAATATGAGCCAGATTCACCTGAAAAGTCCAGAAAATTCTTATCTTGAGATATTAAAAGACAAAAAGGACGCCTGAGTAGCTTTAAATATTTGCTGATGGGTTAAGAAACATTTGCTTGCCAAGTTTCTTTGAGTAAGAATAAATTTCTTAATAAGAGAAACTTAAGAAGTACATTTTTCCTATTATTTTGTGGTGCAACATAAAGAGATAGGAGGTCACACTTTGTCCACAGGGGGCGCCAAACTCAAACAGAGTAAAAGCGAGTTGCAAGTTGAACCATTTTCTTTCCATCGATGTAGTAACGAACATTTGGGCGTATAAACTGACTGACGTCTTGTTTCTGTTCGTCAGTCGACGCTCTGGGTGTCAGCTCAGCTCAGCTCAGGCTCTTATTTGATGATGAAGTCTGGACTTGGCCCACTTCCCCTGGTCCCCGTGCTCAGCCACATCAGCACACAGAAGATCAGATTGCATCCCAGAGTCTGCAGAACGCAGCCAGGATGTTATGATATGGAGAAAATATGAAGCGCTGAAGGGAAAATATTCAGAAACCAGAACTTCTCGGAACAATCTGAATCCTGCGCCGAGGGGAAACAAAGAATTTCCACAGATTGAACCACGTCGAACGTGCCCTCTCTGTGTCCCCGCTTTCCAGCTCTGTCGCCATGGCTCCCCTCACTCCCCTCACTCTGTCTCTGTTTTCTCACTTTGTCTCGTGTTCGTCTGCTGTGTTTAAAGTCCAAACTACCAAGGCCGGGCTGTCTGAGTCCTGAGGCTGGTATCGATCGACTCACAAAGAAAAGAGACAGAAAGAGACGGAGAGCCAGCCGGGGCAGGCCGAGACGAAGCCTCCAGAGCTCGCCTCAACCGGAGGGTCTATTTCAGGCCGGCTCAGTGCGTCATTATTGGGCAGAAGACGCTCGGGACGCACAGGACGGGAGACGGATGATTCGAGGAAGAGTGGGAGGGACGGGTGAGGGGGTCAGGCTCAGCATTCAGGGTCAGCGCTGATTTGGAGAACTGCAGACGGAGCGTTTCAGAGCCCAACGATCGAGGCGATTGTTCTATTGTCTCACACACGAGGCTGAAACATCTGCAACACACCGATTCATAAAGCCCCGAGTGTGTGTGTGTCTGTGTGTGTGTGAGAGAGAGATCAAGTGTCTCAACGATGACGTGTATTACGGTAAAAAAGGGAACAGGAAAGTCTCAGAGGAAGTCTATTCAGTTTCAAGTCCTGACATGTCGCTTCAAACTCTCACTTCTCCAAATACAGGCTCCCTTCTCACACACACACACACACACACACACACACACACACACACACACACACACACACACACACACACTGACATGGTTGATATCTTCTGCATTTACAGCCAGCACATTCCTCGGGACCCGTCCTCTGAAAATAAAGGGAGTGGAGACACACAGGCCAGGGAGTTAGAGTCTGTTTACACACACACACACACACACACACACACATACACACACACACACACACACACACACACACACACACACACACACACACACACACACACACACACACACACTTAGAGCCCTCTCACATGAACTCCTGAGATACTTCAGGACATTCAGGCGCTGATTTTCTCAGGAACTCGTCATCCCACACTCGATCTCACAGCAGGGGGTTTTCTGTGTCTATAGACCTCAGTGTTTGAGGCCCCTCCCCTCCAACGTGTCATAGATGAGTCGTTGATTATGTGACGGCATCATTTTACAAAAAGCCCCTTTCAGACGACTTAGTGACGGTCTCGATCTTGAATGGCCGAGATGATGATCTAGAAACCAGTCTCTCAATCTCATGATGGTCTTGATGTCATGAGGATCTCAATCCCATCATAATCTCTAATACTTAAAGATCTGGAACCCATGACGATCCTAATCTCATGATAATCTCAATCCAACAAGATCTCTATCTCATGAAAATCTCAGTCTCAAGACAATTTCCATTTCATGATGATTTCTCAACAATCTCAAAATGATTTCGAGACAAGCTCTATCACATGACGATCACTTGACGATATACTGAGTATCTTAATCTCATGTCGATCTCAATCTTAAAACGGTTTTCATTTTATGATGATCTGAATCTCAGTCTTTTGAGCTGATCTCAAACTCTTGAGACAAACTCAATCTCATGAAAATCCAGAACTCATTACCATCTCGAGATGAACTCCAGGTGATTTCTACACAATCTTGAAATACTTTCGAGAAAATCTCTGTTTTGTGACAATCACTTGGCAATATTGTGACGATCTTGACCTCCTGATGATCTCGATCTTGAGATCTTCTCATACAAAGATCTCGATCTCAATCTTCTTGATATGATCTCAAATTCGTGAGACAAACTCAGTCTAATGACAATCCAAAACTCATAACAATCTTAAAATGATCTCCAGGTAATTTCTACACAATCTTGAAATGATTTCAAGACAATCTCTATCTTATGATGATCTCAATCTTGAAAATCATCCCGTTCAAAGATCTCAATCATAATCTCTGGAGACAATCTGTGACAATCCAGAACTCATAACGATATTGAGATGATCTCCAGGTAATTTCTACACAATCTTGAAATAATTTCAAGACAATCTCTATCTTGTGACAATCGCTTGACAATATTGTGACGATCTTGTTCTCATGATAATCTCGATCTTGAGATCTTCTCTTACAAAGATCTTAATCTCAATCTCTGTCTTTGGAGGCAATTCCAAATTTGTGAGAACAACTCAATTCAGTAAGGATCTCGATCTCATAAATATCTCTATCTTGAGACAATTTCCACTTTATGATGATCTGGATTTCTGTCTTTTGGGATGATCTCAAACTCTTGAGATAAACTCAATCTCATTACAATCCAGAACTCACAATGACCTTGAGATGATCTCCAGGTGGTTTCTACACAATCTTGAAATAATTTCAAGAAAATCTCTATCTTGTGACAATCACTTGACAAAATTGCGAAGATCTTGATCTCATAATGATTTCAATCTTGAGATCATCTCCTACAAAGATCTCGATCTCAATCTTCTTGAGATGATCTCAAATTCATGAGACAAACTCAATCGCATAACAATCCAAAATTCATAACAATCTTGAGATGATCCCCAGGTGGTCTCTAGATGATTGATCTTGGAATGATTTCAAGACTATCTCTATCTTACGATGATCTCGATCTTGAAAATCATCTCGTTCAAAGATCTCAATCTCTAACTCTGGTGACAATCTGTGACAATCTGAATCTCATGACAATCCTGAACTCATAATGATCTTGAGATGAACTCCAGGTGGTTTCTACAGAATCTTGAAGTAGTTTGGAGACAATCTTTATCTTGTGACAATCACTTGGCAATATTGTGATGATCTTGATCTCATAATGATCTCGATCTTGAGATCTTCTCGTACGAAGATCTCGATCTCAATCTCTATCTCTTGAAACAATTTCAAATTTGTTTACCAACTCAACCCGGTGAGAATCTCGATCTCACAATGATCTCTATCTTGAGACAATTTCCACTTTATGAGGATCTTGATCTCAGTCTTTTGGGATGATCTGAAATTTGTGAGACAAACTCAGTTTCATAAAAAATCCAGAACTCACAAAGAACTTGAGATGATTTCTAGATGATCAATCTTGAATTGATTTCGAGACACTCTCTGTCTTGTGACGATCACTTGACAATATTGCGACGATCCTGATCCCGTGACGACCTTAATCTCCTGATGATCTTGATCTTGAGATGATCTCCTACAAAGATCTTCAATCTCTATCTCTGGAGACAATTTGTGATGATCTTGATCTCATTATAACCCTGAACTGGTGATGATCTCCAGATAATCTTGAAAGGATTTTTGGACCATCTCAATCTCATGACAATCGTAATCTTTCTGGCGTTTTTTGTCCTTTAATTAAAATGAAGATGGGCAAATAGTGATTTTTGTGGCAACTGGTTCAAGACTTCTTTAGATATCCATGAAAAAAATTACAGTTGAAGCTTTTTTAATCCCTTAATCAGTAAAATAAAACATCTTATGATGTTTTATTTCCATATTTCACAGATTAAAACCATTTTACAGCTGAAATTTGTGATTTGTTATCATAAGAATGACATTTTATTTGATTTTAGAGTAAATTTCATGGTCCTGAGCCATAATGGAGTCAAAAAAGACAGTCTGAGGTTATAAAACATTAAAAACTGCTAATAAATAGATAATCTGATATCACATGTGTGTGTAAAGTCTGCAGAGGTCACGATAAAAAGACCAAAACAGCGCTCAGGCTGCAGGAAACATTTATCTGTATCCACTGATTCATATCTAGATTGGGTTAATAATTGATAGTTTGGTTTGGAAAACAACCACAAACCAATTTCTCCAAGCACAGGCTGAACTTGATGTCTTTAACTGAGTCAATAATTCAGCCTGCAGTCAAAAACCTTCAGGATCTGCAGCTCACTCTCCGATAAAACCAAGAAATAATCCCTTTGTTTCGTTTGGAAACGCTGAATTAAGGAGTTTGATTAAAAATTGGTTAGCTTGGTTTTAAAAAGGATTGATTCTGTGTGTCTGTGATCCTGGTTGGATCAGAAAACAGCCTCTTACATTGATAACTAACGCTGGGATTGATTCAGAGATCCTCAGATCACCATCTCTGCCCACAGGCCGGCGTTTCTCTGCCTGCTAACGGGCGAATCCACCGTGTGGAAACACCGTGAGTTCATGATGCACGGGCTGCTGCGTCTGCACAGAAACACGGCGTCCTCTCCGCAGTGACCCGACACAGGATCAGCGCAAACAGGGAGGAGAAAGGCTGGGATGGAGAGTGGCTGAGTGCAGCCTGCGGCCCGGAGCTACAGTTACAGCAACGGACACAAACAAAGAGGGAGAGGAGGGAGGAGAGGGGGGAGGAGAGGGGGGACGGGGGAGGGAATCCCCTGAGTGCAAAGCTATGTTCAGCAGGAATGTTCTGCCGCCTGTTCGCTCATGTAACTCCACTGGCTGCTGCCCAGAGTGCTGTCTGACAGGCGAGGAGGGAGGGAGGAGATGGATTTGATGAGGAGGAGAGGAAGCACGGGCTGGTTTTCATGTTTCACAATGTTCAGTTATGTATCATCAGATTCTGGACGCTTCAGGAGGTTTTAGAGCTTATCAACTAAAGCAGCGCTTCAACCAGGAGAAATTTAGTTCTGGAGGAAACTTTTCCACCTCAGTGTTTTAATTTACCCCTCCATCTAAAATAAGATAACCCTCAGCTGTGATGGACTTGGTTTAATAACTCCAGAACAATGGTCTTTCATAGTCCCACCAAGCAGTTCAGTTCAGTTCATCTCAGTACGACACACATTTTGTGGCTTTTCCTTTGACTTAAACCAGGACAGGTTCCCAAATAACCGACCCGTGCAGCTATCTTCTTGTGACTCTATTGAACACTAATGATCTTATTCTAGAAATACATCATCTTTTTTTAAATTTTATTCTTATTTATTTTAACTAAGGAAAATACCAATTTCTTTTATTTGTATTTTTATTCATTAAAAAAAGGAAAAATATCACCTTTTTTATTTGTATTTTTCTTTATTTAAAAAAGGAAAAGTATTATCTTTTTTATTTGTATTTTTTTTTTAAAAAAAGGAAAAATATAATCTTTTTTTATTTGTATTTTATTTATTTTTTTTAAAAAAGGAAAAAAAAATAGTATTGTTAAAAGGCAAAATATAATCTTTTTTTCATTTGTATTTTTATTTATTTTTTAAAAAAGGGAAAACATAATTTTCTTTGTTTTTTTATTTATTTCTTTAAAAAAGGAAAAATATCTTTTATATTTGTATTTTTCTTTATTTTTTAAAAAAGGAAAAATATCTTTATTTTTTTTTATTTGTATTTTTATTTATTTTAAAAAAAAGGAATAATATCAACTTCAAACTCAATGTGCCCCATCTGTTTTACTCCTTTTTTTGTTCATGTCCTGCTATTCTCTGTCGAAGTCAAATTTGACTTAATGAAAAGAAAAGTCTTTTTGATCAAAAATAAACATGTTTTTTCAAATAACTTTATTTTTTGAGTTATTTACAAATTTTGCTCTTAAAAAAAGCATGGCTGTCTGCGTCAGTGCTAACAAGCTGATGATCTGATTACATCAGCATCAGTTTTAGTTTGTTCTAGCACACCAAAAATCTCGTGATTAGAGCTTTAAGTGCATTTCCTTTGCTGAATCTTCCCTCTGATTAAACAAAGTGTTTTAACACTTGCCAGTCGTCCTCTGATTGTCATACAGCCCTCTAGTGGTCTGGTGCTGTTTTGCACAATCTACTCTTTGGCCTAAACGCAGCTTTAGAAAACTCCCCAGAGTTGCAGAGTTCTCACTCTGCTGCGTTTGCTTTAAGGTTAAATCAGTAACATCTAACTGCCTTCCTGCACATAAGGGCCGCAGTGAGAGTGCTAAGACCGTGGGTGTACGAAAAAAAAGACTTTCAGCAACTTTGAGAAACACTGCGTTAAGGAACAGTTGATGTGAAAATGTATGCTAAGCTGCAAAAAATCCATAAAACAATCTGCTGCAGTTTCCTGAAGCTGAGACAAATAACGACGAGTGTGAGCGCGAAAAAGTGGAGGAAGAAACACGGAGAGGGTTTCATAACTCTGCAGCCAGACGAGAGGTTTTTCAAGGTAACACAAATCAACATGATGGCCTCTGTGTGTGTGTGTGTGTGTGTGTGTGTGTGTGTGTGTGTGTGTGTGTGTGTGCAGGGAGAGTGTGTGTGTGCAAACTCTGCTCCACCCAGCGTTGCATCCACCCCCCTCCAGATACTGAGGTCAAAGCAATCACTTTACTAATTCTCTGACATATGGACATGCTGCACTCCTATTACCCCACCCAACACACACACACACACACACACACACAAACACACACACACACACACACACACACACACACACACACACACACACACCTGCACTGTATGACATAATCCTCACTGTATGATGATGTCAGATTATTGATATGTCCCTGTAGCTCACTTAACGTGGCGAGGAGAGATCGCCAAGAGAGGCGGAGGGAAAACGGAGGAATCAGGAGGAGGAGGAGGAGGAGGAGGAGGAGGAGGCGTGATGCAGAATTTGGGGGCCAATTAAAAGGCAGGCTAACGAGGCTAATGAGCAGACAGGTGGCCCCATTACAGAAGCAGCCGCGCACACACACTCATTAACACACTCGGCACACACAAAACCTCCCCTCTGGCTGGGATTAGCATGTGTGTGTGACAGAGTGTGTGTGTTTCTGTGTGTGTGTGTGTGTGTGACCCCCCTGTTTCCCCCGTTAATCAGTCGCCACATTCAAGACTGCAGGCAACAGGGTGTTTCTGTGCCTCTGTGTGTGTGTGTGTGTGTGTGTGTGTGTGTGTGTGTGTGTGTGTGTGTGTGTGTGTGTGTGTGCGAGTGTGTGACTGGAGGCGAGAGTGTGAAATTGGAGTGATAAGGCAGTTAACATTCAAACCTCCCCACCTGCACTGTGCAACTCCACCAACACACACACACACACACTCACACAAACACACATACATCTAGACTTTTTTCTTTCACTCTGCACCTGCGTGTGTGTGTTTGTGTGTGTGTGTGTGTGTAATAAGGAGGCATGTGTGTGTGTGTGAAGAAACAGGATAATAGGATATAGATGTGCCAGAAGTGGTTCGGTGTGTGTGTGTGTGTGTGTGTGTGTGAGTGAGGACAGAAACACACTTTCAAGGTAGTGTCACCAAGAACAGGCTAAAAAAAGAAATGTGTGTGTAATTACCCAGATACAGGTGTGAGGATGTAAACACACACACACACACACAGAGGAGCAAACAGAAGAAAAGGAGAGCAGAGTCAGATGAGGAGTCTCTGGGTATCCTTAAAGTAAACGAGAGGAGGAGGAGGAGGAAAGGAGGAATCCCTGAGGCGGGTTAACAAACTCCAAAAACAGAAAGAGAAGAGAGGAAACGATCAGCCGGGACGGACAGGAAGGAGAATCATCCTGTTAGCACGTCCAAACTGTCAAAGTGAAACCTGGACACAGCTGAAAAGCTTCAAACAGGAAACAGGAAGTGTCTCCAATCACAGCTGGAGGCTTCGGCTCAGATTCCCTGATTAGAAAATCACTATTTTTAGGCAAATTTGTTCAATTTCATGCTCAAAACTCAGAGTCTGTGTCCAAACCACCCGCCTCCAGCTGAGGCTGCAGCTCCACTCATCAGTTACTGATATAACACAATAATGCTCTACCACCCAGATTAAAACAAGCACAGATGAAAACACTGCATCAAGTATTCAACAACTGGACCACAGCAATGAGTAACTATTGATGTTTCAAGTTGTCTGTGTTGCTTGTGTTGCTAGGTGCCACCAGCTCCCACTTTCCCGTCCCTTTATCTCTTATCGTTAAGTTTTATGTCTCATTTGTTGGTCATAGACACCAAACTGTTTCGTCTTTAGTGGTGTTTTTACTGTTTTTTTGTCCTATGTGTAACCATCGTTGCATCATTAGCACACAAGATCAGCTGCTGGCAGCCTGTAGGATGTTGATGCTAACCGGTGCTAGGCCAGATGTTCTCCCTGAACTGACAAGAAGGAGGCCGGAACGACCTGTCCTTCCATTCATCGTTATTGGGAATGTAAGATCTATCTCTGGCAAGATGGATGAGCTAGCCGTGCTAACCCAGCAACAGAGGGAATACCAAAGGGTGGAGTAGCATCATGCTATTCAGAAACATTGCTAACAGAGCTAACATTGGACACGTAGCCACATGGAAGGATTTCACCTTGAAAAGGGGAGGGACACTGAACAGACAGGTGAAGAAGACCAGCTCAGTCCTGGGCTGCCCTCTGGACCCTCTGGAGTTGGAGGCTAACAGGAGAATGTTAGCGCAAAGTGTCAAACTGAACACAATAATGCTCTACCACCCAGATGCAAACAAGCACAGATTGAGAAAATTGCATCAAGTATTTAACAACCAGACCACAGTGATGAGTAACCAGCACTTGTATGTGGATATTAAGCGACAGGGGGGACGACAGCTGCTGGTGCTAGCTCTGCTAATGTTAGCCAATCTCTGCTAACCACTTCGGCAATTTTTTTTTTTTTAGTATTTATTGATTTTTTTCTGCTTGTCTTTAAGTTTTATGTCTCATTTGTTGGTCATAGAGACCAAACTGTTTAGTCTGTAGTGGTATCTTCACAGATTTTGTATACGTATAACCATGGTTGCATTATTAACACACAAGATCAGCTGTTAGCAGCCTGTAGGATGTTGATGCTAACCGGTGCTAGGCCTGATGTTCTCCATGAGCTGACAAGAAAGAGGCCAGGAGGACCTGTCCTTCCATCCATCGTTATAGGGAATGTAAGATCTATCTCTGGCAAGATGGATGAGCTAGCCATGCTAACCAAGCGACAGAGGAAATACCAAAGGGCGGAGTAGCATCATGCTGTTCAGAGACATGGCTAACGGAGCTAATATCAGACACGTAGCCACATGGAAGGATATAATCTTCACAAAGGGGAGTCAGGGGCTAATGGGAGAATGAAGCGCAAACTGTTGTCCCCATTTCAGACTTGTATGTTGCTTCCATACTTATTTTGTTAGCATAAGTTTTCCCGCACATATTTATTTCTAGGTTACACTTATCATATTATTCTATTTGGTATAATTTTATTGTAATGTTTGCACAACTTTACACTTTCTCATTTGCTGTTGTAACTCTATGACGTTAACTTATCTAAATATATATATATATTTTTTTGGAAGTCAATTAAATTTAAACACTTCTGTTGTGAGGAGCAGAAAATTCATTTTAGACTTTCCACGTCACAAGTTTTACGACGTATGAAAAATAAAACACATCCCTCAGGAGAACACTAAGGACATGAGGACACGAGGACAGAGGAAAGGAGGAAAGGAGGAAAGGAGGAGGGATGCCACAGCCTCGCAGCTCATTTAAAGCAGAGCAGAGACTGTGAGCTTGAGTTACGCTGCCAAACAATGGGCTTCATTCACACACACTGCCTCACACACACACACACACACACAGTCGTTCTGTCTCTACGACTGTTGTTGCTCCTGTTGCACAATATTTGGCTCTTATTATTTCATTATGCCCCCTGCTTCCTGCTCCCCTGCCTCTCCACCCGTTTCTGCTTTTAATTTTCTGGGCTGCTTGTTTTTGTCAGGCTGATTGGAGGATGTGTGTGTGTGTGTGTGTGTGTGTGTGTGTGTGTGTGTGTGTGTGTGTTTGTGTGCTCCACCCTGTCATACACATCCCGCCTGTACCGTATTATTGCATATGATAACAAAGGGTAATTTTAGCTGTGAAATCCCTCCGACACTGCCGCATAATGAGAGACAGAGAGTGAACAAAAGTGAAGATTGTCATCCTTACTCCTAACTCTGGCGTTTTCCCTCCGTCTCTTTTTCTTTCTTCCCGTCTCACGCGCTCCTCGCCGCTCCAGGCAGAGCTCATTAGCCCTTTGGCCCGCTCCAAACAGGTGGGGCATGTTTGGCACAGCCCTCCGACATGCAGTCAGGCTTAATTGGGCTTGGAGGACCCCTCACCCATACACACATGCATACATCACTCATACGCGCCCCCTCCCTCCTCTCTTCACACTTTCCCTCCTTTCTTAAAGAGCCAATTGTCCCCTTCCTGTTCCCCAGGGTGAGGTTGTGATTCCAGGGTTGGGGAGCGTAAATCCAGCCTCAGGCCAGACTCCAGGCCGCCCCTCTTTATCTCCCTGTCACAAAATAATGACCACCATCCTCGGTACAAACCCAAAGTGTATATATGCTGAGGTATCCTGCAAATGTCACAGAGGTGTCCCACTCTCCCTCTATCTGATGAAATTTAACACTAACGAGCATCTGTTCCTGACAGGAAACTCTCAGCTCTGACTTATGGACCAGCGACACCCATAAACATGTGCTGGAAACAGGCAGAGAGGCTCAGTTTGGTAATCTGAGGTCACAAAAACAGCTCCGGTTGCCTCAGAAAAAGAGGTCATGTTGCAGCTTTTAAAGCCCCAGGAAGGAGTTTTATGTGGTGGTAAATTAACCTGCAGTTCCTCAAGTGTCCACCAGAGGCTGGCTGCTGAAGCTTGAGAAACCACATACACACACATTCAAAAAGCTGGTCTGTGGTAGTTGAATATCTCATAATGTAAAATTCCTGTGTTTTGGTTTGATAGGCGAGAAACTTAGTAAGAAAAATGACAAGTAGGCGGTAAAAACCTTAACCCCCTAGCGCAGGGGTCTGCAACCTGCTGCCTTTTTGCCACAGCCAGCCTGGATTAAAAAGTTATTCAAGAGCCACAAAATGTACCGTATCTTCACAAAAAGGACAAAACAGTGAATAGCATTCCAAACAAAGTAAAAACCTACTGAACAGTTATCTAAAAGAGTTTTTTTGTGTAAAAATAAAAATGAACGTGTGATATTTTAAATTTTTATTTTTCAAAAGTCAGCAAATATTTTTTAAAAATCTAATATAATAAATTACATAAATTGGGAAATGGGAAATTAATAAAATTTCTAAAAGTTGCCAAAACTTTGAAAAATTGCAAAAATATAGGTAATTTGCAAAAAAAAAATTCTAAATATGATTTGAATATTTTGCTTAAATGTGCAGAAATTCAACAAATTTTGAAATTTGCAAAATTTTAAAAATAACATAATCTTCAAAAATTTTGGATTTTCTTTTTAAATTTGAAAAAAATGTCAAAAAAATGTAAATCATTAAAAAAAAACTTTTTTGCAAGATGATTATTTAGTTTAATAAAATGTTAACGCATTATTTCATTTAGTGTCAGTGTCTTTAATCATCAATACCCTCTGTAAGAAAAATAAAAACTCTTTATTTCAATAATATTTTTCTAAAGCTAGAAGGAGCCACTGCAAAGAGCCGCATGAGGCTCCAGAGCCACAGGTTGAAGACCCTTGCCCCAGCCTCTATGAAAGGATGGAAATAGTGACGAGAATAAACAAAATGGAAAAGACGACTTTTCCGCATCTTTTGCTAAGAGGTGGGAGAAACAGCCAGACTCTGTTTCTAATAATAATAATAATAATAATAATTATAATAATAATGTAAAAAATAATAATAGTAATAAATAAATACATTAGTTTAAATTTTTTAAGTTACTGATCATAAAAATTTTGCCCCCATAGCAGCATGGCTGTTAGCGTCAGTGCTAACTGGCTAAAAACAATGCTACGCAGCATGTCTGTCTCCTTCTTTGGTGTCATTTTTGCTGAAAGGCCTTTGTCGTTGTTTTACTGCCCTCTACTGGTCTGGTGCCATTTTGCATGCTCTACCCAGGTTAAAACACAGACAAGCTAACATGATGCTTAGGATATTTATGAAAGCGTTGACATTCAGGAAAAGAGTTGCTTTAGGTTGTCTCTAGAAAAAATTGAAACATCTCCTTAAAGGTACAGTCTGTAGGATTTTCCTAAAAAATAAAATTTCAACTTTACAGGGATAATCCTGCTTAATAATCTCCTCTGGGCCTCTATACATGTGTGTCAGTGTCTGTGTCTGCCTTGTAACCCCCTCCTCTGCCTGGATGTTAGATTCTACAACATTTTATTAACTGATTTAAAGAATCCACATGCTTTTAATTTGAAAAGCTTGTGCATATCCTGCTTGCACAGGGATGAAAGTTGTAAAGAAAAGTAGAGTTTCATAATTAATTAGATTAAAGCTCCTGTAAGTAATTTTAGGAGCTGTGTGTACTTTGGCGCCCCCAGTGGACAAACCTGCTTACTTTCTCCTTTGGTTTAATCTTAACGAAACATGATTAAGTTTCATTTTCTGATGAAAAAACTCATCTTTTAACAGACAGTCACTCACTGCTGCTAAAAAATGTAAATAAAGTTTTTTTGACGACTTGTCGCTGTGTTTACTGATTCCTGATGATCTGGTTTGTTTTTGCAGCATCAGTTTTGTTTTGTTTTAACGCTGCTAAAAACCCTTGATAGAAGCTTGAAGTGCATTTCCTCTGCTGAATCTTTCCTCTGATTAAAGCACAGGATTAAGCGTGTTAATAGTTGCCAGTCGCCCTCTGAAGCTAAGCTAAGCAGCTGCTGGGTGTAAATCAGATTTAGAGTTCAGATTAAAAACTTTTATTAGTTTTCAAATCAAACTTTTGGTCAGAGAGTGAATTAATGTTTCCCTAAAGCGTCCAACTGTTCCTCTAAAAACTGGCTTCAAACTAACATTTACAAAACCCACTCAGGTGATGTGAGCAGTGAGAGGAATTTAATTGCTTATTTGATTTTTCCACATGACATCCCGACAACACACACTCTCTAAAACACACACACACACACACACACACACACAATCAACTGGCAGCTGCTAACCCCGAGATTAAGGCCAGTGTGACAGACGTGGTTTCAGGCTGCATCTGTGACAGCGGGAGAGGAAGAGAGCAGAACAAACAGAAACGCGCGGCGAACAAACAGCGAGCGGCGAATGGTTACTGTGAAGAGGAGAAAACAGCATCGAGAGGTGGAGGGGGGGAAAAAAGAGGAAGAGGAGAAACAGAGGAGCCACGCACCATCTGTCGCCGACATATCGAGTGTGCGTCCAGATCCAAACGCTGCTGCACAGGAAGCAGCAGCATCAGATCAAACCTTTTAGTAGAAATTAGATAAAGAAGAAGATTTCTGACTGCACGCAGATCAAAAGCTTCGGTGACGTCTGCGGAGAAGAAAGGGATTAAAAAAAAAACAGATGTTGTGTTTGTGGCTTTTAGTTGGAGCAACCTGGCCTCTGGTCCGCGCTGGAATTGAATTAGATCTCCATTTAGCCGCGCTCGGCGCCCGTGTTCCCGCTCTGCTCCGCTCATCCCTCAAAGCCTCACCGATGACACTGAACATAATTGAAAAGCCTGCTCAGTCTGCCACAAAACTTCAAACCTGCTTTTCAAGAACGGCGAGGAGAGGGATGGCGAGGAGAGAGGAGGAGGAGGAGGAGGAGGAGGAGGAGGAGGAGGAGGAGGAGAGGCTCTTTCTTTCTGCAGGCGAAGCTGCTCATTGATATGACACTCTGATTTTCTGGGTTGTGCTGTGAAGCAGCTTAAGAGGGCATCCCTCTATTATACGGCCTGTGACATCTAGCCTCTGCAGCTCTGTGTGTGTGTGTGTGTGTGTGTGTGTGTGTGTGTGTGTGTGTGTGTGTGTGTTTGGCTCTGCCTGGACGTGTGTGCGTGTTGGACGCTCCCCTGAGTTTCCAATCCGGGATCACATGCGGGGGAATGTGAAGTCGGAGCAGCTGTCCGCCTGGCAACGCGAGCGGGGCAGAAAGTTAGCAAAGCATCAGCACCCAGACACTCATCAGAGCAGAGGACAGGGTGTGTGTGAGTGTGTGTGAGTGTGTGTGAGTGTGTGTCAGCTTCAATAAGCCTTCACGCTGTCACTAACTATTAGCTATGTCGCTCAAGACCCCACCCAGGATGAATCAGTCAGAATCCAACAGCAGGATCAGGATCGCTCGGCATATTTGGAGCATTTTACCATCAATAAAATCAGAGCTAAATTAATTTCCAGTCTGGCAGCCTCCGCCGGGATCTCCAGCTCCGCTCACAATTAGCGCCACCTGGTTGGATTTGGCATCGAACCTCCTGGTTTCCCCGTGCAGAACGGAGCCGGCGTACAGCTGCTGCTTCAGGATCTCCTCACGATGAGGAAACAAAACGAGACGCTCGATGAAGAGGAGGAATTAACGGAGCTGACGAGTTTGTTCGATCTGCTGAAGTGAAAGTAAACAGAGGTCAAGGGTCAGAGCCGGAGGGGGGGGGGGGTGGAGCTTACTGAAGGGACTCAAAAAAAACAAATAAATCTGCTTTTAATGGGAACAGAGTGAAGGGAAACACTCACTGAAGACAGGAGATGAAATTTAGTTAAGAGCAAAATCAGATTCCTCCTGAGCATCTGCGCTCCTATTCTCAAGTGCTCTTCAAATTACCGTAACTCCTCTACTATTTGGGCAAGAGGAAAAAAAATCCCCAAAAATAAAAACTCAACAGCCTTTATACATGTGTGTCAGTGTCTGTGTCTGCCTCAAACCCCCTCCTCAGCCTGGATGTTGATGTTTTACTTGTTTTGGGATGTTTCTGGGCAGAGAGTAAGCGTGGTTACATCAGCCAATCACAGAGCGCGCAGTGTACAAGTGACTTTGCGTGTTAATTAGCGAGTGGAAGAAGCTAATCAGAGCAGCCACGATAGCGAACGTAGCACAGAGGAAGAGAGATGCAACCAAAGTGAAGCTTAGCTCGACTTTCACTCGCTTTCAGCAGCACAGGACGATGAGCGACATGAGTTAGCTTTCTGCTAACCAGGTATGTGTCAAATACCTGTGATTAGCTTGTGCCAACATACCAAGTCAGGTGCACAGCTCTCGAGTCTCTCCCACGTAAAAAGGCAATGTATATTTTGTAGGAGTGAACGATATATGGGTATCAATATCGGTATCAATATCAGTATCTGACGATATTTGCTCATTAGCTGATGGCGTTTCCAGAGCATCTTGAACGATCTTTCAAAACCCAAATAATCTTGTTTTCTCTGACTGTGTAAACACCAAAACTACCTAAGGAGAGTGGACTTTTTTCTTTTATGTCTCTCTTCCTGATACAAAAAAACTGACAAAACTAACTTTTTTGATCACGTTTATCTCGGGCGCTACATCCTTTGATCCTCTCCATGGACGTCTTTTCTCACAATCGCCCTGCTTTTTCTCTCTGAACTACCTCGACACATCATCTCAGATTGTTATTTTTTATTTTTTTTTAAAACTAATATCAATATCGGTATGTATCTGTAAATAATGGTAAACATCGGTCAATATCAGTCATCAGCCATGACAACAATATTATTATCGACTATCAGTAAATATTGGTAAATATCGGTCATCGACCATGACAACAATATCAATACTGACTATTGGTAAATATTGGTAAATATTGATAAATATTGGTGAATATTGGTAAATAGAAGTTATTGGCCATGACAATATTGATATTGACTATCAGTAAAAATTGGTAAATATCGGTAAATATCAGTTATTGGCCATGACAACAATATTAGTTTCGACTATCAGTAAATATCGGTAAATATTGGTAACTACTGGTAAATATTGGTTAATATGGGTAGATATCAGTTATTGGCCATGACAACAATATTGATATTGACTATCAGTAAATATCGGTAAATATTGGTAAAAATCCGTTATCTGCCATGAAGACAATATTCAAATCGACTATCAGTAAATATCAGTAAATATTGGTTATCAGCCATGACAACAATATCAATATTGACTATCGGTAAATATCGGTAAATATTGGTAAATATTGGTAAATATTGGTTATCGGCCATAACAACAATATCAATATCAACTATCGGTAAATATTGGCTAAATATCGGTTCTTAGCCATGACAACAATATCAACATCGACTATCGGTAAATATAGACAAATATTGGTTATCGGCCATGACAAATATATCAATATTGACTATCCAATCTGCCAAAATGCTCATATCAGTGCATCCTTAATATTTTTTTCTCTTTGCCCAAAAAGATGACGGAAAGTGAAACTGAAAAACCACTGTTACTGAAAAAGAAGCTCAAATAAGTTTTTTGAAATAATAAACTCAACAAAACTGAGAATAAGTAAGATTTTTGTTTAATAAAACATCAAACACCGAACATGAAAGTTTTTGTTATTGTGCCATAAAAACAAGAAAAGGACTTTTATTTTGAAATGAGATGTTTTATATATTTCTCCTTCTCTATTTCTCTTTCTGATGAAGTTTGGCTTAAAGTTACGGAGGTTTTCCAGAGACCCGAGCCGCCACGCCTGACACAAGAGGAACTACGTCTCCCAAAGTGCTGAGGGATGTTTGTGTTCCCTGCAACGACACGCCAACACTTCTGCCTTCTGAGCTTCATTCCTTTCCGCTATCCGACCAGAGGTTTGCGTGCACGGTCAGGCACCGAAACAGAGCTGACGCGTTGGCTTACTTTCAGTTTAACCTCCAATCAGATCAGGAAGACACAGAGACAGAGCTGCTCTTCTGGTTAAAATTAACGTGATGCTGAACTTTAACCGTCGGGATGGAGGTGAGGATCGTTTCTCAGGATCAGGTTTAGTGTTGGTGTGTGTGTGTGAGCCTCCTGACACAACAAGAATCCGTCTCCTTGGAAAATATCAAAGGCTGCTGGGGTGGATGTGTAATTAAATTCATGCGCCCAGCCAGGAGACACACACACACACACACACACACACACACAGGGGAGGACACACTGATAGCGCCGAGAGCCGAGGTGGATCTGACAGAATCCCAAACAAATCCTGGGATCAGATCCTGCAAGAGGTGGAGAGAGGAGGAGGATGGGGAGGACGGTTGATTGAGTCAGAGAGGTCAAAGTGTGTGTGTGAGTGTGTGAGAGTGTGTGTGTGTTCATGTGCAGGTCACAAGAGACAGACTTGAGTATATTATGGCTAAAACTCACAAGAGACCGTGTGCCGGGGGAACAATACGCTATGCAAATGAAGCTGCTCCATATGGTGAGAGTCACACACACACACACACACACACACACCGTGCTGAGAGCTCAATCTGCAAAGCCTTGTAAGAGCGATCTCAGCTCAGTCTGCAGCAGAGAGGACGGGACACGGATAGGGAGGGAATCAAACACACGCTCGATTGAGGAGAGGAGAGGAAGCAGCCAACGCGCCTCCTGATTAGCATGCAGGAGGAGCAGGAGGAGCAGGAGGAAGCAGTTAGCAGACGAGGCCTTATCAGAGCCTGCTGCATACCTCCCACACTGGGTCACCGTGCAGAAAGCTCGCCACGTCTCTCTGCCGCGCCTATTATCTGTTAATCCACCCACACTGGTTCATCCCGGTGTAACAGGAAACATTATTAACGGCTGCAGAAAAGATCCGACCTGCGAGACGCACCAGGAAAGCTAATCGCCTGAAAGCCTGCAGGATACGTCTGCACGCCGCGGCCTCTCCGTCTCTCTGCTGCTGGCTCTGAGTTCACAACCTGGAGGGACAAGGAGGATAGAGACTCCTGTACAGGTCAGGGTTTCAGCGCCTGGGCTTTGTTTTGGAGAGTTTAACCTCTGGTGTTGTGCCAGCAGCGAGCAGCAGCTTCAAACTCACAAACATAAATCCTCGTAAAGAGTAAATAAAACCATCTGCAGAGGTTGGAGGTAAAAGCTGCTCCCAGCTGGGGGTTCAACGTCTCCCCCTTAAACCTTAAACCTTCCCCCTGTTAATGGTCGCTGAATGTTCCACTCTGGATCTGTGTGTGTGTGTGTGTGTGTGTGTGTGTGTGTGTGTGTGTGTGAGGGGGAAAGGTAAGCAGCGGCGGAATGATGATCCTGATTCCCCCCGAGGCCACATCTGCCCTCGCTGAGCACGCCGCCCCGTCCCACATTCCTGCAGCATTCATCACCCGCTCCGAGACCCCCTCCTCAGGACGTGAGATTTTTTTCCCTTAGGATGAAATCAGGAAATCCACGCCCCCAACCCATGTGATTGGTTCCTGCAGCATCTCTTCTTCTTCTGTGTAATCCTGCTGATTTGACATCGAGTGCATTACATGCGCCACCATCGGTCTCTAATCAATAAATCAATTAACCGAACGATAAATACAAATATCCTCAGTAAGTTTGCCAGCCTCGATAAACTGACACGTGCATGCATGTTTGTTTTCCTCCTCTCTTTCAACCAAAGAGGCTGAATGAGAAGATGGCTCACTACGTCTATCTTTCCTAACATCGGGGTGCATAGTTTCTATAGCAGATTTATAGCGGAGTGAGCATCTGTCAAAAATGTGATCTTTGGGGTGAAGACGGGGCTGCTGGCGCGTACACACGGAGAGAGCTGAAGCGAGCGTCCTGAGGGGTAAGGAGGAAACACACGCTAATATGAGTGATGGCACCAAAGATACGGTTCTTAAGCCGCCTGCCACAGTCCCAGTGTGGGAATATTTTGTTTTTTATCAGAATGAACAAAGTGTGAGCTCATGAACACCAACCAGCTGATATGTGGCATTTGTTTGAAAATAGTGGCGACGAAGAAGAAGAAGGGGAGGTGCAGCGGAGCCTTGTTCTTTGACAATCCGCTCTTACTGAGGCTTTTGGTCTGCAAAGTAAATAGAAATAAAAGCGCCAAATGGTGGCGCTCAAAGACAGATACATTACCGAGAAATGCAGCCCTTCAATACGGTCGAAAGCCAGAAATGTTCAAAATGTTTGACAGACAGTACGGATTGACTGGGAAAAAGGACATGTTACAAACAATTCAGGAACTGTATAAACTCCCTTTGATTTAGGCTATAGTTTTTATTGTTGTTTTTTTAGTTTAGTTTTTTCTTTAGAGACAGGGTCTATGTTTCATTGTTTTTGATTAGTATTAATTATTTTCATTGAAATGAATTTTTCTCTTTCTTGTTTGTTAAATTTATTATATTTTTTGTTTAATTTATTTTATTTAAAAGATCCTGACCTTTTAATTACAGTTAAATACTCTTAAGAAATTAAAGTTTCTTGCTTTTGATATGGTGTACTCACTTTATTATCCAATTTATCATAATTACATCAATGAAAAAAATGGAAAAAAAAATCAAAATAATATTGACAATAATATCGTTTATCAGCAATAATATTTTGGAAAATTATCGTCTAGCAAAATTTGTTATCGTGACAGGCCTAAACCAAGCTGATGATTATTTTTTTATGAAAAGTAAAAGCATCAAACTGAAAAAGGCTCAAAGATTAATAACATTTAACATTTCACACTACAATAGAATTACCACATTAAATTTCAATTCAAGAACTAAACACTTTCAGCACAGCGCGGTGGGAGCGGCGATGTAATTGCAGTGAAAATTTAAAGAGCATTCGAGGTAGAAGCGTGTGGAAGTGAGAGACGTTGCAGGAACCAATCACATGGGTTTGGGGGCGTGGATTTCCGTCTGAGCACGCTCAGAAAACCTCTGAAGCTGCATCCAGAAAGCTCCAGAAGGTCTCCTGCTGCTCCTCCCTCCTCCTCCTCCTCCTCCTCCTCCTCCCTGCGGCTCCGGGGTCATTGTTCATCCTCCACCGTTCATTCCTCATCCATCGCTCCATCCTCCCTTTCCTCCACCTCTGTGGGGATTTGCGTCTCTCTAATAAAGGCATCCACCATGTCCCGCTAACTGCTGGAACAGCTGGAGCTGAGGTGCGTGCAGCGAGCTGCACATCGTGTGTGTGTGTGTGTGTGTGTGTGTGTGTGTGTGTGTGTGTGTGTGTGTGTGAGACGAACATCTGTGCACAGAGGAGCGATGGGAGATGATGTTGCGAGCGCCAAGCCAGGAGTATCTGTCACACTGTGACATATCAACGCGTCCGGCTGCATGCACGGCTGAGGACGGCGGTGTTCACACACTCACACACACTCACACACACACTCTATGTTTTTATCACACACCATAAATCACCGTCCTCTAATTGTGGCCGACTCTCCTGGTCTCTGACAATCTGCTGCTTGACAAGCGCCCCGTATAACTGACAAACGGCGCCCTCCTCAACCGCCGTCCTGGGCAAGCGAGGTGTTTATCAGGGGCCTCCATCCCTGTTCGGAGCGCGCTCCGCCTGGCAGCGCCCTGAAAGTTTGATAAGCTGGAGGAGAGCATGAAGCTCCATATTTAGCCGCTGCTGTCAGACTCTGATTTAGCGCTGCAGGTAATTGCTGAGAGTCAAAACGAAGCCGGCAGGGGCTGAGTTAGGGGGTGTGTAATGGGAGGGAGGCTGAATTATGCTGAATAGCTCTGCAGTGATATCCCCCCCTTTGCTGCTGAAACAATGCATCGCCGCCAACCACTCCTCACTGAGACAGCAGCATCAAAGCAAGAATAATGGATCCTCGCAGAAAGCCCGGCTCGATGGTCGCAGAAACAAAGCTCTCATTGTAATCTCGGGCTGGCGCTCTCCTCTCGTGCATTCATCCCTCTGTTAATCCTTTTCACATTACTCTGACTCCACTGTAGGCCATTAGATGAGGGAATTACACATCTACTGTAGATTTCTAATCTGTTCCATACCGTTTGGCACCCGCGTTCAATCAGCGTTTGGCAGCAGAAGAAAGAGGAAACGGGAAAATCTGCAGGAAAAGTTTAAAGGCAACAAAGCTCAACACAAACAAATGCAAACTGAGCGCGCTCTGTGCCACAGGTCGGACCATGTGTCTGCATGTCTGAGGGTTTTATTTTGAAAGGGGGATGTGATCACACCTGGGGAGGAAGTTAACGCTCTTCCATGAACACGTCAGACCTGAAACTAAAGGAAGATCCACTTCTTCAAACTTCTGCTGCGTTCAACTGGTACAGCAGCTGTGCAGCCAGAGTCTGACAAAAACAATATTTTATTTCTTTCTAGAGTCTAATCACTTCTTAACTCTACCTCCAGACATATTTTACAATCCCGGAAAAAAATACACAAGAACGTCAGCTGTTAATCATCGTTAAATGTTACATAAAACCTCGTTTTCAACCTTTTATAACTAACAAAAATGAAAGGCAGCCAAATGATATCTTCAAATCACCACAACAATCAGACGTGAGAAACATTTTTACCAGGTGTATTAATTTTTTAAAGTTTGACCACAGCCCATCTGGAATGACTGGGGGGATGGATTTTATGACCTATACTGCAGCCAGCCACCAGGGGGAGCAGTTTTTGTAGCCACCACGTTTCGAGCCAAGCAAGATGACGTCCATTTTTTTCTTTACAGTCTATAAGTTCAACAAAAACTCACATTATCAAGTTTAGAAATGAAATATTTTTAATAAACTTTGAGATGATATTCATTAGAGCTGAACAATTAATCGATTTTAAACCGACATTTCAATGTAAAAGAATACAATTTTTAAATCGCAAAGGCTGCAATTAGAAAAAAAAAAAGTTTCAACTTGTACTTGTTCTCCTTTCAAACCAGCAAAAGTCAAAATGCTGTTTTTTTCTAGCAAAAAAACAACAACCTGTGAGCAGTAAAATTTTCTTTTTCAAATAAGAAATGCAAAAAAGACTTGTTTAAATGTTGACAGTATCTTTTGTTGTGTTAGTTATACTAAAGAATAACTTAGAACTTGTGTTTAGTGAACAATGTAGAAGATAAACATGCTCCCCAAAAAATCGTATGCTAAATCCCAATATTGGTCTAAAAGAAAATCGCAATTAGATTATTTTAGTAAATCGTTCATCCCTGATATTTATTATTCAATCTTTTGGTAACATATGGGGGTAGCTCTTCAGCGCCATCTACTGTAGTGGAAGTGCAGAAGTTGTATTTCACTTCCAACTTGGCTAAAATATGAAGTGTTATTTTTCCATAAATATCGATAGTGAGAGTTGGATTATCGATATTGTATCGAAGGTCAAAGTATCAGGATATATTGCAGTATCGATATTTTTTTTTCCACTTTTATGCGTCCAATCAGGAAACAGCGTATTCCATTTGTACTTGGAAATCCTGATTTATGAGTTTCAAGTGGGAAATTTCACCTGGAACGCCGCCTCAGGTCTGATTTCCTACCAGGAAGTCGACGGACCAACATCACCCCCGATTTTACAATCAAAGATGGCCGCCCAGGGTGTAAACAGTAATCAAGCTCCTGTTATATTCTGTTTAATTTGGCAATTCTGACTGTTTGTTGCAATAAATCAGTTGTATAAAGAGCATTATTCGATGTTTATATATCAATATTGCTGTTATGGTAAGGTTTTCCTGAAACGCTTTTAATTTGGAGATGACATCATTCCCATTCCTCACTTCCTGGTTTCCGGTTCCCATGTAAAAGAAACACACAATTAATCCTGCCTTCTCTTCTCTCTTCTAGCTCTTTGCTGATGCTCTCCCTGCCGTTTTTCTCACATAATCACATGATAAGAGTGGGGGTGTGCTCTCCCTGCCTTAACAGTCAGCTCTGCCTTTCCGTGTAGGTATGAGGAAAGGCATCGAGCTCACAGTGCTGCCAAATACGTGAATGAGTTTTAACTTCTGTCTGTAGATTGTTGACGGTCCAAACCTGATGATAATGATACAGGTGTTGAAAGAAAGGGATTTAAAAAGGCAGTCTGGTGCGTTACAACTTTAAACAAGTAGATTGATTGCACAAAGTTTGCACAAACGTCTTCGCTTCATTTGGCGTGAACGTAAACTCTAGAGTTAGAATCTAAACCAGCTGCAGAAAAACACCGCTCAGCGATTCTTTATTAGATTTAGATTTTAGTAGAAACTACAGGAAGAGCTCTTTGACTCGTTGTCCTCGTGTTACAGTAAGAAAAGAAGGTGAACCGTCTGTGATCAGCGTCACCAGAAAGGTATTTCCAACCAGGGCTTCAAAAACAAAGAAATGGATTTCCCATCATCCCTAAAACAAACCGTGCCGTAGAGTTTGGAATTCCTCTCCAATTATTCCTCGCGCTGTGTGGGCTCCAACGTCTGGGTCCGTTTTCCCATTCCTCTTCCCCTCCACGGAGAAAAACTGATCCCTCCCTAACCCAACATGTGATAACTGGAGGTTCATCTGGCGGACGGCGTGACCGCAGGGTCGGGGAGAAGTGACCACAGACACAGAGCTACAGGACGCTATCGACTGCTGCTCCGCAGATCCATAGCCACCAGACTGGAAGTGGCCTGTGGGGATGAAGGCCAGCTGGAAAAACAGGCGAGGGCTGATGTACGGCAGCGCGTCGGCGCCAGGGGGCTTCAGCCGCCATGATGAGCAAAACTGACGTTACAGGTTTCCTGTCGGAGCAGAGGTCCTAAACCCAGACCCAAGGCCGGGTTCAGGGTCTGTTTGGTTCAGAGAGCAGGTCTGAGTGTGTACAGAGACAACACGGAGCAGCAGGAGACATAATGAGAGCAGGACGGGTCCAAACAGACTGATAAGAGGTCAGACTGACTCACACACGCCACCGTCAGAGCAGGATGAGAAAAAACATCCTCTTTAATCTGAGTAAAACTAAACGTTAATGAAGAGAGTTAAAGCAGAAACAGGAAATAACAAAGACTCCACTTTTTCACTTCAGGAGCTCAAACATGAAGACCTTCAGAGTCCAGCATCCCTGGTCTCTGGGTGACCACGTTCCTAATCACCCCTGCAGGGACCGTTTAGAGGCTCCGGACTATCAGGGGCCCTGCAGCGCTGGAGCCGCTGGCGTCCATTAAGTGATTATGAGAGTATTCACACCTCTCAGGAGGCGCTGGGGGGTCGGTCTCTGAGGCTGCCAGGTGACGCCCACGGCCTTTAGAGGAGATCTGTGAGACGTGATGCTATCAGAGGGTCTGAGGGGCCGGCTGGAGGCGCAGCGTCCTGAGGGAGCATGACCACAGGCTCATGGTCATTATGACTGCGGCGTTTCTGCTTCTTCTACTTTCTACTGGAAAGATTTTCACTGGACTGGATTAAACGTCTCCTTTGTGTTCAAATTTAGGGTTTTATTTATTTATTTATTTATTTATCCACAGAGGTGAGACTCTGATACGACAAACTGAGTGACATCACACAATTAGTGACATCACACATTGGTGTTGCACAAAGCTTTTTGCAGCCAAACCTTGGCCGTTGCATATTAAACGACTCTGATTACACAGATAATCTGTCAGCTAGTCACGCCTGGAGACCTGTGGTCATCAGCTTCATTTGTCCCAGAATTTTGGGGGTCAGCGGTGACGGCTCTGCACTCCTCTCTTTAATAAATAGTCCAAACACAGCATACAAAGATATTTCATCTGTTTAACATCTGGACTATGTTGTTTAACATCACGCCTCCAAAGAACTCCTCGGCTGCTAGCAAAGATGCTACATTGACCGCCATCGTTAACACAGGAGTTAAACTAGAGAAAGTTTGCCGTCTCAAGATCTAGGACCTGTTCACACAACATTTCATCCTAAAACGCTGAACAGCAGAGGAAGAAATCTGCGTTTTCACGATGTATGGATGGCACAAAGTGTAAACAACAAACGATGCTCAGATCACGACACTTGAGGCAGCATGCAGTGACCTACAGGAGGCTAACGGCGACTTCGAGCGACACTTTCGCAGACCTAATGTCAGGATGATGGGCTTTATAAATAATTGAATCTGAATGTTGTTTTCACTGAGCTACAAAAACTTATTTTGCTCTGTTTTAACTTCTGCTGAAACACTGAACACTTTAACATGTGTGTTAATAGGGATCCTTCACTTTTGGAGCCAGCCTCTAGTGGACAGTAGTGGAACTGCATGTTTTTTTTTCCTATATGGGCCCTGTGATGCTGTTTGTCTTCTCTTGAAGTTGTATGATTCTACTTTGTTTGTTCTCAAATTCTGTATTAATTCTCGTTATACATTAGATCTCGCATTATTTGTAGATCTCGCGATAAGTGGATTGTCCAATCACGTTCCTGAGTTCAGCGTGAATCAGGAAGTATAGGTATAAGACGGCGCAGTTGATAGTCTGAGACACGACTCTAGTCTGAATCATCTGAGGTCTGAACTACTGAATTGATAAAGCTTATTGGATAGTACTTGGAGTAACTGAACTTATACTCTGAACCTAAACGTGCTAACTGGACTTAGAGGACGACGGAGTGGAAAAACTGAACTTATACGTTGCCAAGTGGTGCCAGACGAGACGAGCCGACGTATTAAAAACAGATTTTGATTGGAATTGTTTGGCCTTATTTTTATACAGGCCATGTTTTGAGTTACCTTTTCCTTCTGGTGTGGACGGATGGCGAGCTGAAACCAACAAACGAGGACATTGGATTCTATCTGTGAAACAACGACCAACACCGGTTAAGCTTTTCTGTTAAAAGAGACTGTTTTCTAGCCTTTTGGACTATCGTATCTCTGAAGAAGAAAAACAAACCATTTTTTGAGTACTATGGACTTTCAATCCTGTGGACAATCATAATTACGGATTGCACGAACTGCCTTATTTGAATGATAAGTTTTGTGGATTACTGGTTTGAGAAAGTGAAGTGAACTCACAAAAAAAAAAAACTGATGAACTTGAAATATTTTTTTTCTCTTTTGTATTTTAGTTTCCTTTATATTGAAAATACAAACTATATTTTTGAAACCCTCATTTACTGTCTGTTGTGCCTTATTAAGTATTGCCACCTTATTTATTCCTACTCTTTGAGTTTAGATCTTCTGATTTCATCAGCCTTCTCTTCTTATGCTATCCTTAAGTTTATGATAAAGTTAGCCTTAGATGTAAACATAGGTTACATGCTGTTGAATTTACTTCCTTAAATCTTCTTCTCTAATCAAGGTAAGATAAATCAAAGCTTACGTAAGACCTGAAACAAATGATGTCCCCCTGCTCCTCCATCCTCCTCACAGAGATCTGAATATCTGGGATCTGTTTGTACCTGGAGGGGGAAACATCAGCCGCCATCACTGCTCCTGGTCTTAAAGGAGCGCCTGCAGACTGCGGCCCCTCAGAGTAAACATGCAGTCTTAATTTGGTTCCTGGTGTTTGCTGTGTTTTTGTTATTTCTCCGACTCCTGACTACAGGTTCCTCTGCTGACTGTCAGCCCGCTGACACTCGGGGAGTCTGTGCCAGGAAAGAGGCCTGAGAAAACACAAACGCACCTTGCTCTCTTTCAAACCTCTGGCTGCTGTTGTGGAGGGAAGTTATCCAGGAGGAGGAGTGAATATCAAGCTGAGTTTTTATGATAAAATCTGAGTTTGGACGCTGAGGCCAGCTCGGTAAGTGGACTGTTAAATTTGCACATGAAATGGTGTTTTTGCACCTGGAGTAAAAGACTCAGCCCGTCTGCGATTTGCAACAGGTTTCCTCGGTTAAACACGTTCGAGGATCCAGAGGAGGAAAGCTGCAAACGTTTGGTTCGCTGTGGTTTACTTCCCCTCTCGAGGACCCAGCGAGAAGTCCAGTCTGATCCGGTCTGATCCAGTCCCGCTCCAGTCCACCGTGCAGCAGAGGTCAAGGACGCCCCAGTGCAACCTCCACCTGTCAGCGCAGGATTGGCAGGGGAGGGATTATGGAGCGACGCAGGGGGACAGATTAAGGGGTGACACGCGCAGAGATGTGCCGGGCTGCGGGGGACCCCCTGCGTCCCGAGCAGGTGGATTGGAAGTGATCGATGTCGCGCTCGTGCACGTCAAACACGAGCTGCTGCACAAACAGGCAGATGCTCAAACCCTTCCTCCGCGCGTCCGACTCTGTGACCTCACCACGGCGCCCGAGTCACCGACGCCAACTCTGCTGTCTTCATGTTAATGTGCTGGTAGTTAGAAATCAGCCCGCAGGCGCGGCGCTGATGTCTGGGCTGTGAGGCGTCTGAAAACACAGCCGAGGAGCTTTACGGCTGTGAAAACAACCAGCGCCGTCTTCAACGCCGTCTCCCAACGCCTCGCAGGCCGGCTCCACATTATCCTCTCTGGCTTGATTGTGCTCTCACTCCTCCTGCAGACATGCTTTAATTCTTGTCTTGCAGTTTCATCTCATTATACTCTTAATCTTAATGGCTTTCCTTTCCTCGCCGTCGTGTTAAGCGCTTGGATGTGTTTTGAAAACTGCTGTAAATGTGAACTTTGTCGCGTTCGGAGTCTCGCTGCTGGAGTAATTGTCTAAATTGGAATTCATGAATATAAGAGGAAACATTTTATTTCTCCTCCGCCCGCCGTCTGACAGCTTAGCGCCGCAAAGAGCACAATCAGTGCCGGATGACACAGCATTAATGCCTGTTGTTATTGGGGGACGCGTTTCAGCAGAACAACTTTCACTGGAAGGTAATTCTGCATCCGAGCGCTGACATCAGGGGAAAATGTGCAGTACACACACTTACAGGACGCCACACGGGATGAGAGTGGATGATGATGTTGGAAACTGTTAAACACACACACACACACACAAACATCCCCAGAGAAATCAGTTAGAAGATTCAAATCATGGTTTGAATAACGTTCACTGGCTTTAGGAATGGGACTAAACATGGCGCTTTAGGGATGTGGTGACGTGTTTCCAAGCCGACCGTCTTCTTCATTCTTAAGGTGGTTCTGGCAGAGCCTGGACTCATGTTTGGGTTCCCCTGACCCTGAATTCTGGTGTGTTGCAGAATACTGTGAGAGCCTCTCACTCCGTACAAGTCCCAGACCCCCACGCTTCCTCCTCCATGTTCACACTTGATGTCCCCTCACAGAGGAACCATCCTCTCCTTAACCTGCTCCACGTACAGCGTACAGAAATCCTGATGATGGAGCAAAGAATTCAAACTCTCAATGTCCCCAAAATTCTAGAATGAAACCAAAATTCTAGAATGCCAACATTACTTCAACTGACATCAGAACTACGTCACCGTTTCAGGATTCTAGAATGTTGTTTAATTTCCGGAACAGTATTACAATTCTACACCAACCCCAAAATTAAAAAAAGAAAAGAAAATCTAAAACACTTTTTAAAATGTCACCACATTTTAAGAATGTTGC
The DNA here is from genome assembly GCF_033239565.1 of Halichoeres trimaculatus. NCBI lineage: Eukaryota > Metazoa > Chordata > Actinopteri > Labriformes > Labridae > Halichoeres > Halichoeres trimaculatus. The sequence continues at coordinate 30,436,132 of NW_027437195.1, forward strand.
CAGTATTCAGATTTTCATAGGTATTCTTGAATGACAACAGTTTCAAATTCTAGAATGTTTCCAGAATTCTCAATTATGATCAGACGGTATTACGAGTCTAAACTGGCCCCAATAGTTCTGGAAAATTTCTGGGAATTTTTCAAATGTCGCAACAATTCAAAAATGTCAGCAGAACCTAGAATTTAAATAATATTCTTCAATGACAACAGAATTATGGAACCATTTCAGGCTTCTAGATTTTTCTGGAGTTAGAGATTGTTTCCAGGACTCTTGGAAGTTGCTGGATTTCTAGAACAGTATTACAATTCTGCACCATCTGATGTCTATACTGGCCCCAGAGTTCTAGAATTTTTTTTTTTTTTTTAGATGTGGCCACAATTCTAGAATGTCATCAGAATCTAGAATTTCAATATTATTCTCGCATGAAAACAGAATTATGGAACCATTTCAGAATTCTAGAATGTCAGCAGAATTCTAGAGTATACAGTAGAATGTTGCACAATCTCTACACTGTCCCCCAGTTTTTAGGATACCAGGTATCAGGTTTATACCGGCCTTATTTCAAGGTACCCGATACTCCTGAAGGCTGCCGATACCAGCAGCAGATAATCAAGGCAAAAAAAAAAAAACCCTGAGTGGAGTAGTAAGTCCTCCTCACCAGTAGTTGGTGCTACTTGCTGCAGTTTGACACCACAGAAAATGTGTGTCAGGTTCTGTTCAGACAAGATGAATGAACCAGAGAGAGTGGACGGTAAAACTGTTTTATTTTATACTTCAGTTTATTTAATGAGTTACTAAAATTTGGACAGTTGGTTTCATTTTTTCACTTTTGTTAATTTATTAAAAACAAATGGTAAACTCAGAGAGAGCTGTTTGTGTTTCCTTGACTGTCTTTGTTTAAACTGATCCGTCACTGTAAAGTGAAATCTTATGTATCAAAAGTGGTATCAGTACTTGGTATCTGTGAGTACTCTAGTACTCGTACTGGTATTGGTCTGAAAAAAAAATGGTATCAAACACCCAAAGAAATTCTAGATTGTTTCCAGGATTCTAGAATGTTGCTGTATTTCTAGAACATCATCAGAATCCTCTTCCTGTCAGAGTCCAGTCCCAGTGTGTGAGTGTCTCTGGATGCTGAAGGAAACTCTCCTCTCTGAGCTCACCTTGACTTTCTCTGACTTCATTTCTCTGGAGCAAAAACCTCTTTCTGGAAATGTCCTGATGCTCTGTATCTCTTTCAGCATAAATCGTCTTATCCTGCTCGTTTTCAGAGCACTACTTGACTTTCTGCAGAACAACACTGTTCACTAACACCCACCATGAGGGTCTGGTCTCACAGAGAGGGTTGGAGGAGTCAGGAAAACCTGAAAGCACAAACTTTCAAGACTTGATCAACGTCCAATCTCGACCTCAGCTGGAAAAACCACACATGACCTCAGACTGTGTGTGTGTGTGTGTACACACACTCTGTCCCAGACACGGTTCGTTCTGTCCTGTAACCTTATCATCTCAGGAGTGCAGCTTTCAACAGGCCCTCATATCCTGTCCTCCTCCTCCTCCTCCTCCTCCTCCTCCTCCTCCTCCTTCGTCCTTCCAGTTTGCCACCATTCGGGGAAACAAAATGTGAAAAACACGCTCGCCTCCAAACACTGATTTAATTAGCTGATTTAATTAACTGATTACCAAAGTTCCATCTCGATGCTACGAACAGCAGCCGCCGTATGAATCCTTACAGCTCGGTGCTCAGCGCTCGGCGTGCAGCGTGCGGCGCGGCGCTGAATGAAGCAGGACGTCTGCCCTACTTCCAGCTACGAGCTCAGACAATCAAACAGCTAACGCTCACATGCATCCAATATGAGAGGTAAACACACACACACACACACTCCTCAAACACACACACACACACACACACACACACACACACGGAGGGTAAATCACGTCAGCTGGGTCTGATACCGTGTGAAAACTACGACCACACTTTGGTTCAGGCAGCGTCCCAGTGCTGCCCATACGCTGTCACTTCTGCTCTCTGCTGCTTCACTCTGTGACGACAGAGTGTGTGAATGAGTAAGTGTGTGTATGTGTGTGTGTGTGTGTGTGTGTGTGTGTGTGTGTGTGTGTGTGTGTGTGTGTGAACGGCGTCATAGTGTGTTGGTGTTTTCTAACAAAGGAAAGAGAGGGACCCAGTTAAATTAGCAAGTTTCATTCCATCAATGTTCATAATTATTTCATGGACTCCTGAATATTTCATACACGCTGTGTGTGTGTGTGTGTGTGTGTGTGTATGTGTGTGTAAAAGAGTGTGTGTGTGTATAAGCATGCCCTTCCAGCTTTGTGTATCAGTGTGCAGGAGTGTGTTTATGACTGTGCAAGACTGCAAACTGCACTGCATGTGTGTGTGTGTGTGTGTGTGTGTGTGTGTGTGTGTGTGTGTGTGTGTGTGTGTGTGTGTGTGTAGTTGGACATTAAGTATTAACTGAGCTGGGGGGCTCAGAGATGAACGTCCGGGTCTCCTACTATCCCAGCATGCTCCGCTGCTCTCCTGTCTCGCCTTTCCAGGATAGGAGCCTGGGGAGCTGTCAAGACGCACTGCTTTCTGTGTGTGTGTGTGTGTGTGTGTGTGTGTGTGTGTGTGTGTGTGTGTGTGTGTGTGTAGCCTGAGAATGGGAGGCGACTCATGCAAAACCCAGATGAGTTAATAATGCTGTTTGAGAATCCCTCTTCAAACACACACACACTCTCAGAGAGACAAGTGCATCCTCACACACACTGCTCACTCACACACTGCTCTCACACACACACACACACACACACACACACACACACACAGTAAGTGGCTCATGTGGGACGCTGCCTCCCTCTCTGTGTTACACGCTCTCGTCTGTCCCCTTCGATTCCCTCTGTCTTGTTTCTTGGGTGAAAAAGGAGGAAAAATGGAAGAAGGGTGTGTGTGTGTGTGTGTGTGTGTGTGTGTGTGTGTGTGTGTGTGTGTGTGTGTGTGTGTGTGTGTGTGCAGACATGAAGCAGGTGTAGCCTGTAAATTTCACTCCTCTTCTCGATCACTCATCCTACTTCTACACACTTTTTTACCTCTTTCTCTTTCTCTGTTTCTGATCCTATCTGGGTCATCATCCTTTATTTCAGCAGGTAGAGGAGAGAAAGAGAGAGAAAGAGGAAGAGGAGGATGAGGAGGATGAGGAGGAGGAAGAATAAGGGGGAAGTAGAAAAAGAACAAGAAGAGGAAGAAGAAGAGGAGGAAGAACTCTGTTGTGACTCGAAAGGAAAGGAAAGGAAAGGAAAGGAAAGGAAAGGAAAGGAAAGGAAAGGAAAGGAAAGGTAAGGAAAAGGAAGGAAGGGTAAGGAAAGGAAAGGAAAGGAAAGGAAAGGAAAGGAAAGGTAAGGAAAGGAAAGGAAAGGAAAGGAAAGGAAAGGAAAGGAAAGGAAAGGTAAGGAAAAGGAAGGAAGGGAAAGGAAAGGAAAGGGAAAAAGAGAGGAAAGGAAAGGAAAGGAAAGGAAAGGAAAAGGAAGGAAAGGAAAGGAAAGGAAAGGAAAGGAAAGGAAAGGAAAGGAAAGGAAAGGAAAGGAAAGGAAAGGAAAGGAAAGGAAAGGAGGGGAAAGGAAAGGAAAGGAAAAGGAAAGGAAAGGAAAGGAAAGGAAAGGAAAGGAAAGGAAAGGAAAGGAAAGGAAAGGAAAGGAAAGGAAAGGAAAGGAAAGGAGGGGAAAGGAAAGGAAAGGAAAAGGAAAGGAAAGGAAGAAGAGAAAAGGTGTTTAAAAAGGGAAAAGGAGGTAGAAAAGAAATAAAAGAAAAAGGGAGAAGAAGAAGTAGCAGGTGGAGGTAGGGAAGGAGAATCTGAAAACAAAAAAGAAACAGAAGAAGAAAAAGAAGCAAACTGAGAAGAGGAGGAGATGAGGAAGACGGAGGTGAAAAGGAGCAAAATGAAGGAAAGGAAGATGATGAGGAGGAAGGAAAGAGAAGCAAACACACACACTTTCTCACACACTCACACACACTCTTACACACACACACACACACACACACACACACACACACAGGTCTGTACAGGTGTGTCTTCTGGGCTTGGCTCTGCTGCAGAAACGAGATTAGGGACCGGAGCGAAACGCAAACACAAGACGGAGAAAGAGAAAACGCAGTGACGGGGAATCAGAGGAGAGGTGCTTCAGAGGTGAGAGCCATCACAGGAGACACACACACTCTCACACACTCATACACACACTGACACACACAGGCAGGGACTGCAGAGCGTTCACACTTTAACAGAAATCACAAACTTTCCCCACAGGCTGCAACAGAGGAGTGAAAAACACTGATACATCGATATATCCCGATACTTTGACCTGTGATCAAATATCAATACTTCAACTCTTTACATCAATAATTTTGGAAATAAAAAACTCATATTTTAAAGGAGTTGAAAGAACAGTATGCCTTTCATACCTCCCCTGCAGTAGATGGCGCTGATGAGCTACTCCAACGTATGTTTCCCATTAACTATATAATAAATATCTCAAAGTTTGATGATGTGTTGTTTCTCTCTGTTCTTGGCTCAGTCAGCTTAAAATCATTTAAAGTTTATTTTTTACAGTGTAGCAGACTGAGTAAATAATAACCAGAGTCATGTTTTGAGCAATATCAGATTTTTGATGAGTAACGTTGTTTACACCAAGTGACTTTTAACAGTTTCACCAACTGACCACAACTTTCAACCAATCACTTCTTTGGACGTTTTTTCCAAGGATCCCCTGGTTAGCGTAGCATTGGTTAGCTTAATATAAATACTCTGCAATAATATACTATGTAGTATTTTGCAACAATAGAATCAGGCGACTTTTATACTGTCTTTGTAACACAGAGGAGCCAAAAGGATGTCCTGATATCACACTTTCACTCCAGATACGATACTGATACTGCAGCATTGAGTATTGGCCGTTACTGATATTAATCTGATACAATATCAGCATTAAACATGTATACTTTTATGACTTATTCTGTAGTATGTCTGTCATGTTAGAAAAGGCTTAATTAAGTGGTATTATTCAAACACAGAACAGTCGTCAGTAACAGTAGGTCTGAGGAAAAACTGACCCATTTATTATGAACCAATGGGAAAGAGAAACTGCTGATATCAGAGAATTTAGATGGATTCCGATACGATAACGATATTTGTTTTTTTGCTGATATTGGACCAATATCAGATATCAATATCGGACTGGGACACCTCTAGCCAAAACGTACAAAAAGTGCCGTCCTGATTGCAAAATACACTTCACTGCCCTCTAAGGTGGTTACAGCAGGGATGCACAGTATATATAAATATTCTTTTTTTAACCAATATCGATAAATATTGGTTATCGGCCATGAAAGCAATATTAAAGTCAGATATCGGCGTCAAAATTTTCATGTCAGTGCATCCCTACAAAAACATGATAAACTGTCCTTTTGGGAGGCAGATATACACACTGCATGTGTCTATTTTATCTTTTCTTTTTTTTGTCCCTGCTTTTCAAAAAGTCTGAACACCACAGACTAATGTGTTTATTGTTTTTGAGGTTGTTTTTATTTTGTCTACCATTGCACACGATAAAGTGATGAACATGTCATGATCGGCCCCAAGGCACAAAAACTAAACTACTAAAACAGCTGCTTTTATCAGTCGGACCCCCAAGATATGGTCCCCGGACCCTTGGGGGTCTGGGACCACACTTTGAGAAACCCTGAGTCTGTACGAAACACAACATCTGACTTTAAGTATTTCAAAAGCAATAAAATAAAAAAAGCAAAGTTCAATCAAATGGTTAACAAATCATGAGGTTCCTGACATTACTCACCCAAAGGCTGCACACACACACACACACACTGACACACACACACACACACACACACACACACACTGCAAATACTACCAAAGACAAACCAGAGGACCTTTAGACCTTCAGAGCTGAGTTAACAATTAACCAGCTCAATAATCAACAGGAGAAGTAGAAACGTGTGTGTGTGTGTGTGTGTGTGTGTGTGTGTGTGTGTGTGTGTGTGTGTGTGATCCAGACAAACACACATCTCGTTACATAAGAGATAAATCTCTTACCTGTTGCAGAAGAGGTCACGAGGACGAGCCGGGTCGATGGAGAGAGGCCATGAAAGAGAAACAGAGAGAAACACGTTAGTGACCAGCAGCAGGGGACGGGACGTGGCTAACGTCAGAGTGACACTGTCTAAACCCTGGACCACCACATACAACCCTGAACCATCACATCCCCGCCTCCAGACGCCGCTCCTCGCCTCGTTTCAGCCACGCAGAAGAATTAATCTGACAGTGACGGGCGGGAAAAACGGACAGAAAGACGAGCGAGGAGAGCGGTCAGGAGGACGAGGGGACGTGAGAGTGACCTTACTTCCTGTTAGAGGAGTGACAGGATGGCGAGGAGCAGACAGGTGGACGGGAGCGTAAATTGGGAGGAGTGACGGACGCAGCGCGCCGAAAAGACGGGAGTTTGAGCAACGGTGGAACGGGAACGCCTGACACCTCATTAGGAATGAATGAGAGACGGAGCTGGGACACACACACACACACACACACACACACACACATTCACACACACATGAAGGCTCAGTGAGAAATCCCTCCCTGGAGGAGGCGACCAGATGGACAGGTAGGGATGCGGGGAGGAGGAGACGCACAGGAGCGATTCCCTGTTTGCTTTCGTCCTCCTCCAGCTCCTCCTGACGAGGGCCAAGCCTCAGAAACCGATCCAAGCTGGACGGCGACGGAGGGACAGAAGGATGGAGAGACGGAGGAGGAAGAGGAGACAGGGAGAGGCAGAGTGGATGGTGTGTGTGTGTGTGTGTGTGTGCCAGTGCCTGAAATAGGCCTGATGGCAGCTGTCAGCTCCTATCTGACGAAGAGGAGCGCGAGGAGAGCCGGGAAGAGGAGGAGGAGAGACGGAGAGATGACAGAGGAAAAAAGAACAGGTAGGAAAAAAGAGGAAGAGGAGGAAGAGCAGCTCTCATCCCAGAAACACACAACCACGTCAGGAACCCTGTGTTTAAGCTTGTGTGTGTGTGTGTGTTTGTGTGTGTGTGTGTGTGTGTGTGTGTGTGTCACTCCACTCTCACCTCAAACTTCGATTAATCAAAGGCAGACGTGGCAAAGCTGACAGCTTAAGTGTGGACGTTCATACATATGCATCATCCCATTAACATGCAGCATGACGACCACACACACACACACACACTCTTCCTCACACACACTCTACCTCACACACACACACTCTTCATGGCTCGTCCTGCCCTGAGTTCAGCGAGGTTTGGATGAAATGAGGAGTTAATAACAGGATAATGACGGCGAGGCGAGGTGGAGCCGCTGTTCCTCGTTAACATGTTGATTATTTTGCTTTAGTGGAGCAGAAATCTTCATTTTAGGACGTTTAACAGAGCAGACAAACACACACACACACACACACACAAACACACACACACACACACACACACACACACACACAGCAGAACAGACTCTGACTACACCTGTGGTTTGAGTTCAGTCAAAGGTGAGCTCACCTGAAGGGTTTCTGAGCCAAGAAGCACAAATTATTCAGCAAAAATTAAAAAGGAGGTTTGTTTTTCTCATTGAAATTTTTTTTTTTAAGTTTTACTTTTGTGCTTTTTTTGCCTTTATTAAAAAAGCTAAAAGTGGAGGGTCAAGAGTTTGGGAAGACGTGCAGGAAAGGGTTTAACTCAAGCATCCTCTGTACATGGGGCGCACAGCACGGATGGTTCCTTTAATATCTGGAAAGAATCGGTACCAATGGTTGGTACCTGGAAATCTCTATAATTACTCAACGGTACCAATTTTCTGTCCGTTTTTCTGTTAATGTGGTAATAAATATTAATTTGTTTTTTAAGTAAAATATCAAAAAAATGTCCAGTAGGAAAATTGCCTACTCTTCCACTCCCTCACAGGAACTATAGACTGAGTTTGGTTGGTACCTAAAAAAGTACCTTGTTTGGTACCAGTCCCTAGTGCCCAGCAGGGGTGGGAGAATAAAATAAATTCATGTAGGGAGCTCATAAAAAGATCCAACCGTCCAACATTCAGAGCTGATTCAACAAGAGGGAAAGCAGCTACAGTTTAATAGGATTTAAAAATTCACGAAACCAAAATTTAGAACCACATTAAAGGAGCGCTGAATTACAGGTAAAGGTGTCACGATCACCTGGACAGAGACTATGAAGAAGCCAAATCACTCAGTATCTTAAAATAATCTATCAAAGCCAGTTTATTAAAAAAATATAGAGATGAAAAATAATTTAAGCATTTCAAACAAAAAAACAAACAAAATTAAAAAAAAAAAAATAAAAAAAAAAAATAAATTTTGAAAATATATAATTACAAAAAATAAAAAATAATTTAAAAAAGATTTTAAAAAATAATAATTAAAAAAAACCTAAAAAATAAGAGATAATAAAAAAATAAAGAAATAAAAAATAACAAAAAAATAAAAAGAATTTGTCTTTATTTTTTCTTTCATTTGGGGGATATTTTAAAATTAATTTCATCTTTATCTAAATTTTTTTGAGGAAAGTGGCAGATATAATAAAGACTTTTTTCCTCTTCCTGCTCCTTTCCTTGTTTGAGATTTTTTATTTTTACATAGTACTCGTATTATTTTAATAACGTGAATGAAATAAAGACAAACTCAACTAAACTAAACTTCGTTTATCAGCTCGGTTGGAAAAAAGTTACCACTTTTCTCCAGCAGGGGGCAAATTTTTTTTCTTCGACTATCAACTAACGTGACGTCAGATTACCCTGATTGAATCCTATAAAAGGGACGCACGTGACGTTGATTTATGGGTAAAATATGGCTCCTGATATGGTCTGTAGACATCATCAGCATCATTAATTTTCTTTTTCACATGGCTCGGTGTTAGAAAAGCAAACTAAAAACAGAAAAAATCAGATATATCAAAGAATTGCTCTTCGAACTGAAGCAGCAGCCCAACAATCGTGAAAGAATCCTGAGAAAAGCATTTTGTCCCTGGCGTAGCGCACGGTCACAGAGCAAAAGCTGAAAAGTAACGGAGTGGTCAAGTAAAGACGTCTAATTAGACTCAGTCTGAGCCACATCCACCTGACAGGACCAGAAAAATGTCTGAATTCAAGATGGTTAAAGAAAAAAATGATGTAAAAATATCTGCCAGGGGATTACCATACATTCATGTGTTGTTAAATGATGAGAAAGGACAAAAAGCTGAGGCACAGAAACGTTTGTCTGAGAAAGAAAGAAGCGTCTGATTCTCCTAATTTAACCACAGATGGAAGAAAACTTTAGTGATGACTCAAAGGGACAGATTTGACCCCTCCGACTCCCCGTCCTTTGTTCGTCAGACGGTTTCCTACCAGCTAAACAAACATGAAGAATCAGCATCTGCTGCGGATGTGGATCAGAGCGCTCATTAACTCTCCCCCTGTAGAAACCGGCCTGTTGGCGTCCTAATGTACAACAAAGGATTAACCCGCCACTCGAGCAGCGATATTCTGAATAATTAACATCCTTTTTATTTTATTTCCCAGGCGGACAATACGGCGACTCCAAATGCTAATTGAACCACCGTGAAACCGTTTCTGCTCCATCCATCCACTTTGTGTTTGTGTAGCTGGATGGATTGCAGTCGCATCGCCCAACGATTCGTCCCTCAGAGGTGCAGTGAGACGGACCGGGCCCGCCCCCTCAACGAGGTCCTGGACTGATTGTTTTGGTCCCCGGTGAAATTACACGGCCCGATTTCTCCTCCGGCCCAATAAGCTGAAATAAGGGGAGAAGCTTTGGTTTGGAAACGCTGCAGAAACAGGCTCAGATAAGGAGACGGGCACAGACTGACAGGCCGCAGAGGATCCAGAAATACACCAATCACTGAGGAGGAAGAAGAGGGGGTTGATCTAAGAGCAGAAGATGGAGTGATGGAGGAAACAGCCTCAGAAAGCTGAAAGTCATGACTTACAGAGAGGAGAGCACACATCAGAGTGACGTTATCACCGTGTGTGAGTCGATAAATGTCCGTCTGAACAGGAAACAGCTGCTGAGCGTCAGCCGTGAGTTATATCAGAATCATCACACATAACAGCGTCAAGTTTTTAGATTAAATTCTAGGGCTGTCATTTTAACGTGTAAATTAGATTAATTAATTACACCGCTGATTAACGCGTTATAAAAAATAACGCAGATTAATCTGGATCCAAAACCCGCAGGGCGTTCAAAGACACACTTATTTTCAAATGTCTGGCATTTACAAACCGTTTGTCCTACATGAAAAAGTGGTGTTCTCGTCAGATTTTCAAATTCCGACGGTCCCTGAATGTATCACACCTGAGGTCAGCAACATGCTTTAAACCGGGGGGAAGCGAGAGTGGGTCCACATCTCGTTTATTCACACGTCCTTTTTGAAAATCTGCAGAAAATCAACCGTTTGCTCAATTCTGTAAAAAACAGGTAATTTTACACTCTTTACTGCATCAAACAAGCCCTGAATGATCGATAAATGTCCTGTATTTAAATCTAAAGAATTCTTTGAAAATTTCCTTCCATCTTCCTGGTGTCATGTTTCAGCTTGGGGCTGCTCTGCACCAATCAGCAACAGTTTGTGTGTTCAGAGCATGTTAAACTGAGAATACTTCACTTTTCTTTGATCCAAGACTTGAAAAAAGTGTTTGTACATAGTTCCTCACAGTTTTTAGCCTTTAGCCCTGGTTCTCCTGACCTCATAGAAGTATAGAAGTTCATATTGCAGTGAAAATTGAGTCCACATCCAGTAAAAATGTGACAAAAGCAAAAACCGTCCTAAAAATCAAATCAGCTTATCTTAGGTGCAGGACTGTGTAGATTTTGTAAAGATAGAACCATAAAACTTTTTTCATGGGTTCCTTATGCCTCAGGGTACCTAAAAATGTGTTGTATATATTCCCACCTTATTTTTAATGTCTTTTAATGTAATTTTAATGTCCTGGAATTCAAATTCTTTATTTTGGGACCTTAAGCAGATATGAGATTAAAATGCGATTAATTCGATTAATTAATTACAAATCCTGTAATTAATTAGATTAATTTTTTTAATCGCCTGACAGCACTATTAAATTCATTGATTAAAGTCAGATTTTCTGAAGAGAAACCCTAAAATTTAAACTTTATTTACAGAATTCAGACTCTTCCTTAAAAAATTTAAAACTAAACTCCTCAAAACTCTGACTTTTCTACTAATTGTAAGAATTTGGTTTGTTTAGACTCCAAAAAAAATACGTCGAAATAATTTCCTTCTTTCCAGAATATGAAAAACTGCAAAAATTGACCAAAACATTTCTGTCTTCTTTACAGACCTACATGCCAACAGCAGCTGATTTAAAGGCCAAACTTGTGCCGTCTGTCTCCGTTTTGTTCTCCACCAAGGACTGGATCAAACAGACAGAATCTTAAAGGTCCCATATTCTGCAAAAATCTCTTTATTAAGTCTTTTAGTGAAACGTGTGGGTCTTTGTCTTTCCTCCCAGCCCACAAAATGTGATATTTAATGACCAAACCTGTTCTTAGTAGAGCTTGTGAATGTAAAATCCTGACCTAAAACCAGCTGTTTGGATTTTGGGGAAACACTTCTGTTCAGCTGCTGTCCCTTTAAAGCTCCCCACCCCAAAAACCCCCTTTGTCCTGATTGGCTGGCTCACAGTTTGAGGCCCCGCCCCTCCAATGTTAGGAGACGACCTCATCAACACCACTTTGATACCTCCTCCCACTAACTAACGCACATAGCTCTTTGTAGCTTTAGCATGTCAGCTAACCTCACAACCTGTTGACCGTGTGGCACAGCGCCGGTGTTCAGAGCGTTTTTGCGTCCCTGACAGAATGAACCTGAACCATGAGCTGTGCGGGGCTGAAGGGTTCAGAGAGCAGGGAGTTCAGCGCAGACGGAGGAAGAGTCTGAAGCAGCTTTAATGAACCCATTACATGAAGATTTAAATCACCGACCTCTCTCCTGAACAGAGGAGCGCCGTTCATCACACGGAGAAATCTCTGACTGCTGTATTTTTCATGATTTCTCACAACAGCAGCCTCCACTTCTCCTCACACTCCCTCCCCGCTCAGACTGCACGATGAATCATTGGAAGAAAAGGCAATTCAATACTGACTGCTGCACTTTCCAAATCACCTGAGGCTGCCCGTTTGTTATTAAAGAGGAGAAAAACATATTTCAGACGGCTTCCTGCTCAACTTAATTTGCTGCTGTGAAGAATCTGCTGGCCGATAAACAAAGACAGGAAGGAGAAAATCCTCCAGTTCACCGAGAGCGAGCAGAACGCAGACGTGTCTGATTCACCTTCATTCAGTCACTGAGCGTCACGTTAAAACGGCGAATTATCGTAACGGAAAGACACAAAGAAAGTCATCAGTCAAAGAGCTCAAAGTCTACGACAAACACAACATGTTTCTGTAAGTCATGACACTCTGATCTTGGAGCTGCTGTTTTATTCTGACCCCTTTTTAACAGCAGGAACTTTCCTCAGGCACCAGGAACTTTTAAAGGAAACATCAGCTTTTCAATGAAAGGAACCAGGAACCAAGGACTTTTTGAGAAACAATGAGCTTTTTAACTAGAGGGACTCTCCAAAAACTATTGACTTCTTGAGGAGCTATTAGCTTTACAATCACAGGAACTAAAGACTTTTGAGAGATTGTTAGCCTTTTCTAGAACAGGAACTTTTACCAAGAACCAGGGACTCTCAATGAACTATGAGCCTTTTGGCCTCAGGAAATTTCCCCAGGAACTTTTTGAGAAAATATGAGCTTTTCAACTGCAAGAACTCTTGCCAAGAACTAAGGACTGCCAAAGAACTATGAACCTTATGATCACAGGAAACCCCCAGGAACTAGGGCCTTTTGAGGAAATATGAGCTTCTTAAACATCAGGAACTTTTTCCAAGACCTTTTTAGACCTCTGAGCTTTTACACCATATGAAGATATAGGTACTTTTGAGGAACTTTGAGCCTTTGGACCCAGGAACTTTCTCAAAAAAATTGGATACTAAGGATATTTTAAGGAAATAGGAGCCTTTCAACCACAGGAACTTTCTTAAAGGACTAAAGACTGCTTTCGGAACCCAGAACCTTAATAGTGGAGGAACTTTTCCAGGAAATTTTGGATTTCTTGAGAAACTACAATGCTTCTCACCACAGGAACTTGCCCCAGGAACTTTTTTGAGGAACTATTAGCTTTTTCATCAGAGGGAATTTCACAGACGTTTTGAGGAACCTTGAGCAAATCGACAGCAGGAACTAAGGACAGTTTGAGGAACTATGAGCCTTTCAACCAGAGGAACTTTCTCTGAGGACTAAAGACTGCTTTTCGGAACCAAGAACACTTTTAGTGTGGGAACTTTCCAATGAAATTCAGGATTTCTAGAGGAACTACAAGCCTTTTGAGCACTAAACTTGCCCCAGGAACTTTTTTTGGGGAGCTTTTAATGCTTTTATCACTGGAAATTTCATTGATGTTTTGGGGAACCTTAAGCAAATTGACTTCAGGAACTTTCCCCAGGAACTAAGAATATTTTAAGGGACTATGAGCCTTTCAACCTCAAGAACTTTCTCTGAAGAGTTAAGACTGCTTTTCGGAGCTAAGAATCTTTTTAGTGCAGGAACTTTCACAGGAAATTTTAGATTCTTTGAGGAACTAAAAGTCTTTTGACCACAGGAACTTGCCCCCGGGACTTTTTGAGGAACTGTTAGCTTTTTTTTTTTGAGAGAGAGAGGAATTCATAGGCATTTTGAGGAACCTTGAGCAAAGCAACAGCAGGAACTAAGAACATTTTGAGGAACTATGAGCCTTTCAACCGCAGGAACTTTCTCAGAGGACTAAAGACTGCTTTCCGGAGCCAAGAACACTTTTAGTGGAGGAACTTTCCAAGAAAATTCAGGATTTCTTGAGGAACTAAACACCTTTTCACCACAGGAACTTGCCCCAGGAACTTTTTTGAGGAGCTTTCTTATCATAGATGTTTTGAGGAACCTTGAGCAAATCAACAGCAGGAACTTTCTCCGGGGTCCAGGGAAGATTTGAGGAAATACGAGCTTTCCCAACTGCTGCGTCACTGTCTCGTCCTCTTTTGAATGTTTTATCACCACTTTAAACGTCTGCAGGAGTAAACGCGCCGTCAGAGAGTTCCCTTTAGAGACGTGAGGTAAACACGGAGTGAAGTCGTCAAGTTTTGACTGAAATCTTCTTTTAAAGCTGTAAAAACGAGGAGCTAAGGACGGAGCGGGGACACTGAGATAAAAAAAGAGACAGTGCGGGTGTTTTGGTGATGAACTCTGGATACTTGATGTCCTGGAACTAAACTCCTCACGCAGCCTGTAATTATCATGCTAATGCTGTCAGAAGTGATGAATCAGAGCGCTGTGTCTCTGCAGTTTGTGCCGCAGAGCGCGCCGCTGAAAGAAGTTGTAAAGGGCATTGTAACGGACCCCTGTGTGCAGTTGTTCACTTGAAGCACTTCAGACAAGACTCCAAAAGGCCAGAACAGCATGTCCGACCTTTTCACCCCGACCCACACACACACACACACTCACAGACACTCACACACTCACACACACACACAGAGTCTGAAACGCCAAAAGGCTGACCTCTTTACGCTGATTAACATTCCTGGGGTGGGGGAGGGGCAGATGAAGAGATACTTTCCCTCACCTTCGTGCCCTCTGCTTCTTCCTCCATCTTTGCGTCTCTTTTCGCTCTTTACCTCCGACCGCTCGCTCCTCGTCTTCCTCGCTGTCTGTTTGCCCACTCCAAACGTAATTATCCCTCCCCTCCAATTTCCTGCGCTGCGGCGCTGCTTTTATTAAGCTCTTTCCGTCTTTCCGACTTCATTTCCATTTTTCCCGCTGTAAGGTTAATGTGCCCCTGCATGTGTGTGTGTGTGTGTGTGTTGTTAAGGCATGTTGTGGCAGGCCCCGTTAGTCAACCTGACTGAGTCACCACATTGGACCGAGTGTGAGCACGTCACTCACACACACACACACACAGAAAGTGATGAATATGCTCTCGTTCTGGCGATCAGGATAATAAAAACAGGAAAATGAAAAATGGGTGTTTCATTAGCTGCTCCACACCTCGACTGCTTTATTAAGACCTGTGACTCACGGACAACTCCACACCTGCTCTCTCAAGGCCTTTAACGGTCTTTGTGTGTACGGGCACACTCGTAGCTGTTCCAGATTTTGCAAAAATCATGAATCAGGATCAAATTCACAGACCATCATTCAATCACTGTTTGTTACGTTAAGACAGAGAATTATCAGTACATGTGGAAAGACAAAAGTATCAAGAAAAAAACCAGGAAAACAAATACAAATAAAAATATGATGATTATAATTGAAAAAAAAGGACAAAAAGACAAAATAATAATTATCAAATAAAACTAAAAAAAACTAAAAAATACAATTAAAAATGATAAAATAATAATTGTAAAATATAGATTAAAAAACTTAAAAAAATAATTACAATGATAAAATAGTAATTATATAATATGATTAAAATATAAATTAAATATGATAAAATAAAAATTGTTTAATATAAATAAAAAACAAAAAATACAACTAAAAATGATAAAATAATAATTATATAATATATATTAAAAACTAAAAAATTTAATTACAAATGATGAATTAATAATTATATAATATAATTAAAAAACAAAAAAAATTAAAAGTGATAAAATAATAATTATTAAATATAAATAACAAAACAAAAAAATAAAACTAAAAATGACAAAATAATAATTATATGATATATATTAAAAAACAAAAAAAAATAATAACAAATGATAAAACAATAATTATATAATATAATTAAAAAACAAAAAATAAAATTAAAAATGATACAATTATTATTTTATTATATAATTAATTAACTTAATTTCATTAATTTCTATTTTTTAATTAATTTAAATTAAATTTATTAAATTAATTTTAGTGAAACCTTCTTAAAAAAATTCTGGGAAAGGCTTCATGTGTGAACAGGCAGAATTTGAGCCAGATTTTACCTGAGTTAAATTTCTTAAAAGGTCTGCAAAAAATACTTTTTATTATCAGGAGAAGGAGAATTCTCATATGTGTGAATGAACTGAAAACTTTTTAAGAAAAATTTCTGAAAATTGTCAGGAGTGCATGTGTGAAAGCAGCTAACTTTATCCTCAAAGTGAGTCTGGAGGGATGTAATTAGCTTGTGTGAACTGAGGATTTCTTGATGGTGTTTTGAGAATCAGGGGAGAAACTGAGGAATCAGCTGATCGCACACAAACATGTTCTTTCACTTCCTCAAAGTTGAAACTGTGACAGAGAAAGCCACCCTCTTTAAACCTCTCAACCTCCTCCAGCAACTTCCTGAGAAGCGAGAAATATCTGATCGCTCTTTAGCGTCAGCGTCGTGAGAAACAGAAAGAAAAAACACCGGCACGCCGAGCAGAAAAGGTTAAAGACTTTCCAACATGCTCTGACAAAAAGAAGGTGAGTCACAAAGGAAAGAGAAAGCTCCTCTGCTGCGTGTAAACAGACTGAGGCATGTGGCACTCGGAGCGTGACAGACTCTGACTCCTGACTGGAGGCAGAAAAACAAATAAACCAAGAATAATGAAGAGAAGCACCTACGAGCGACGCATCTTTACAAGCCAGGCGAGCGTGTGGGCATGACCACATGTCAGGAGGAAACACTCACACAGAGACGGAGAGAGTGCATATCTCTGTTTCTCTACGTGTGTGTGTGTGTGTGTGTGTGAGAGCCAGACTCCAGCTGAGAGGGGAAGCAATAGCAATTCCCACTGACCTGAAAACCAGAGCACTCGCCACCTCGAAAAACACAGAG
Source organism: Halichoeres trimaculatus (assembly GCF_033239565.1). Lineage (NCBI taxonomy): Eukaryota > Metazoa > Chordata > Actinopteri > Labriformes > Labridae > Halichoeres > Halichoeres trimaculatus. The sequence continues at coordinate 30,453,050 of NW_027437195.1, forward strand.
AGACGGGAAAAGACGGAGAATGTCAGTGAGCACGAGGAGTATGGAAGGCAAGGTTAGGCAGACTTCAACACACACACACACACACACAGGAACACACACACTTACACACACAGGTGCAGAGAGGGATTACTGCGAGGAACAGGCTTCAACACTCCTTTGTGTCAAAAGAAAACGGAGAGAAAGGGAAGAAGGGATCAAGTTTGCAGCGTGCACACACCCAGCAGCACAAAAACAACAACAGAGAAGAAGAGTGTGTGTGTGTAGCAGTGTGTAGGAGTGTGTAGGAGTGAGTGTGTGTCCCATCTCTAGCTTTTTGTGACTCCCCGAGGTTCCCCGCGGTCAAGAGCGGATCCTCTTTCTCTCTCGTGCCCTCTTTTCATGCACTCCTCTCCTCCTTTATACACTCCCTCCTCGTCCCCTCCCCGTCTCTTAGCGCGGCGCTGAATGGCGTCCTCTTTCTCCGATGAGTGACTGATGAATGGGCGAGCGCTTTGAAGTCAAGAGTCACAGCAAGCGCCGGTCAAGCGTGAAGAGATGCCCGGACAAAGGAGGAGGCAGAGGAAGGAAAGGAAGGGAAGGAAGGGAAGGAGGGTATTCAGCGAGGGGAAAACGTCAAACAGCGAACATCCATAAAGTCAGTGTTTGAGTCTCTGGAGCTAAACATGCAAAACAAAACAGAAAAAATCAAGCATCAGGCTCGCAGGAAGTCACCCCGACATGGCGGAGTGACATCTTCCTGGAAGCGGAGCCTGGCGGGCTCAGGCGGAGGTCTGAGGGCTCCCTACGGGCCCCGGATGCCTCCAGCTTCCCTTTAATCGCTATGGACACGGAGCACAAACAGATTGCTTATGGAGTTGATTTATTTGACAGCGCGCTCCTGATTTAACGGCTCGGGGTGGTTTTCTGCTGGTTTCAAAGCGTTGCAGGCATTGTTTTGGTTTCTGTAAATGATTCTCCTCTCCGTCTCCAGCCCTGGCGTTTCTCCTTTGTTTCGTCTAAACACGTCAGCGCTTTAACTGCAGCGCTTACTGACGCAGACCTCTGTCTGTGTGCAGAAGGACTTTCTTCAAATGACTTCTCTGGTTAATGAGCTCAGAGGAACTGGCTCCAGTGTTCCCGGGACATCAACAACAACAACAGCCCTCTGCAGAGAGCTCTCCCAGTGAGGAGCTCCCCCAGCGAGGAGCTCCTCACTGGGGGAGCTCCTCGCTGCTTCCTGTTAGAAACTTTAAGCAAACACTGACTCCCTGATCTGTGCTCCAGTTTACAGCACAAAAAAAATAAGATTCAAACTCGTTCAAACTGATAAGATATGGCACTTAGAGTTGGAGATAATATACTCGATATATTGTGGGTTGCTGCACGTGACGTGTTTGTAATGACCATCGAAAAACTTTCCTTTATGTGTTTCTGTGTTTGAAGAGAAGGGAAAAGTTGCTTGCATTTCTTGTCAGCTGCAGGTTTGGGGGTTTGCAAATTTTAAAAGTCCAACTGAAACATCTGCTAGGATTGTTAAAGGTCCCATATTCTGCAAAAATCCCTTTATCAAGTCTTTTAGTGAAATGTGTGGGTCTTTGTCTTTCCTCCCAGCCCACAAAATGTGATATTTAATGACCAAACATGCACTTAGTAGAGCTTGTGAATGTAAAATCCTGACCTAAAATGAGCTGTTTGGATTTTGGGGATTTGCCGACGTCAGCGGTTGAAGCCAAAGTTGAAGAGCCATCACTGCTCTGTTTTTGGCAGTAAACAGCCACATAGCTCCATGCTCAAGCTTCCCATCTCAGAAGAAGACAGACTAAGTGTCTAGAGTTCATTTATCAGGAAATGTTCCAGCTACACTCAGTAAAACTGAGCATGTGTGTGCTAGTCACTTCACGGCCGACTGCTTTTCCAACTTTGGACAGTCCAACAGAGGGCTAGCCAATAGACTGGTCCTGAATCCAGGCGCATTACCAACCATCCTCCAACAAACCTGGGACCCTGGAAATGTGAGTATTTTAAATGCTGTGTGCTGTGGAGCAGATGGAAGAGCTTTTCCTCAGTGTCCCCCCTGTCTCTGTGTTAGCTTCAGGATGCTAACTTTAGCTGCTGTTAGCCTGTTGTTTTAGCCTGTAATGTTACAGTAAACGAGCTTCGCTGTTTTCTAAACATTGTGCACTCGGAGCTCGTGGCGCCGCTCTCAGTGACGTGGAAGAGCGGGGCGGTATCAGCGGTGGCTCATTTACATATGAAGGCCACGCCCACTAAATCAGAGCGTTCTGAACAGAGGGGCTATGAGAGCCTGGAAACAATGCTGCTGTGCTTGATTTATTGGCTTTTTGGACCAAAACATGTTACTACCATTTCATGAAGACATCAATGATCCAGATTAAACTGCAGAAAAGGAGCAGGAGATGGGAGCTTTAAACTGGTGAATTTAAAATCTATTTAGTAATTTAAAGGAGAAATCATTATATCCAGATGTGTAGCATGATTAAGCTTAAAAATATCTCTTATGGGCAGATCTTCTTCTTGGCCGTCAGTGGGCGGGGCCAGTTGACATCATATTCCCTAATGTGATTGGCTGTGGTCTTTTGTCTGAAGAAAGTAAAAAAGGAAAAGCAGTGAAACGTTAAATTCTCCTGAAAGATCCCAGAAAAAGGGCAACGGCTGACGACGTCTGCCTAAAAAAAAAATCTGCTGGCCTGGATGCTCGACTTTAGAGCTTTAGTATTTTATCATCATCTAAAAATCTCTGATCTGTCGACCCCAGGGCTTGTTGGTGTTTAGTGAAACACAGATTTACTACAGGGATAGGTATCAGCTCAGTTAAATTAATAAAGTAAAGTGATGAACATCACAAGAGGAAAAGTTATCATTTGGTCATTCAGACCTGCTGACAACGAGAATGATTTTCATTTTTCAGGGGAAATCACAAACTTTAAGTATTTAAATAAGTGAAAAAAAGAAAGAAATAGAAACACATCAGAATATAAAACAATAACACTCTGTGTTTTGCATATCAAAGCCGGTGACTCACCAGATGTAAATCAACTCTTTCTACTTTGCTCAACTTTCCTCTTGTTCACCTCGCCTTCACACAGAGACTCCTCTGGACTCCAACAGAAACGGATCAGACATGATCCTGCATCCGTACTCAACTGGTCTGTCTGAGGGACCCACCATCAATCAATCAATCTTTATTTGTAAAGCACTAAATCATAACAAATGTTATCTCAAGAGACACATTTTATTAGCAGAAACCCAACATCAAGACAAGATAAGGAGTCTGATCTTATCTTAACCCACCATGAGTACAGGACTTGGCAGCATTTAGAAAGTTACAACAGCAAGGAACAACTTCCCTTTAACAGGCAGAAACCTCGGACAGAACCAGACTCATGTTAGACAGACATCTGAGGAGACTGTGTTGGGACCCAGAATCAAGCCCAAGTCCTGAGTGTTCCCAAGCTACGACCCAAAGTCCAGTTATGATAGCACACGGGTTTTCAACCTGCGGCTCTGGAGCCTCATGTGGCTCTTTGACGCCTTTGCAGTGGCTCCTTGGACTCATTTTACTGCCAACATGCTGGCTAAAGATACATGCTTCATTTGTGGGAAAATTACATAAATAGGTTAGCAAACAATGAAAAACTATATGTTGAGAAATATTACCAATAAATGTGATTAAAATTCATGTATTCTTTGGAAAAAAAAGTGGAATTTTGCAAACTGATAGAATTTATTTTTTTTGTAATTTTTGCAAATTTTTTAAATTTTGTTTTTTTACCTTTGCATTTTTTTTATTTTTTGCAATTTTTTTGTCACTTCATTTTTTTGAATTCTTGCAAATCTGTATAAAATCTAATTTGCTTGCAATTTTTCATTTCTATTTTTTTTAATTGTTGCAAATTTATTATATTTCAAAATTTTTGCAAGTCCAGCAAATTTTTGTAATTAATTTTTTGGGACATTTTTGCATTTTTGGCAAATTTTTTAAAATATTTTTGGGGACATTATTGCAAGTTTGGCATTTTTTAATTAATTTTTTGGGACATTTTTGTAAGTTTGGCAAATTTTTTTAATTAATTTTTTGGGACATTTTTGCATTTAAAAATAACTTTTTTTTTTTTTTTTGCAAATTTTTGACATTTTTAACTTTTTTGACATTTTTTTTTTATTTATTAAGCAGAAAAAAATAAGACGTCATATGTGCAGTTTCATAAATACAAAAACCTTCTAGTCTAGATCATTATTCACTACATTTTAAGATTGATGGCATCCAATGCATCAAAAGTCCCCTTCAAAATAAAAGCACAAATTTTTTCGCATTATTAATTTTAGCTTGAGTGAAACCCTGTGACCCACTTGTGGGTGTTTGTTGCTCGTGTGATACAGCTGTGGATGTTTTTCTCTGTTTCAGGGGAGATAAGATGATTACTGAACTTCACATTTTGACCAAATTAAAACTATAAGTTACACAGAAAGTCTTTATTACAGATTGAAGAAACATGAAGCAGCAGCAGGGAGCATCACACCTGTATTGTCTTAACTCTTGTACCTAAATCCAGAAGCTACAGCTCTGCCTCTACCTGCTGTCCAGTGTCTAAATAAAAACATGACAAACTCATTTTTTTCATGTATCAACGGCTGAAGTTTCAGTTTGAGCGCCGTCCTGTTGTTGCGTTTGTGGTGGTTTGGATTTCTCAGGAGCACTCAGGCGCGATAAGGTCGATAAGAGAGCGTAAACAGCATACTTCAGCTGATAACACCGTCCTGATGACCGCGTTCAAACCACACAACAGAAACCAGGCGGAGATAAAGACTGAACCAGCCCTAACCTGTCCTGACCTGACCTCACAGTCCGGCCTCACAGGGACCAGGTTTCTCCTCCTGTTAGACTCTGAGGATCTGATCTCTGCTCCACTTTAAGGACAGATCTGAACCCGTGATGTTTCCTTCCTCCTTTCATGATCCCGTCTCTTAAATGTGACAACATTTGGCTTTCTGCGCGGCGTATAAATCCTGAGGATGATCTAATAGACTCCTCCAGCCGTCTCTGACAGAGGAACATAAAGTGTGAAAAATGGGCGCCGGTGGAGGTTTAGTTCCTCGCCGTGACGCGCTGACAGGCAGCAGAAGGCTGTCGGCGGTCGTTTGACAGAAACCGAGGATCAGACCGGCGACGCCAGCGTCACACGGCGGCTTCCTAAACGTCACTTATCGGGGTTTCATACGAGAGGAAGCTGAGCAGGTGTGAAGGCCCGGCGCTCTGATATTCTCTTTGTAACTCAGAGATCACACCAAGACCACCACCGCGTATGTGTGTGTGTGTGTGTGTGTGTGTGTGTGTGTGTGTGTGTGTGAGGAAGACTCAGAGAAAAAGAAGAGGAGGGATTTTCTACAGAGCGCTTCCCCAGAGAGGAGGAGAGGAGACTGCACTCCTCTCGTGTTTATCTCAATCTCACATCGGATCAGATCGCTGGTGGATAAAAGCACTTCCTGACACATCACTTCCTCTCCCCGGAGGATGCTGACACGCGCTGGGAAGCCAAAACGGCGTGCTGGTGGCGCGGAGGGACTTTTTTTTTTGACAGGAGCGACAGAGAGAAGCTCAGAGAGGAAACCGAAGAGGTGAAACCTGCAGCGATGGCCCAGATCCACGAGGCGCTGCGAGGAGGAGGAGGAGGAGGAGGAGGAGGAGGAGGAGGCAGACAGGAGGTGAAGAGACTCTAAGAATAGTGTAACTGGATTAGCCTTAACACTGACCTTTATTCAGCAGAGCGACACTCCCCGCTCGCTGCTGTTACAGGAGAGCTTTGTCCTACTTTAACCGCGGCCTTCGGCTCATCAAAGAGCCGCGCTCAGGTTTCCAGGTGAGGAGACTTAACCCTTCACTGACCACGCCCCCAAACCAGACAGGAAGTTCCTCTTCATCATTAACAACATGGAGTTAATGTTTGATTAAAGACTGGACTCATTTCCTCCAATAAATCAAAATAAAGCTGAGTGTTTACATCCTGGATTTCACAACGATGGATTTGGCAGGAAGCGTCAAATCTGGACTTTTCTGTCCCAGTTTTTAAAAGAAACCAAAACACGCTGGTTTCAGAGAAGTAAATGATGAATTAATGAGTCAGTCTACAAAAGTCCATGCACTTTTTAACGCTGCAGGTCCAACAACAGGTCCTAAAACTGCCTCAAAGCCTGGTTTATATCTCCACATCACAGCTGACAGGATCCTCCTCCCAAATGGAAATACACTGAAATGAAGCAGCTGTTGTTTTCCCCCAAAGCTGAATAGTCACTGTACGATGAATATCAACATGTATCAGCTGCAATATAACATAATACACTTGAAATCGCTGTAAAAAAAGCAGAGATGTAGCGGGAACAGGCGATCAAACAGACGACACCTCCCCCATGACCAACGGTCTTCAACCTGTGGCCCTGGAGCCTCATGGGGCTCCTTTGAATTTATTATAGTAAATAAAAAATGATAAGTTGAGGACATTATTCGTATATGTGATCAAATTTTAATTTTTTTTTTTTTCCTCAAACTGATGAAATTTCAATTTTGGGGGTTTTTTAATCGTTTTTAAAATTTCACAATTGTTTGAAAGTTTTTAACATTTTTGGCATTGTGGAATTGCAGTTTTTGTAGTTTTTAAGTTAAGAACTTTCCCAATTTTTTTTCAATTTTCTGAAAATTCTCTTTTTTGAAATTTAAATGATCAAAATTTGTTGCATTTTTTTTTTTCAAATTTTTGAAATAAGACTTTGTTTTTCAACTCTTGACAATGTGTTTAAAATAATCTGATTTCATTTTTAAAATAATGGTGCAAATTTATCAAATTAATTTTTTTTGCCAGTTTTGCAAATTTTAGCAATTCCCAATTTTGGACATTTTTGCAGTTCTTAACTTTATGATTTGATATTTGTTGCAAGTTTCTTCAAACTTAACCATTTTTTGACATTTTGAAACTGCAGCTTTTGCAGTTTTTAAGTTTCAAACTTTTTCTAATTTTTTGCAAAAATTTTTAAAAACTCATTTTTTAAAATTTTGATCAAAATTTGCTGCCATTTTTTTTTTCCCATTTTTGGAAATAAGAATATTTCTAATTCTACAAAATTTGTTTGATATTTTCTTTCATTTATTTCATTTTTCAAAATTGAAAACTACTAAATTTCCATTTTTTGACATTTTTGCAGTTTTTATTAATTAACATTTTAGTTATTTATTTTCATTTAACTTTTTTTCAAATTTTTTAAATTTTAAACTTTTTTACATTTTTGCCAATTTATTTAGCATTAAGAACTAAGACATCAGTTGTACAATTTTCTTTGTTTTAAAACACTGATAATTATTCACTAGATTCGAACTATGTATAGTTTTAGACATTTTTTTGTCTTTATTGTGAAGATAAAGTAGATTTTGTGGCTCCTGAATGACTTTAATCCAGTTGAGCTGAGGAAAAACGGCTCCTATGAAGGTAAAGGTTTTAGACCTCTGCTCATGGGTCTGAGAGAAAGAGCAAAGAGAAGTTGTCATGGTGATCCAAAATCAACGTTTGTAATAAAACTAACTTAATGACTGACTTTATAATACAATGTGCACAAATTTCTGCTAAAGGAAAAACTTGACGTCGTCTTTTGAAGTGTGTGAGCCTGAACCTGCTGAGCAGTATTTACCCAGCAGACGCCGTCAGTCAGAAGTCGCTAAACGCTCTTTATTACAGCCGGTCACATCAACAGGAGAGTTTTCTGTGCTGTTAGCAGACATGTCGTGGTTTTCCCGCGGCTGGGGGAGATGTTTGCATGAGCAACTCTGTGCACAGAGTTCACATGCAAAACAGAGACGGAGAAACACGACACGGCGAACAGGGAGGCAGCAGATTACAGGAAACATGAAAACTACAGATACGAAACCTCTGAGCAGAGTCTGAGTTTGTTTCTTTTCACAGGGTCAGGATAAAAACAGACCTTTTCATATAAAGAAAACTAAATGTGAGCTGATACTTTCTTATTCCTCTTCATCAATCCAGATTAATCCTCAGATTTTATTTCAGAACAAAGTCCACATCTCAGAGAGCGCAGGCAGAAAAACAACATTATGTATTTTCCTGACATCTCCAGCCGCAGGGAGCAGGAAGACTGAAAAGCAATGTAAGTAACAGAGGCACTTTTCATCTGTGGTTTACCCCACACACACACACACACACACACACACACACACACACACACACACTCACACATCGAATCACCACACAGGCTTGTGAACACAGATCACACAGGCCACACTTTCACACAGCAGCAACTGGACACATGCAACTCCTGCCTGAATGCACAGATGAAGCACACACACACACACACACACACACACACACACACACACACACACTCTGATAACGTGTGCAGCTTCAGGAGCAGCTCTGCCCTCAAGCTCAGCGCACAAACCCAGAGCAGCCGAACGAGGAATCTGCTTTTTTCTGTCTTTCCATGAACAGCGTCAGCACACACACACACACACACACACTCACACACACACACACACACACGTGAGTGTGTGTAAAATGTGCAAACACACTTCGATACACAGAGACAGCACCGTGCAGGGCAGGAAATGATGGCGGGATGATGGGTAAAGGCTGCAGACACAACGCCGTCATTCATTCTGTGTTTTTTGGGGGGGCTGGTAAAAGTCACTCTGGACCAATCAGACGAAGCTCCGCCCACTGGTTCAACAAGGCGGCTTTAGATTAGCATTTTTCCCACAATTCAATTAGCACGGCTGTCAGCCTCAACCATCTCTCTCTCACACACACACACACACACACACACACACACACTCATGAATAGATGCATTTAATCATAAAACACAACGCCAGTGGAAAACGTTTTTGTTTGTGTTCGTGGCGCTCACGCTGAGGGCCACTTCCTGTCTGGACAGACAGCGCCAGTGATGCGTGATGGTTGCAGACTGATAATAGAGGCGAGGCCAAACCAGATTTAGGACCCAGGACCCGGATCAGGCTCAGACTCTGCCTCCGCTCCGACCCGCCTAATGACTCCCGCTCGCCGCTTGTCTGATTAATCGCCTGTAATCCCATTCTCATGGATAGCATACCATAGCATCCCCCAGCTCTGCTCATTAACACGCCCGCTAATCAGCCCGGCTAGCAAAGCTAATGCTAGGCTAGGCTAATCAATAGGCAGTAATCCTGTTGGCGGAGCTGCTGCAGCGTAGCGCCGCTCATTAGCAGCCATAGAAATGTCTGCTAATCACTCTCAGCACGGCTATTTGTCCACAGGGCCGCAGAGTCACGGCGAGGGTGGCGAGGAGGAGGAGGAGGAGGAGGAGGGGTGACATTTGACAGTCGGGGGAAGAGACAGAGTGACACACAGAGTCACGGAGGCTGTGTAATGATTAAGAAACACATCAGTCTTTTTCGCCGTCTCTCTGGTCCCGCTGCTCCACGCCGTTCAGGTTTTATCAATCAATGAAAAACACGCTCCGATCCATAACGGCTGATCGATAACGGAGGCTGGAGCGACGGTCGTCAGCGGTCAGGCGGATCCCTCTCCCCGTGCTGTCTTTAAAGCTCGCTGAGGTGAAACAGCCGAGGTCGATCGATGCAGGAAGCAAGCGTCGCTCAGGCCGCCTGATGGGGACGCTCACTTCCTGTCGACACCAGGATCTCTGACGGTGTGTGTGTGTGTCGTCTCCCCAGCGCCGCACGTTTCTGTGACCTGATGCTGAACCTGAGCTGAACTCCCGTGGAGCAGCAGCCGAGCGCGGCCTGTCAGCACTCGAGGAGCAGAAACACTCGCGCCCTTCCCTTCGTGTGAGTTAGCGTGTTTGTTTGTTAGCGTGTGTGTTAGCGTGTGTGTCATCCATCCTCTCAGTGAAGGGCAGAGCGTGAAGCTCAGAGATCCACTCGCCGCGGAGCGTTATCTGCTTTCTGCTGGCTGAATCCAGACGCTGTTTGGAGCGGGCGCTTGTGATTTATGGAACAAATAAGTTGGTTTACAGAGTTTCTCTCTGAGTAGCGTGAGACGAAATGAGAGCTGTGCTGTGACGACCACACGCTGTAATGAAATCTGCTGCAGCGCGGCCTCAGAGTCACGATGACAGCTCGGCTCCCACTGCCATCAAAGGGTTAGCATTGACTTTAAACTGATCTGATTTTACTCTTTGGTTCCCAATCTGTGGGCTGTGACCCCTGAAAGAGCACGTAAAACGTTTAAAGAGGAACTGATGATAAAGATTTAAAAAGGATGTGAAATCAGTTTGAAGCTGACATTATATCATCTCCACAGAGTCCAGGCTGTGTGAAGAGGAGTTTAAATCCTGGCAGATATGTAAAACAAGAAAAAATCAAGTCTACAAACATCTGGACTGTGCTTAAAATGTACGGATTTATTGTCGTTTTCAGGTCGAAATTGTCTAAAAATCAAATCCAGATCCTGATCCTGCAACAAAAACATCCTGACATGTTTTTCATCACAGTGCCCCCTAATGGAGAACATGAGGGACACCTGAGGGACAGGTGAGCTGTGATGACGGAAAGAGGATGTCTGAGCTCACTTAGTCACTGATTTTTACAGAAAACACCAACATTTACAAACACAGCGTTCACATTACTTTGGCGATTATTAAACAGGGCTGGGCATCGTTAAGGTCTTAGCTCCAAAATCAATTGGATTAGATATTGATTGAAATACTTCAATGTGGGTACGTTAAGAAGTAGAAATGCAAAAAAAAGAAAGAAAGAAAATACATGATGGAGCTAAAACAAACCAACGACTGAGTTGCTGATTTTGTTATTGATTAATAATCACCATTTGAATTAAAGATGTAGGGATTTGTTTTTATCAAAATTCAAAAATATATATATTAAAAGTGAATGATAAAACTAGCAACTGTCAGAGGTTAAGTATTTTTTTAATAAACTGAAGTGAAAAATTAAACGGTTTAACTGATAACTCTCTCTGGTTCATTTATGTTGACTGAAAAGGACCTGGCGCACATTTGCTGAGGTGTTAAACAGCAGCAATTAGCGCCAACTAGTGGTGAGGAGGACTTACTCGATGTAAGACTTTTTTCGCCTAGAGTATCTGCAGCCTTCACAAAGACGGATACCTTGAAAAAAGTCTGGTATCGGCCCAACACTGATACCTGGTACAGGTACTTGCCCATCTCTAATTTGAATATAATTAGATATGAAGGTGGAAGTTTTTTCCCTCGTCTTTACTTTTCACTTCCTCTCTGTAAAACCATATTTCTACTTGTTGATACCTTAAGACAGTTGAGTGTATCGTCCTGTCCTGTTTGTTGTAAATGAAGGAGTTGTTTTAGTTTGGAAGTTTTCCAGTTTAGTGAATCTAAAATGTTTTTTCCTTTTCTGTACCCACCTCATAAACAGAAAATCTTATCAAATATTTAACAAAAAAAATAAAAGAAATATATTTTCAAAAAAAATTCTCTGTTGTTAATTTCTAAACATTTATTTTCATGCCTGTGTGAATACAGCCGTACATCGCGAGGGATGGGAACCTTTCACAGTTGAAACGACACAGTACCAATGCCCTGTACCTGGCAATCGATACCGGTACTCAATGGTACTGATTTCCAGTACTTTTTTGTGTTTATGTGGTAAAAAATATCAATTTGTTTAATAATAAAGTATAACATTTTTTTCAATTTAACATATTTATTCTTCATTATATAACCTTTCAATGCTGTGTTCATGTCCAGTAGGAAAATCTTCTACTCTTCCACTCCCTCACAGTCACAAGGATGCATTTAGGTACCTAAACATGGTACCTTTTGATTCTTCACAAATGGGTACTCGATACTTTTGACAGAATTTGGTCGGTACCTGATAAAGTACCTGATTTGGTACCCATCCTGATACATCGCCTCACTTTTTAAAGAAATAAAACAATCAGAAAATCAGACTTAAAAGCTGAAGGAGCTAGCTTTATGCTCTTGCTGTTTGGAAAGTTAAAAGGTGTTTTTTTTCCAATCATGTGGTTATTTACTATTTTGTCAGAGAAGGGGCAGATATAACAAGAAACAACATTTGTTTTAGATTTTTTAAATTTTCATACTGTACTCATATTTTTATGACAAGGAATGAAATAAAGAGAAACTCAATTAATCTAAACTAAACTGCTTGATTTAGCTGCAACGTTGTTGGTGTTTGGTCCGGTGTGGACTCCATCAACACAATGGGAAATAACACACACAGCGCCCCCCACTGGCCAGGAGGTCAATCAATTCAGAGGATTTGCCAAATCGATATCAAATGGGGCTGAGAAATATCGCAATGCGTTGATTAATCAATAATTTTACCCAATCCTATTAATAAATTTGTCAGGCAGAGCTGCTGGACCCTCTGAAAAAGTTTGGACGAAGGAGACAAAGAAAAAACGGCTGAAAACGGGATCACAGGGTCTGTGAGTGAACAAGGTAAAACTAGCAACAGCAGAGCTAGCACCACCAGCCTTTAGTCTTCCTATAGGTTTAAATACATGAAGGTAGTCAGACAGAAACTAGACAGCTGTCGTTCAGTTGTGTTTGTTTACATCCAGGTAGTAGAGCTTTATAGAGTAATAGCAACAACAAACGACGATGAAAGTGAATGAAAGCTTCAAAAAGAGAGATCTGCAACAAATGTAGTATTTTTAATTAAGACGCCGTTTTAAAAAAGCTAATTTGAGCACATTAACCGTGTGATGAAAGTGTGTTAATCTGCTCACATCTCCTCATTTATCACCTCTGAATTAACTCAGTCTGCTCGCTGCCCTCACTCCTCAGTCAGACACAGCTGGTTTAGCTCCTCTCCGTTAATCCCAGTAAGACCCCGGTTTCCAGCCGGACTAGCAGGCTTGTCCCTGACCTGAAGGCGCTGAGAGCCCCGTAAGACGGCCGGGAATAACCGGCTACGGGATGTGGGAATGTCAGTCGGGAATGCTGCGGGATGAGCGGGCGTAACCGGCTTTCCAGCGCCTGGCCGGCAGCGCTTAGACCTGCCTAATCTGATTGGATTAACACCAACCTGCCTGGCTTCACATGAGCGCACACACACTAAAACACACACACACACATTAGGCCTGTGTGCCAATCAGACGGCGCGGCCTCGCCTGCTCCGGGTTCATCTGGATTCAGGGCTGGCCGGCTGACGGCACCACGCTGCGCGACCACACGCACGCGCCTCCGCTCTCACACCACGCTCACGCACGGAGGCGTCTCGGAGAGCGGCGATTTGTGCCGTGAATCTGAAACAGACCCGCTGAAAGAAAAGTAAAGCTCGGCGCTTGACAACCGTGCTAATCGACGAGCCCCCTCCCCGGCCATGAAACCAAACGTTTTCACCCCTCCAGCTTTTATCTCCTCCATCACTGCCTGACAGCTCCTCTTCTCCTCCATCCTCCTCCTCATGTTACTCCTCATCACCTCCATCTCACCCCCCCCTTTCATACTCGTACATGTGATCATTCATTAGAGCCAAGGCAGTTGTCCATTAGGCAAAGCAGCCATTTTGGAAATTGCAGCAAATCTTCCATGAAAAGACATTTCCTCTAATGCGGTAGTCACGCTCGGGGGGAGAGGAGAGAGGGATGGCGAAGGAGAGAGAGGAGACGAGGGGGCAGGAGGAGAGGAGAGGGAGCAGGAGGGAGGAGGAGGGAGGAGGAGCCCCCCTGCTGTTTGATTAGAGACTGACACCATCAAGGAAGGAAGGAAGGAAGGAAGGAAAGGAAAGGAGGAGATGGAGAGGGCTGAGATAGAGGCGGTAAAATTAGCTCCATCACTTTGCTTGCTAAGACGCTCGATGACACACTACTAGGATTAAAACTAGACACACACACTTCAGAGAGGGGTGCACACACACACACACACGCGGGACAGATGGTATCCCCCGTCTGAAAGCGCGCCTCTAATTTGGGCAAAGTGATAGGAACCTCCTTAACCAATTAGAAGCAGCGTATCTATGTCGATATTTTCACGCACTCATTAGCGTGTGTGTGTGTGTGTGTGTGTGTGTGTGTGTGTGTGTGTGTGTGTGTCCCCTGGGATCACATTAAAGCTGATATAAGAGGTGGGAAATGACAAATCCACTCTGAGTGCCGCTCTGCTGACGATGGGACTTCTTCTTCTTTTTTTTTCCCACAATGCCACTGCTCATCTCCATCTCATCTCATCACCGATCAAAGTGCGACCTGTCTCTCCAACCGCCGTCCATTCATCTCGGCGCCGCCGCTTAATGCGCCTTCCTCTAAAGCTGACACATTTGTCACCAGAGCAAACTAAGCCTAATCCATCGCAGCACTTTTTCTCCCCCCCCCCCCCCCTCGCAATTTATGATGTAGTGAATATGAAAAAGCGCCGCGTTCAATCCAATTTCCTCAACGTCGCTAAGTTTTTATGCGCTCTTGAAGTCGTGGAGTCGTAAAGAGCCATCTGTAGGATCGATGAATAATGCAGCTGTGACAACAGGGCTCGGGGAAGGTTACGGCGTGGACTTTAGGGAGCGTTATCGTCTGAAGTAACTCGTGTAAGTGTCAGACGGGATGTCTGTGAATCATGTTCACGACAAACACGTTACATAACGCTCAAACTCCGAGCCGGGTCATGAATTTGTTCGTCTTTAAATATTAATTAGCCAATGATGCACTGTAAAAATTCACAAGCCTGCTGAAAATACCTCCCAAAGTGAAGCCCAAACATTCAGAGCTCCCCCTTGTGATCAGCTGCGGTACAGCGCATAACATGAGGGACACGAGTCAGACTCAAATTAAAGTAAAACTTTGGTTTAATTATTATTTTTTTGCATTAAACTGCAACATTCAGCTGTGAGGATGCACAAAACTGCAGTTCCTCAAGTGTCCACCAGAGGCTGGCTGCAGAAACACCAGAGACCACATACACACTCATTCAAAAAAGCAGATCTTTACAGCAGGAATAAACATGTTAACAGCCTCGTACAGATTTTTTTTTTTTAATTTGTAGTTTCGAAAATATCAAAATAATAAATTATGCTTTATTATTCGAAGCCTAACTGACCTTAGTGTGAGTTGGGCACATTCGGTTAGCAGCCAGGCCCAAAACCAGCTTCAACTCCTCTCGTTTACTTCCATGGGCAGAGATTTGTGCCACAAGACACTGAATTTGAAAACTGATCTGATGCTGAATTTAATGTTTTGAAACAGAATCTATTTGCTTTAAAGTTTTACAACTTATTGATGACCCAACCCTACATTCCTTAGATCCAAAAATAACAAATTCAAAATCAGTTCAGCGTGGTTCAAAGTCATGTGTCCGTGAAGAAATCCTTTTCACAGCTGAGTTGAATTTTCAAGTAGGGTAAAAACATTTCAAAGTAAATAAATTCTGTTTCAAAAGATTAAGGGCTGATGAAGGGGTGTCACAATTCTCCGTAAGTCCAAGGGGAGGAGCTACACAGCTCTGAAAACCAAGACAAACTGAGACCTCATTTAAAAGCAAAGGGCTTGACAAATTTCCCATGATATCCATATTTTTTTTATCAGACATCAAATCATTTGCGCCTTTCACTGGAATATAAGCCATGTTTGAACTAGTGGTTGCATTATGAAATTGCTCAATATAACGATCTAGCTAACACTGCTATAGCTACACCTACAGCTAATAATAGCTACACTGATGTCAGAGCGAGGTGACAGGTTCACAGTGGACAGACTTCACTGCAAGGCCAAAAAAATATATCTTACATCTACATATTTTTTAAATTGTCCGATAACGATATTCTGACGATATTGAACAAAAACTACGGTGAACTTTCTTGCCTACTAAGAGGACGACTATGGATGAACACAGCATTTCAGAACAACACTTCTTTAATTTTAAAGTGATTCATACATCTCTGTAAAACATCGCCCAACCATATTCTACGGAACAAACACATGTGCACATTTACACACACAGACGAGCTCATTCTGTATAGCCGACAGAGAGCTGGAAAACCACCACAAGAAACATCTCCCAACACCTTCTCTGTGAAGATGCAACACTAGGGACTGGAATCGAAAACCGATAAGAAATGTTTCAATCCATGGATATCGTTAGCCTTTGTGCTTAACAATTCCCTTATCAATTCTTTACATTGTGCCGGAGCCGCCGGGCCTTACTAGTCTGCAGCAGCTATCTTAGCTTAGCAGTTAGCTAATGTTTCCCAAGAAAACTCTGATTCAGGATTTTCAGCTTGAAGTTTTCCTGAAGAACTGACTTCATAAAGAAATGTACATCACTCTCTCTCAGGAGATTCATATTCAGTACATTCAACATGATCTAAATCACCTTATTTACCAAAATAACAAAACAGCGCAAGTTTGACGCTAACGTATATGGGAAACTGCATTGATGTGCTAGCAGTTAGCCTACATCAGTATAACTTCAGCTTCAGAATATAATTCATCACAGAAACATATCATATCAACTCTTTGTAAAAAATGCTGCGAATTTCAAATGTCAAAAGCTAACAGGCTAATGACAGGCTCATGGCTGACGGAAAGGTTCCAAACAACTTAAATCATTGCTATAACCACTTTGAGACACTAGATGGCCTACTTGAATTATTAATATATTACAACACAGAACATCAACGTCACATTGTGTGAAATTTTGACCTGTTTCTGTTTAATTAAGCCCAGAAATATCCAGACTCAGGGACCAATTACATTTTATTCACTTACAGAATAAACTCAATTAAATGTTGTTGACACAGAAAACCTGTAAAGCTACTTTTGGTACCAAGAAAATTCACAACAGGAATTTATAAGGGAATCGATATCGACAAAATCTTATCAACTCCCATCCCTATGCAACACTCGCTCCGAACCATTTCCAGACGAGGAGAAGGGAAGAATCAAAAGTCATGTGACTGAGCCCTGTCCGCTGATTGGCTTCTGAGGTAAACATTCAGAATGAGGACTTCCAAGCACCGTCTTTTTACTTTGAAACAGTCATACTCAATGATGTCAAATTGCACATTGTTAAAGCAACATTTTGGATGATATCGCACGCGGTTACTCATGTGACCTGGTGCATTGTAGTGAAGCCTGTTTGCTGCGAATGTGTCGCCCTGATCTGACATCGGTTTATCACCAGTTTGTAAAAATCTGTTTTGTTTGGAAGTGAACAAACAGTTGCTCTGCCTACAACAGCCAGCGAGCGTCTAGAGGGTGATGACGTAGCAGGGATCAAGTGGTGACTCATTTCTAAGAGACGTGTTTTTAACTCTTACCCCTTGGCCCTTTATACAGAGGGTCACAGGGGGAAGAATGACAATCGGGACTGGCCTTAAATTGAATTTTAGATCTTGTTTTTTAAAGGGTAATAAACAAATTAAATTCTGTTTTTAGAGACACAGATCTCAGCCTGTAAACTTCACGCTAAGTCAATCAAAGTGAGGTTGAATTAAATGTTTCACTACGGCTCCTGAGGCCTAATGGATGACCAGATTTTAAGATTAAACGTCACAGTTAGCCTCATCAAGAAAGCTCGTTTAAATCCTCCCCTGCTAAAAAAGAAATGAAGAAAAGTAAAATAATCATTAAGATCATGAACCTGTGGTTATTTCTCTCATCGTTGCATTTCTATGCCCTTCCTTTGTGCAAAATGTGGAGTGCCTGAAGCAGGCAGAGCACATCTCCACTGTATTTCATGGAAGCCCTGGCAGGGAGAGCATCAGCCAAGACCTTCTAGGGTCTGATGTTGATGTTTCTAGAAATAAAACAACAATTTCAGTCATTCACTCTGTCACAAATCAATGTTTCTAAATTCTCTTTTGCCCATAACTGATCCTGAAATGATTTTCTGCAGCAGCTCCAGGTGAAAGTCACAGAAATATTAAGTTTTTATTTTTGGACAAACAGACATGAATCGTCCTTTCTCTGTGTTTTCTGTTTCTTGGATCTCTCTCAGGCTCAGGAGTTGTTTTCATACGTCTAAATCAGGCTGATGGAAATGGTCCTAATTCACATTTTATTTTTGCTGCATCTGAAACGTTTGCGTAAAATCCTCCTGACAGCTGGTGGAGAGCACAGCTGCAGAGAGATCTCACGACCAGCCCGGCCCGGTCCGAGGTTTCTGGATACGACCGTGTCTGTTTCTCCAAGTTAACAACGCAGCTCTGAACCACTTCCTCCAGAGCGGGCAGGTATGTGGTGTGTCTGACACACACAGAGGCCTTAAAGCTGTCAGAGCTGCAGACTGTTTACCTCCAGCACACTGACAATACACACACAGCTGACCTGAGAGCTCTGCGTACGACGCTGCGCCAAGAAAATCCTTCACCACCACCGCCGCTCGGTAAACACAGATGATCTTCTTCACACTTTCTCCGGCCTCCTCGCCACACTGCGACTGACCCTCAGGACAAATGGCCCCGAACAGGAGCCCCCACCGTGAGGCAGGAGATTTAAACATGCACAAACTGGGGAAGCAGTGAGTGTGTGTGTGTGTGTGTGTGTGTTTCCTGCTCGCTGCAGCACATCTCGTCCCTGTCGAGGCTGAAGTGTGTGTAATGTGGGGCAGCTTTGTTTTTCTTCAGGGTGCTATTACGCTTAAGGTCCCTTGTTTCTCCTGTCAGGGCTGATAGGACAGTCGATTACACCAGAGGGGAGAGATCTTCTTCTCTGCCTTCCTGTCTGCTCCGAGTCCCCGCCGCCTCCCCAGGTGCACACAAACACACACCCCGGCTCTGAGAGAGCGCTCGCAAAGTGATGAAAGGCTGTTTATCCTGCATCCACCGCCATATCTCAGCTCGCCATGCGAAGAAAAAAAAAAGGGCCTGGACACGTTATCACCTCTGACCAGGAGGAGTCAGGACTGACGCCAGCAGCAAATACCAGCGTTAGCGTGTGTGTGTGTGTGTGTGTGTGTGTGTGTGTCCCAGCGGTAATAATCACCCGGATTAGAGCGGAGCCAAACCCCCGCAGGGTCCCCCCTCTTTCCCCCCCTGCCCCAGCGACAGAGCCCGGCCCGGCCCTGCAGCCCCGCTCTGAGGAGGCATGGGAAGGCGAGCAGCCGAGACGCCAAAAACTCCTCTTTCCTCCTCTCTCCTCCTCTCTCCTCCTCACCCCCTTCAGCCTATTGATCTAAATAAAAACACTGAACATTTTCAGGCAGTACAAAGACACATAACCCATTCAACAAGCACAGCCTTTAACCACAGGGGTGCAGTGAAATGGAAGCTAATACAGCTGTCAATATGTCTGTGTGAAGGATGCAATATGCTGAAAACAACAGCGGGGAAGCACGCTGCAGAAATGGGTTATAACTTAATAAGGATGCACGCCGTGTCTGGGTACCTCAGTCAGTGTGAGGGATTACTGCTGAGTGGAAATGTTGCCTGGATGAATTACACTCCTGGAGTAAATTCAGCCCAGTCTCAGCGTGGGACCAGGATCTCCTGTCAACAATTGTCTGCTGGACTCTGGTCCCATGTGTGACATTAATCAGGGTTTTGGTCTGGACCAACCTGCTGCTTTAGAACAGACATCCTGAGCTCTCACAGACACACGCCTCAGGGGCCAAACACGGCTGTTGATTCAGACATTATCAGCGTCTTTCTGGTGCAAACTTCTTCTGTTAGACTGGAGAAATGTCTTAAAGTGAGATTAGATTTGTCTGGTAATAATTGCCTCTCAGGAGGATGAGCCTGCATTAATGGCTGTTTTGCAAACCAGACAACATGTGTAGAGAAAGTGGAGATAATTCAGTCCTGTTCTGTGCGTTAGCCGCAAGATTATTCAGATCTTATGCAACAGGATCCTTTTCACAGCCCTGTGAGTTTACAGTGACCTCAATGTACCTGGGTTTATTCAACTGTGGTATTCCTCTAATCCCTGGTCTGAACCACATAAAGCAGACCTGGTAGAGGAGACCCAGGTTGGGGTGTGGGGCCACAGGTTGGGCTCCACAGTGAGGCTGGTTGGTGGGTGGATCAGTCTTACCTCAGGTTTTTCTGCTTGTTCTCCTTCTTGTTGAGGACCCCCGGCACACAGTTGGTGAGCTCGGTCCAGTCGGCGTGCAAGCCGCAGCTCCAGCCCGTGGAGAACCGGGAGAAGAGCCAGGTCTCCTTACGGTTCGGCCGGTAGCAGGTACACTTCTTCTGGCCCGGTCTGCAGTCGCACGGGACCTCCAGACGGACATTCTGGACCAGGTGCCTCCCGAAGGTAGTCCCCCCGGTCTTCTGGATGTGCAAAAACACGATCACGTCCTCCCCCTTGATCTGAAAATCAATCGTCCTCTCCAGGTCCCGGACGGGGAAGTAGTATTTCTTCACGTAGTGGGGGTCCGGAGTGGGGAAGATGTCCCCCTCGTCCTCCTCCGTGAAGTACCCGTGCGGGGAGCCGAAATTGATCACCCCAGGAGCCACGTACTGATAGAGAATCAGCATGAAACACACGGATCCGACGACGATCAACAAGAATTTGCTGCTCCTCTCGACCATGGTCCTTCCCAGTGCGGTCCCCGCAGCGCGCTACCATTTCCCAGTCAAGCCGACAGCACGGAGCACGGCGCTCGGCGTCTTCATGCTCGCTCCCCCGCCAACAACGACTCGATTTCGGGGCTCAGGAGTGGCTCATTCCGCTTCGAGGCGACCGGCAAAGTTGGCTCATCGTCCTCCGAGACTGTTCAACGCCGTGAAAGACGCATTGTAACTCGCAGAAAGCCCCCCCGCAGCCGACCCTCCCCCGTTTACTTTACTTTGGTTTCCACACAACAGGCTCACTGCATCACCATGGAGCTATGTACCCAGGATGCAGCGCGAATCCTACCTTTTCAACCTCTCTCTCTCCCCCTGTCTGAAAACACTCTGAAAGGGAGAGTCGCTTTAATTCATTGGTTGACGTGTAACGACTGCGTCACCGCAGCAGCCAATAGCCAGAGGCCATCCAGCGCTTCATGTCCCTGCTGCTGACTCCGGTTCAGTGACTGGGAGCTCGTTTAGGCTCGTTTTGGTTAAATTAAAAAAATAAAAAAATAACTGAAACTCAGACAGTTTTCCTGAACCTTAACTCTTCTCTACACAACTCACAGAGCTCATGGACTCACCACTGTCTTATGTTGTGAATGGCTTTTTATTATACAAAAATACAGTTAATCTTTGCTGTGAGAGCGTTCATATTTGTATGGAAGAGGATTAGGGCCACTGTAAGAAAAAAGTACTTTATTTATTTATTTATCTATTTATTTATTTATCCAATTTTTATTTAAAAAAAGTCAGAAACCTGATTTAAAAATAAATAAATAAATAAAAATAAAATAAATAAATAAATAAATAGAAATAGTAATAAATTAATTATAAAAATTTGAAATGTTTTTTTTCCAGTGGCCTTTATCCCCTTTTATATATTTGCTGATAACTCAACGACATGATTAAACAAGGGAAAGCATAGTATTTTGGTTAATGCAACTAGTGGATAATTCTTTCTCCAATAGATTTATACCACTTTAACAACACTTTTTCATTTTTGTACTATATTTAACTTCCACTTATACATAATAAATGAATATAAATATAAATCATCAAAAGAAACAGGTCAGCAAGTGCCCATAAAGAATATATCCATACATATTAATATTTATCTGTAAATTCATGTACCACTGATCAGTATGTGTAATTCTTTCCTTTTTGCAGAGTATAATTTTTTTCCCCCAATGCATTTGTAGTACTGAAGCAGCTTATGACCGCTGGAAAAAAACAAAAGAAATAAAAAAAGAAAGAAAGAAAAACAAATACGTCCATTTTTTATAATATTTTATTTTATTTTTTTTTATTTTATTTTTTTTTATTATATCTTATTGTATTTTATTCTATTTCATTTTATTTTATTTTATTTATTTTTGTTTTTTATTTTTTGATGAAAAAAAGTTTCCACTTCTGAGTTCTTTACTTCTTTCTCTGAAAAATAGTAACATTTTTTTTATTAACCATAATCCTGTTCCATATTTGAATTGTATACACATTACAACATTCATTCCTACCAGTATTTTTTAATTAATTGTTGTTGTTTTTTTAACATTTTTTTTCTTACTTTTTAAAATTATTTATTTAGATACTTATTTATTCGTAAGCTTTCCACTTTTGCACTTGATTTTTGTTAAAAACTCAAAGGTTTGTTGATTTGGAGAAGGTTGTTTATAAAATGAAGCTATGAGGCTGTTAATGTTTGTAAATGTTTCTGTGGGAAAAAAAATATTGACTACACTTCAATTGTACTGTATGTTTGAACCTGCTTTAATAAAAACATATGGAAAAAAAAAAATAAAAAAATCTTGTCAATCAATCTCTAGAGAATTATGAATCTATTTAAGCATTTGTAACATACTGTTTAAGTGTCTGTGATCTTCATCTTGAGTTTTTGTTTTCAAATCCAACTTTTCCACACCATTAAAACAGTTGTTTTTCAATCAATACCTTTTATCGAAGCTAGTATGCACCAAAAATAAATCATTTCCACAGGCAAGGTTACTTTATCCAGTTGCCTCAGGCTGGTTGTGGCCCTGAAGCTCCTCTTTTTTATGGGTCATTAACTTTTTACTATTGTGTTTAGTAATTTTATCCAGTTGCACAAGCTTAAAACGGTGTGAATACTTTTCAAAATGAGGAGGTTTATAGTTAATCTGAGCAAGACAGCACGCTTGAGAGTATTCAGTTTATAATAGATGAAACTTGATTGAAAGCACAGAAGTGTATGTGTTAAGTGGTATTCTTAACCTTTTCACTTAACAAAATAGTTTCCACGAGGAACTTAAGTGATTTGTGAAATCAGCAAATTATTTCAGCAACCTTGCTTTTTTGTTATGTAACTTCCACTTCCCTGTCATATGATTTTGAAAGAGCTAAATAATAAGGAAGTGAAATGATTGAGCAAAGATTTCAGACTTTATTTTTAAGGCATCTTTGTGTATTAGAAGTTGACATCAGTTTCAGAGATACAAAGCTTCAATTGTATGTGTATTGTATATGTTTCTGAGGGGGGAGCTGGAATGCCCGACAACCATCAAACCAACCATGAAACCAACCCTTCACGCTGCCGCTTGCGTCGCTGCCGCTGGTGGTCAGCACTGAGCCCTGCCGCGCTCCCTCCACGCTGCTGCTGATCAACTCATCTGACATATTTATGCGATTCCCAGCAGCGATTACTGTCCAACATGTTTGGACTAATCACAGCACGGAGCGGGGACGGACACAGGCATGTCTGTGCTGCTGCGTGTGGCTCAGATCAGGAAGTGTCCCGGGCTGGAGCTGAGGTGTGATCCCTCGATCCTCTCGCTGTGTTATTGCACATGTTTATTGCGGTAATAGGGCAGAGCGAAATGACTGGGCTGCGTGTAATCTGGCTAAGCTTGCAGGCCTGATTCCCACATGTTTCCTAAATGAAGCTCAATCAGTGAGATCAGCTCAATCAGCAGGCTGAGGGTGTGAAACCAGCACTTGGTGGTGGCTCATGGCAAATGAGCTTGGTAAGAGATGAGGGTATGTTTGTGCTGAGAGTGGTTTGGGGTTGATGATGATGATGGTGTGTGTGTGTGTGTGTGTGTTTCGTCAGGCTGTAATTGCCTGTGCGTGCTCTAACACACTTTCAGCTTCCATGATTTCCCAGTAGGACGTGGATCTCTGAAGGCCTCAGCTCACCTGCTTTTTAAAACCTTTCCTAACTTTTAATTTATCTTAAAGAGGAACAGGTGTTGATGATTTTAGAGACACACTGAAACTGTTTCTGGCCCTCTTTGCTTCCTGTAGTCAGCTAGCATGTTGGGGCGCATGCATCATAATTACCAGCTTCAGTTATGAGCTTGTCTTTGCTTAATTAAACATGCAGTAATGTATTTATATGTAGGTTTTACCACAGAGGTTAAGTGCTCTCCTCATGTGCTTTATAAATAAATAACAAGTCCATATAATCCAGTTAATTTCTGTAATCGTCTTGCGACCCTGTGTTTGTTGTTATTAATATCTTGCAGCTGATCTATAAAGCTTGAATCACTGACAAATAAATCCTCATGAGTTTCAGCTCACACACCCTTTAAGTAGAGTGATTCAGACTGTGGTTCAACATTTTGATGATGTATAAAGGTTTTTTTTTTTTCTGTGATGGATCTGACATGTTTGTTTCTTAAAACAAGGAACTAACACCAAACCATTTATTTTAGCAAACATGTTTCAGATCCTTTTTTGAATTTCATATCAAATATTTCACCAAGATCAAAAACACCAGTTAATTATTGATGATGATTATTAAAAAAAACTTTAAGTGTTATATTTGACGTTTTGGCTCTGTAGAAACTTATTTCACAATCCTGTTTTTCCAAATAAATACTGAATGTATTAGGTTTGATATATAGTAAATCAGCCTGTTATGATTATTTAATCATTCTTTGGGAAATGTTTATGTTTTAATTACATATATGTGTGTTTTTACATGCTTAGAAGTACATTTTTTTGTATGTGTTTGTTGTATGAGGTGTGTATGTGTGTGTAAACTATTTTCTTTTATTTGTGCATTGTGTATAAACAAATGTGTAAATTTAGAAATATTTGTGGGGATTGGGTGAAGATATATTACCTATTAATTTATATTTTATATTTTATAATGGTTGATTTATATTTATGCAGTATAACTATAAAGACAATAAATAAATCAAAAAATATTAAATTTATATCAAATGTAAAACAATACAATAAAATACATTAAATCTGTTAATTTTAAGCTTTTTGTTTCTTTCTGGATAGGTTCCTCCTTTCTGACTTTTAATCTAATTGTATGTTATTATTTATTTATTTATTTTTGCTTATTTTCCCCCTCAATTTTAGGTAATAAAAACATACTCCAAATTGCTGCTTTGACTTGTGTTATATGTTAATGAATATATACATATTTCATAATAATTATGATAATGATTATACTTACAAAAATAAATAATCATGGATAATAATTATATCATTATTCATTAATATTTGTTATGAGGTCACAGTGATTTCACCATTGACCGATTACTGTTCATGACGTCCAGCTATCAGCGCCCCTTGATGATGAAGAACAGTTAGCATGAGCTAATGCTATCTTTACGCTACAGGTGATGAATGGATTTGTTTATGTAAGATGCTAACGTAGAGGAGGATACGACCCGGGAATAATCCGGACACTTTAGTTGGTGAAAAGGAGAGGCCTGTGAACTAAACGAGTTTCATGATCAGTTAGTTTGCATTGAATGCTGACGATAAGCTGTTCCCCTCTTGTGCTGTCACCCCTTTTGCTAATGTCAGAGAGTTAGCAGTAAGCGACCAACAAGCTGTTGTGTAGTGATGTCAGATGACTCTGCTGTTGATTGTCTTGTTTGCTCACATGAATCGCCAACCTCAGGTCTGACAATATGAGGAAATGTGAAGTGCTAAAATCTGCAGTTCCTTGAGTGTCCACTTGAAGCTGGCCCCAAAAGTACGGGAAACCACCTACACACCAAGCCAAAAAAAAAAAAAAAACAGTTTCCACAGCAGAAATTAACACATTTTAATTATTAACACAAAAATAAAAAAAATTGCAAGGTTTTCAAAATATTTAAAATTCTAAAATTTGCAAAAATTGTAATTATGAAAATTTGAAAATTGCGAAAAAAAAAATGTAAAAGTTAAAAAAGTTAGAAAAAAAATGAAGACCACAATTTTTTTTTAAAATCAAAATTACTTATTTTAATAAAAAATTTTCAAAGCTACAAGGAGTCACTGCAAAGGAGTCAAAGAGCCGCAGGTTGAAGACCCTTGATTTAAACAGACTCAAACCCAAATACATACTTAAAACTGCAACATATGAGAAAATGAAGAGAATTAGACATCTGAGACCACTGCTTTTAAAGCTCTATATTCTCACTTATTGACTATAAAGGATGGCACTGTGATCAAAACCTGACCTGTCAGTTTATCCATACCTCACAGAGCTCACCTGAGCTGGTTCCCACCGATCGACGACATATTGAATTAACAGTCATTTGAATGGACTGCATGTATTGAGTCTTAAATCTCTCCTGTAGCTTAGTCTGACTTTGGACTGTGTAAACGTTGACATCAGACTTCAGCGTTTCATCGCAGCACGACTGGAGCCTGGCAGGCGATGGCGAGCAGCACGGCGAGCCGCTGAATAACTCAGCTGCTTATTTCCATGTTCCTTACTTACACTGAAGCAGCATCAGCCTGTCACACTGCTGTTAAACACACTCATGATTATGACTTCTGCCTTGCCCCTGGCTGTACCCAGTTGTATTAAATACTCGGAGATTGCTGTGAGAGCCACTGTGTGTGTGTGTGTGTGTGTGTGTGTGTGTGTGTGTGTGTGAGAGAGCTCCACGCTGCGTTGGTGAGACAGAGAGAAAGCGACTCAGAATATTAAAACTGTGTGTTTGTGAGTGTTAGCTTGTGTGTGTTTATGACAGGATAAGTTAGTGTGTGTGTGTGTTGTACTCCCGCCATGCACAGTGTCATTATGAGCTGCGTTACTTAAAGAAGATGGATGTCACAGAGTGTGTTGCCCTCTGGCTCGGGTGTAGAGATATGACAGTCTGTTTATCATCAGAACCAGTTTATTGTTGCCTTTGCATAATGATCCTGTTCAGATGGATTTTTTTATGCTGTTTCCAGAGGCTGGGCGCCGCGTTACGTCCCGCCTCAGCCTCTCACATGTACGCATTGTGTTTGCGTTCTCCTGGTTATGTATGTAGGTAGACTTTATTTACATTATTCATCTTGTGATAACAACGTAACAGACATACAGGCTTATTAGAGGAGAAAACATGAAACAAGTGCATAAACACAAAGAGGAATATGGTTATTTATGAACGTATGCTGCCCCTGAAACGCCCTCCATTATCATTTCCTCTGTGTGTTAATGTAAACAGGTGGTCAGAGCTGATTTGGAGCGACTCACATGTTCACACAGGCCAAGCTGAGTGCATTAATGCTGCTAACATCCAGTCCAGACGCTGGCTTGACTTCTTGGAATCTGCTCTCACGCCCTAATGTCCGCCCTGCACACACACACACACATGCAGAAACACACACGCACAGACTTCATGTTCAGACATGCTGCGTCTGTTTGTTCTTTATTTTTCATTCAGCCAGCGGCCAGGACTGGATTCCACAGAGGGAAACGCACCAAAACAAAGTCAATAGGGTATTAAACTAACAAAAGAAGAACTATTTCTGCTCGGCTCTGCAGCCAACTTTCATTTTTTTGTCTGAATGCAGCAGCGAAACTGTTTGTTCTTTGTAAATAAACAGGCGAAAAATTAAGTCAAAAGAATTACCAATCTGTTTTCATCATGGAAGCTCAAACTGAATTATTCCCTGAATGATCCGGGTGTTTCAGACACAAATATTTTCTTTGGATGCGCCCGAGGGAAGTGCACGCTGTAGAGGAACAACAAAACAGGGCGCCATCTATTTCCTACATTCCAGTCTGTTTGTGTTTCACAGTGTGTGTGTGTGATGGAGCTGTATCCTACATGTGTGGTTTTCATGTCACACAGATGTTAAAGGTCCCATATTGTGCAAAAATCACATTATTAAGTCTTTTAGTTAAATTTGTGGGTCTTTGTCTTTCCTCCCAGCCCACAAAATGTGATATTTAATGACCAAACCTGTTCTTAGTAGAGCTTGTGAATGTAAAACCCTGACCTGAAACGAGCTGTTTGGATTTTGGGGATTTGCTGATGTCAGCGGTTCCCTTTTTTTGACCAATCAGGAGCAAGTCTGACCTGATTGGTCCACCAGAGCAGATACCCAGAACCCCCTCCCCACTGCTGGAGAGAAATCTCTCGCAGGGGGGAGAATGCCGAAGTTGAAGAGCCATCACTGCTCTGTTTTTGGCTGTAAACAGCCACATAGCTCCATGCTCAAGCTTCCCATCTCAGAAGAAGACAGACTAAGTGTCTAGAGCTCATTTATCAGGAAATGTTCCAGCTACACTCAGTAAAACTGAGCATGTGTGTGCTAGTCACTTCATGGCCGACTGCTTTTCCAACTTTGGACAGTCCAACAGAGGGCTAGCCAATAGACTGGTCCTGAATCCAGGCGCATTACCAACCATCCTCCAACAAACCTGGGACCCTGGAAATGTGAGTATTTTAAATGCTGTGTGCTGTGGAGCAGATGGAAGAGCTTTTCCTCAGTGTCCCCCCTGTCTCTGTGTTAGCTTCAGGATGCTAACTTTAGCTGCAGTTAGCCTGTTGTTTTAGCCTGTAATGTTACGGTAAACGGGCTTCTCTGTTTTCTAAACATTGTGCACTCGGAGCTCGTGGCGGCGCTCTCAGTGACGTGGAAGAGCGGGGCGGTATCAGCGGTGGCTCATTTACATATGAAGGCCACGCCCACTAAATCAGAGCGTTCTGAACAGAGGGGCTATGAGAGCCTGGAAACAATGCTGCTGTGCTTGATTTATTGGCTTTTTGGACCAAAACATGTTACTACCATTTCATGAAGACATCAATGATCCAGATTAAACTGCAGGAAAGGAGCAGGATATGGGACCTTTAATGTGCGTGCAGGCAGGTGTTTACTCCCGTGTTTGTGCTCTGCTGACTGTGTCACCTTAAAATGCTGCTCACACGTTTCCAAAGTGTTTTGACAAAGATGTGCAGAAGGCAGCGTAATTGCTGTCAGTGTCATATTCACAGCAAATGTCTTTATGAAACATGCAGCGCAAAGCAGGAGACACTTTGTACGGCTGTGACTCAGAGTGTCCTCTTGTCCCGTGTGTGTGTGCTTACGCAACAACAGCACTCTGATGAAGGTTAAATGTTAATTTAGTCCAGCATCAAGCCGCCACTTCTTTCTTTTTTAATATTTAAACCACAACATGAACCTTTTTAACCTCTTTAAAGAACTACAAGTGCTTCTGTTTAACTGTAAATAACTAAACGGGGGAATAAATCACTCTGTGTGTTCCCAGCGCACAGATAGTTTGACATAAATTACATCGCTCGGTCTGTGGAAGTCATTCAGACTTCAGTTTTACTTTAGTGCGGCCTGATGCCAACAATGCAGGCTGCAGACCTCACATGAACTCAGCTGAGCTTATTTTCTACAGTAGATTCACACCTCCTCCGCAGCGACAGCATCGTTCACACCCACCATGTTGTTTGGTCTTCTTCCTGTCGCCGAACGTGCAAGTCTGTCGAAGTCGCTCCTGTCTTTTCTTCCTTTTTGTCCAAAGACATTTTTGTTCTTTACGTGATAAATTTGTCTCTGTAACAAGAATGAAAACTTAAAGTTAGACGACCTGAACATGACAGACCACAAATGCAACCTTTAACAATTAAAAAAGCACAGTTTCCACCAAGTGGTTCAGTTTGTCTTGGTTCAGCACACATTTTGTGGCGTTTCCTTTGACTAAAACCAGGACAGGTCTCCAAATCACTGACTCGTACTGTTCCACTTTTTGGTACCCACATGTTGGGGTGCTTGACATTCTGATCTGACCCCACAAAGTGGAGCTGGAAACACTGCTGTCTGTTGATTGGTTGAATGAATCATCACTTCCTGTGTGACAGCTTGATTGCAAAGAGATATCGCTGGATGTCTTTGTATCCAGCTTACACACCACTTACCAAGAAGGGCTCGGTTGGGTGTGGAAACACAAACAGGATCAGGCCTTACTGATCCAACCCGTACCAAACTGAAGTGATCTGTACCAGACCACTTGGTGGAAATGGGGCTTAAATCTGCATCCTTTTAGGAAACTTGTGCAATTTGCAGTGAAGCATTTTGCATTTGTCCCCCTGACCTTTTTCTGTGCTGAACTTAGCAACAACATCAAATCATGACAAAAAGGCCACTGCAAAAAACAAAACAAAACAAAAAAACATGCAGTACCTTGAGTGTCCACTTGAGGCTGGATACAACAACATAAACAATAGTGTTTGACGACTAGGTCCCCCTGAAACCAGTGCACCTTGACTGACTGAATGAAGGTCTTGAATTAGTTTTGATTGATATTTCTGATAAATGGAGCAGCCTCAGCGGTTTTATTTCTCCTTCCTCTGTCCACAAGAAACTGACTTCCAGCTGTGATGGTCTCGGTTTAGTACTTCCTAACCAATGCTCTTCTTTGAGCCTGATAGTGTGAATGTGTCTCTGTCAGCTCCCGGTGTTCCAGTTTAAAGAGTGACCCTTTAAAACAGAATCAAAACCAGCACAGGCTAAATATCCTCTATGCTAACAGGCTAATTGCAGTGCTACGCGGCTTGTCTGTCTCCTTCTATGGTGTCATTTTGCTGGAAGGCCTTTATCGTTGTCCTACAGCCCTCTACTGGTCTGGTACCCTTTTACAATTACCTTTATTTTTTCCCCCCACGTCATTATCTTGCTTTGCATAATGTACCCAGGTTTTCGATCTAAAACACAGACAAACAATGGGCCACATTAAGTATTAAGCCCCAGGGAATGTTTTAATACTCTGACGTAAACACAGTGTACAAAAACTCCCATCCCCTGGCCTGAAAGGGAACCCAGACTTGAATGACTAATAGACATTTGCATCCGCTTTAAAATTGCTAACTTAAAAAATGCTACAGAAAGCTTACTTTTTATAAATTTCAATTGATCGTACTCAAAAATTGCTATTTGGTATTTCTGCGCATGCGCTGTACGTCATTAGTGTCAAACCCATAATTTTTGGCTCTCTTTAATCACTGTGAGCATTATTGGATAGGGCGCAGTTGAATTATTAAAATATGTTACCGCCCTAAAGTACAGATAAAAACACATCAAAAATAGCAGGGCTTATGGTAAGTATTAATATTTTTTTAATCCACTTCGTACTGGAAGCATTATTTTATGGGGAAAATTAAAACAATCTATGCTCTCCTTACAGTTTTGATTAAAATTAGAAGAAAACGCAATAAGTTTCTTTTTTAAAATGGTAACATTAGCTTAGTTAGGTAAACACAACTATGATGGAAGCAGGTATAGTCAAAAAGTGGTAGTAAAATTTGGTTAAGCAGCAAAAATCGACAGAAAAAGCCTCGGTAGCTAAATCTGACAAGGCAGCCATATCTGACAGAATACCGCCAATGTTGATTGGCTGCAATGCATTCTGGGTAACGGAGTCGAACGGTGTATGCCTCTGTGTTGCCGCGCAGATGTAGGGATTGTTAACGCTGCTTTCGTGTCGCCATAGTTGGTCTTTCTTTTCTCAGTTTGAACCTGAACGCTCGGACAGAGGGAGAATAATCCAAATTTCGTCTCTGAATTATGACAAAGCTGCAGAAGAAGAATCCCGAGGGACACCGGGAGCTGACGAGCCGCCATTGCTGTGTTAGAAGAAGCGTCATAACTAGCTTAGGTTTCAACGATAGCGGTCAGAAGAATCAACAGAAACTGAAATTTTTTGTTTCATTATTGTAAAAAACTACTCCAGGGTGATTTGTGAGGACATGACTCTACTGCACAACTGCTCTTCACCGTACTTTTCATCGTAGCCGTCGAGCTACGCAAGTAGCACATGGCTAATTGAATATTCATGACAGACGAGATGTCGGAACTGAGCATGCTCAAAGCAGAAGCACAGGAGCAGAGACGTTACTTCAGTTGATGGAGGGATGAAATAAACCGTTAGAGGACTACTTTCAACGGAGGACAACACTTACCTGAGCCTGAGGATGTGTTTTTATTCCCACGGTGAGGCTAAAGCTAAAGCCCGGTGGCTGGATGTTAACGATGGAGGTGAACAGCGGCTGGAGCTGGATTCATCAGCTTATGGAGACCAAAACCGTCAACGGGTGAGTAACGTTCATTTAAGCGCAGTGTTTGTTGGTGTTTGGTGTGGAGGATATGTGGCTGTGACAGCTAATAAGCTAAAAGGCAAACTGATAGTTTAAAATACTGTTTTTTATGTGTGAAATGCAACAAAAGGCAGACAAGCAGCAGCTAGGCCCGGTGTACCCGATCTTTTCTATCAACCTTGAAAGCAAATAAATTGAACTGTGGTTTTCCCGCCATTTTAAATTCCAGTCAAGTTTAATGTGTTAAACGACGGCTGTGATAACAGGGTCACAGCTCAGGCTGAGGTTTTTTGTTGTTGTGGACTCGCGTGGAGTTTTGTACTGGTGGTACCAGCCTTGCTCTTGTGAAACACTGGATCAGTGTTTGTGTTTCTGGTTGTTTTGGTGCTGTCAAACGCTGGTTATTACAACGCCTGGGGGTTATGAAAAGTCGCAAAAATGTAATGACAATGTTGCTCAATCATCCTTTTTAACCTCTTAGAACTCGTAAAAACAAACTTTTCAGAAAAAAGAGGACAAGAATACAAGGCAAATGATATCTTCAAATCACCACAGCAGTCGGATGTGAGAAACATTTGTACGAGGTGTATTCGTTCTTTTTATGTTTGACCACAGCCCATCTGGAATGACTGGGGAGATGGATTTTTTGGCCTATACTGCAGCCAGCCACCAGGGGGAGCAGTTTTTGTGGCAAACTCACTTTGAGTCGAGCAAGATGACGTCCATTTTTTACTGGATTCATAAAAAAAAAGAATGCAAAAGAAAAATGGAAAAAAATGAAGAAAAAGAGACTAAAAAAAGCTCAAAATCTGAAAGAAGCCAAAGAAAAGAAAAGAAAAGAAAACAAACAAAAAAAAAATAATAAAATAAAATAAAAATAAATAAATAAAAAGAAGGAGATGGATTTTTTGGCCTATACTACAGCCATCCACCAGGGGGAGCAGTTTTTGTGGTGACCTCACTTTGAGTCGAGCAACCAGACGTCTATTTTTTATCGGATTCATAAAAAGAAGAATGAAAAACAAAAATGAAAAAAAAAGAAAAGAAAAAGAGACTAAAGAAGCTCAAAATCTTAAAGAAGCCAAAGAAAAAAAGAAGAAGAAAGAAATAGATAAATAAAAATAAAAATAAAAATATTCACCAAATCACCACAACAGTCGGATGTGGAAACATTTCTACCAGATATATATACATTTTTAAAGTTTGACCACAGCCTATCTAGAATGACTGGGGAGATTAATTTTTTTTGGCCTGTACTGCAGCCAGCCACCAGGGGAAGCAGTTTTTGCGGAGACCTCACTTTGAGACGAGCAAGATGACGTCCATTTTTTTACAGTCTATGCTCAGAGCGCACTTCGAGAGAAAAATGGCGACCTGTATGTCTAATAGGTAGTGAACTTAAAAATGCTATGAGGAGGAACTGTTTTAATTGAACTGCCTCCTTCTGCCACCTTCTGGCCCAGACTCTCATGCACAATGTCATAAATTACTATTAGTGAGGTGTGTGTTTGTTCTGAAATTAAATAGAAATGAGATCAAAACAAAAATCCACACCCAAATACAGAGAGGTTTACAAACAACAAACATTTCTTCTTTCAGAAAATGTATTATATTTTTCTTTACCTTTGTGAATCTGTCTGCATGCATTTGTAAATACTTTACACATTTGCAATCTGTTTACATGTTTGGGGAACAGTTCTTGATTTGTGGATGCATTTTCACACACGCACACAAATTTTGCATTTGTAAATTTTGAGACTGATCTGACATAGGGATGAGTACTGAATTAGGTTATTTTATTTTTACATGCTGGACATGAACACAGAACTGCAAGGTTATATGCTGAAGATAAAATAAATTGATATTTTTTGCCACATAAACACAGAAAAGTACCAAAAATTGTCAGGTACCGGTTATCGGTACCATATCATTTCAAATGTGAAAGCTACAAATCCCTAATCTGACTCCATACTAAACTCCGTTGTCATAGAGACCTTGACGTTCTGTAAATTAATCTGGTCCTGCTCAATCCGATCAGGAAGCTGAGAAGTAGCATTTTTAATAATCTGTAACCTGTAATATTGTTGCTGATAATCTCATTTTAAAGTGTGGATTAGGATCAGGCAGATAAAAGGATGTTTGCAAGATCACTTAGAGAGGACATTTCACACATATAACACGTAAATGCTAACACTCAGTGCTCCCTTTAAAACTGCTCTGCATCAACCACAGGCTGCTGCCTTTGCTTTATACAGTTTATATTCTTCAGATAAATATTGAAGCAGATGGACAGAAACTCCTCCAACCAAACAAAATAAACATCATGCATTAAATAAAAGTGCCTGTCAGATTGTGTAGTGGTGAGTGGCTGTGCTGATATCGCTCCTTCATCCTTTTTATATTGTTTTTCTTTGATATCTGTCGGCCTCAAAACAGGATCATGGAAGGAAATTTTGTGCTTTCCCGTTCATCCCTGTGCACCTCTCTGGACCAGAATCTGGAGTGGTTGCGCTGATAAATTTTAATGACATTCATAAATTAACAATTGTTTAAGCATTCCCACTTCCTGCAGGGTTTTTCCTCATTAAGAGAGCTTTCAGCTTCCCGCTCTTTTCAGGACAAAGAGTCTCGTCACAGCTTTCTGTTTCTGTCTGAGGCGTGTAGCACAAACCCACATCCACAGGTTGATTCACTTTCCATCCCTCTAAATCTCCTCCAGTAATCTCAAACTTCATGTCCTCTTTGTGCAGATTTTAATGCGTGCTCTGTCGGCTCACAGCAACATGGTTGTTATATTTTAGTGACAAGCCGACCCCTGAACTCTTTTTGTGAGCGGACATATGTTTTGTTGGGGTGTGTCAGGTTTAAACACTTAATTCCCTCTCTCCTGACATGAGGGATTTGTGTCCGTGGGTGTGGGTCTCCAGGGAATTGGATTAGCTCATGTTGCAGGGCTGTTGTTAATGATTAAGGGTTTATTTAAAATGCTGTGCAGAACCACTGTCTGCTGCTCACTGGCCGCTCAACATGTATTGATCTGCGGGGATTACTCTGGCTCTGGAGCTGATGGCTTACAAAGAGCACTGAATATAAAGAATCTGCACCAAAGAAAGGGAATCAGGTAAAACATTTGTGTCTAAACTAGAAATATAATTGGAGATGTTCTGCCCTCCACACACTGAAAGGCTCACACACTCCCTGTCTCCTCAACACGTTTTGGTCATGTTTAATAGATTTGAACACTGGGTGTCTGTCAGGGTCTTTATTTGGAGGAATAAGACTGAAGTCTTCAGATGCTTCAAGTAGGAGGTAAGGGGGAGGAAAAGCCTTAAATTGGAGTGTTTGGTTGCAGGTCGAAGTTCAGAAGCGACTACTTTTATAGTCCTTTAAATAAAGAGTTAAATACTTCCAAACTAGTCAGAAGGTTAGAAAAGATTCAGAGATCACAGGAACAAACATCATCAGATTTCAGAGTGTCTTTTTGGCCTAGTGGTCAGGTTTCTACAGCTAGTGTGGCTAAGGTTAGCAGAGCTAGCACCACTAGCCTCCGGTCCTCTTTGCAAATAAATATTGTTTATATAAGCACGGTGTATTACGACATCCTGGCTGTCACCACTACAGCTCCATCTAGGCCTGATAACAAGTTTTGCTGGATGATATATTGTCCTACAATAACTGACCATAAACAGTCTCATTGACAATATTATTTTAGACCAAATTTACCACTAATATAAAAATAATAAACCATAATAATTTCAAATGCAGCAAAATTATATTTCTTATGAGGTTTTTTTTCAATTGTAATTTGAATGTCAGTAACTTTCAAATATCCTAAAAAAATTTAACATAAAACAATAAGAATAAAATGGACTCTAAGTAAAAAAATTGCAATTGAATAAAAAACTGTGTTTGTTTTGTGATGTAGCGAAGTAAACTTCCTGTGTCCATGTAAATTCTCCCTCACGGCACATTTTGATATTAAGGCCTGTAAAATTATCACGTTCACTCATTTATCAAATGATGAATTGATTCATTGACTATCGTCCCAGGCCTAGCGCCATCTAGTGGTGAGGTGCTGTGCTTCAGAAGAGATGATATGCTCGCAACAAGTGTTGGGCAGTTGGAGGAAAGGGGCGATAGTAGAGTCAAACGTAGAGTCAAATCTGTGTCTTTATATGTAGGGGGAGAAAAAAAATAGTTGAGGAAGTTTTTGCTTCCTTTCGTGTCACACACCGTGACGTTTCACCTGCATTCAGGGATCGTTATGATCTGAATCAGACAACCGTTAGATAAACCAACTTCCTGCTTTAGCTGGATGTCAGAGCAGTGACGCATCAATTTACAAAAAGCAGGTTAAGCTTGGTCTGTGACTCCAGCTGTCTGGAGGTCCTGATATGTGCCAGACTGAACACGCAGCTGTTGTAAGATGATGAATGAGAGTGAATCCAGTCAACATGCAACAGAGTGACCAGAGATGCATTGGGTGTATTCCTGGTGTAATGCAGGGAGGATGGGAGAACAGTGCAGAATATTAGTGACCGTACAGAAAGATTATTTTTCTACCAACAACAGTGGATGCACGTGCAACTTGGGTGCAGAAGCACTGTTTGTCAACCAATGTGGAGGAGTTAACCACCAAAAAACGTAGAGTCAAATCTGTGTTTTAAATATCAGCAGCTAATGTTGCTTGATTGTGATCAATCCTGGTTAACTGAGGTTAGATAAAGACGGCACATTTATTACACACCCACAGACGTTGCTGGTGTTTCTGAGTAAAGTTTGACCCTGTTAACTTGTGATTCTCCACCATTAATCACTGATACCTTCAGCTGAGAGTCGCCAGTTAGCATGGTCACTATTAGCCTCAAAACACTGGTTGCTCTGTAACCGTCCAAACTTGATAGACGTTGCCTCTGTTGTATAGTATCGTTTCTGGAAACTGACCACAGAACAACCGTACATTTTGATGCTGTTAACAGGTTAAATTTAGTGTTTAAAAAACACTAACTAGCTGAATGAATGGAGCTAAATGCTGCACATCTAAGTCTCATTGTATTCAGTGATGGCAGATCCTGGACCGGCCTTGCAGGAATCCCCCTCTGTCTGAGCCCAGCTCTCCTGTTTGTGATCCAGTCTGTTTACACCATCAATCCTTCTCATTTGCATGAAGCAAAACTGGAACCTCCACACAGATATTAACCATGGTTGGTGAGACATTAAAAGGCCTAAAACAGATCAGACAGATGATGGGAGCACTGAGCAACTCAAGCAAAGCTGTGATAATTACCGCTCTGACTCTGTATCCTTTAATGCACAGCGTAATGGATCAGGGCTTTGCTTAAAGGAAATGCTTTGTGATCGGTGGGGAATGATATTGCACTCAATATCAATTTTCTCTGTCAACATTTGCCTTGGGAAATTTAGCCGCTACAATGGCGGAGGACTCGAATAACCAGAGCTCTTTGTTTGAGTGGAGCGCAATCTGATCTAGCTGCTGCTCCAGTTCTTGGAAGACAACGGACGGCTAATGGAGGCAGCGTAACCTCACACTGTCCCACCCTCCGTCCTCCTCTTTCTCCCTGTCTTTGTAAACCACATCGGCATAAAGTTCTCACAGAGAGAAATCCACACTCTCCTCTGGCACACACTTATCTCCTTTGAAACGGACGGACAATAATTACTGGGCTGTTGGTGGTTTTTCACCTCAGAGCCTCCTCTCCCCTCCTTCTCGTCTGCTTCAGCTGTTTCCTCTGAGCCTCAATTACACGTTATTGGCACGAGCGACTGGCCAATGCACTGTTATTCCAAAGATAGCCTTCAGCGCTGTCTTTCTTCCACCAGCAGATTGGTAATTGTAACCAAAGCTCTGTTTCAGCCGTTTACCGGCCCTGCCAAACTATCTTCTCTGGACATAAAAACAAACGTCTCTCTATCTCTCCGTGTCCCTGATTCAGGGTGGAAACAATCCCTGCCAGGATGCAGAACCTTCATTTTGGGGGTTTTCCAAAGTGTTCATGCTGCGTTAGCTTCAGTGGAAGTGGAGAATGAGTTTAATCCATGTGGGAAGACTTCATCACAGCCATAAAAGCAGGACTTGCTTTGACATTTTGGTGATGCAGCAGCTTCCCTGTGTGAAGAGAGTTACTTTCTCATATCTGTGGGTTCAGCAAAGATGCACAGAGTCAGAAATGATCTGCAGAGGGTTGTTCTGGCCCGTTCACGCTCTGACGTTTGCATGAATCCTCAAACCCTCTGTCATAGCTGTGATAATCCCCGCTGGTTTCTCTGTAAACTTCAAAGTGTGTCACAGCGTGATGTGCATAAGTTGCCTGTGGACACAAAAACACCTTTCTTATATTTCTAATGTTTGCTCAATTAGCAGACGGCATCTTTGTCAATTTTTTTTTTTTTTTTTTGCAAATTCAAATCCTTCATTTCAGTCTTTGTTTATAAACTGTATTGGAAAAAGTTACCGCTTCTCTCCAGCAGAGGGCGAAATGTTTCCCGCTGAGTCACGTGATGTGCATTTTACGGGAAAATATGGCTCCTGATATAGTTTGTAGACATTATCATCATCATTCAACTTTTTCACATGGTCTGGTGTTAAAAAAAGCAAACTTAAGGTCTTTTCACACCAATGGCGACACAAATAAACAGTACGAAACTACATTAATTTGGAGGCGTCGTGTTCAATCTCCGCAGCCATTCTCCTCCAAACGATGTCTTTGTAGTTTTTATGCATTTTGTTGTAAAGAACTGGGTGCTGGGACACAAACACAATCAATATTGCAACAATGAGCATTTTAATTTGTCGGATGTGTACTTGTCGCAAGCCAAACATTTGAAAAACTGACCTGTCTGAAAAAATAAAAGTGGCAAATTGGCTCAGCAAAAGAACGTAGCTGGTGTGAAAGCTTGCAGTTAAAAACAGTAGGTTCGGGAAAATCAAATAACGTGAAATATTTGCGTGTCTGGTATGTAAAAGGCTTTAAAATCACAAAAAAGGTAAATATCGAAGAATGGCAGTTAAAATCGAACCGGCACCCCAAAAATCGTAACAGAATCGAATTGTGAGAATATCTCGTTGTTCCAGCCCTAACGTAAACATATGACGTAAAGGGCTGTTTTTAAATGTTATGTTAGGTCAAAAAGCACATTTAGATGTTCTTACACCAACAGAAGCTATCTGAATTAAATGAGATGTCTTGTGTCAACTTGTTAGTTTACTCGACTTCTTCAGATAGTTGTTTGAAAGAATTAATCTGTTTCAACTCAACTAAAGTTTTCATTTATGTTTATATAGATTATATTAGTTAGTTACCTTAACTTCCTCAGGTAAAATCTGTAACAGTGACCATTGTGTAGCTGGGTTTTATATCCACAGTGTACCCTCCTTACTTACAGTGACAAAAATATTGTAATTCACAAAGGGTAACGCCCACCTGAACTCCTTCATTGTCAAGTCAGCTTCACTAACCTTTGGTCATATTGACATAGAATAAGAAGCTAGAATAACACATATGCAAATTCACATTTTACCGTGTGTTTTTATTCTCTGCTCAAACTGTCGGCTGTGATCACGCCAACTCTGACCCGCTCTCAGCCGTCCTGATGCCTTCACTGACGCTCAGAAACACCAACGCCAGATTTCGTCAGTGTGGGCGTGGACACGTACCAAGAGGTGAGGGAGGTGCGTTGTCATGACAACGTGATGTTTTTGCCATAAAGGTGTTACCATCGCACTTTTGAGATAAACTTAAGAATCAAAACTTCTGAAAAACCACCTCATAAGAGGTTTTTAGAAATCTTGGTGTTTCCGACTCTTTCCTCAAAGTTAAAGAGTTAATCCACAGAAAAGTGAGTATTTTATTCAAACACATCATATTTATTCAACATCAGTCAACAATATCAGAAACTCTATGATCTACAGGGATCAGCCTCAGAATGAAAGGAGGTTAATACAAGGTTATTATAGGTTTTTTTTTTTTTTTAATTCTCAGATCTTTTTGAGTGTGGGGGGGGAGGGGTCTGGCCTCTCACTCTGTGCTCTGCGTCCTCCGCTGTTTGTGCTGACGGAGGCAGCTAGGAGTGCAGAACTTTTTCACTCTCCTCCAGAGTGAGACCCTCTCCACCTCAGGTGTTTCGCTGACCACAGCTGATGTCACTTCCTGTGGCTCAGGTGATTCCTCCACAATCTCTGCTGGTTCCTGGACGATCTCTTCTGTAACTTCATCCTCCTCTGGTGACTCCTGGTCCGTCCCAGATGCTGACTGGACATCCTCAGAGGTCTCCTGGACGGTCTCAGAGGTCTCCTGGACGTCCTCAGAGGTCTCCTGGTCCATCCCAGATGCTGACTGGACGTCCTCAGAGGTCTCCTGGACGTCCTCGGAGGTCTCCTGGACGTCCTCAGAGGTCTCCTGGACGGGGCTCTGTGTCTCTTCTTGGACGTCTGAAAGTGGGGGCTCTGCCTCTTCTTCCTGCTGACGTTCCTCTAGAGCGTGTTGGAGCTCCAGGACTCTCTCCTGCAGAGCCTTGCAGACCTCCTCTTGGCTCTTTAATTGTGAGGAAACCCAGTCACAGCCGCTGTCCTTCTCTTGCAGCTCGCTCTGTAAATCCTCGACCACGGCTCTGTGCTCCGCCTCCTTTCTTTGGGCCTCTGCCTTCTCCGTCTCCAGCTCCCTCTCAACAGCTTCACGAGCTGTGGCGAGCCTGTCATACACCAACAGGTCTTTGTGCTTCTGGTCTAAATACTGACGCTTGGTTGCGTGCAGCTTTCTCTCCAGCGCGTTGTTCCTCCCTGTCTCGTCGTACAGCAGGGCATTCTGGGACCTGATCAGAGCGTTGAGCTCGGCTACTTGGTCGTTGTGTTTTTTGTCCGCTGCTTTGATCTGGTCCTGCAGAGCCTTGACTTGTTGCTGGAAGGAGACTTTCTCTGTGTCCAGCTTCCCAGACAGACGCTGGACATCAGAAGCTGTCTCTTGGAGCTTCAGCCTGAGTTCCTCTCGGTCTTGTTGGAGGGTGACAGCCTTCAGTCTTTCACCCTGCAGCTGCTCCTCCAGATTTAAAGCCAGGTCTTTGAGGGCTTTCATCTGGATGGATGTTTTTGTCTCCTCTGATCTGAGGTTGGAGACCTCGTTCTGCAGGGTCTTTACCTGCTGCTCCAGGGACAGTTTCTCTCTCTGGAGCTTCTGAGCGTGCTCCTGGTTGTGGTTGGTAAACTCCTGTCTCACGAGCCTGAGCTGCTCCTGTTCTTTCTGGAGGGTTTCCGTCCTCAGTTTCTCGGTCTTCAGCTGGTCCTCCAGTGATCCAACGAGAGCTTGTTGCTGAGCCATCTCCTCCTTCACCTCCTGAATGGCCTCCTCCTTCACCCTCAGCTCCTGTCTCAACTCCTCCATCAGCAGAACGGAGGCGTTGTCCAGTTTCATGGATTCAGTCTCAGGTCTCTGGGTTTCGTTGGACCTTGAGAGCGCTGCGAGCTTCTTGTTTTGTGCGGATATGACTCCCAAGAGCTCATCCTTGGTTTTGACGAAATACTCGCACATATCCTGAGTGGGGATGAAGGTGGGGTTCAGGTGTTTGACCTCTTCTCTGAGCTCCCTGATCTGTCTTTCGTAGTAGAGCCTCTCAGTATCCCCCATCATCAGCGGTCTTTCTACCTGGGCAGGGTTGGTTTTTGGGACGGCTCCTTCTCTACGTGGATCAGGGCTCTTCCTCTCCTGCTGTGTGGGTCTCTGGCTGCCTTTGTTTTCTTGGCTGCTGTTGTTGTTGAATGTGGCCCACTCTGGCAGGACAGGAGTAAAATCCTTGTCTTCCTCCATCTCCATCACATCAGCCCAGTTAATAGTGAATCCTGACTCTTCTTGGTCAAACATTGTTTGTTCTGTGTTTGCTAGTTTTCGTTCAATCCTTGAAGAAAGCGTCCTCTCGGTTTGATCTCTGCTCTGTTATGAGCTTGAGAACTGGAAATCTCTGGTACCTATAAAGATTCTGTGTTCCATTCCCCTCATCTCTACGCTCCTCTGTGACATCACAGCAGCTGTGATCACAGCAGCTGTGATGTCACCTGCTGTGATGTCATCCGGAATCTTTCATTTCAAAATAAACAAACTTTATTGATCGGAACTTGTGTGTTGTAGCGTACAATATGAACAAATGGAAAAATACAGTTAAATAAAATAGAATTGTCCATTCTACGATCAACATTTCACTGTTTTATATTTATTGTTATTTAGAAACTAAGTGATGGAAAAAGATGCTCTTTTCTTTTTATTTTACTCCATAAAAAATCCAAATTGACAGACCGACACAGCGGTATTTGAGCTGCAGTTCCATTACACCTTTATCAAAATAAAAGTGATATTTCTAAAGTTTCAATACAGTACAATTGCCCCTTGTTGGTGTTTCCATTACGACGTTAATTGCACGCAACTCGAGTTAAGTAAGACGTAACGTCCTTCTGGACGCTGCACTCATGATGATGCTAATCAGTGTTCTTCCCATTTAGTTAAGATTAATTTAAGTTATGATATTCTGGCAGCTGTGATTTCATTGATTACTAAGAAGAAAACGTTTTTTTGAATAATAACTGTCTATTGGGTCCTGTATGTTGTCCAAATTTCACACTGAAGAAGATTTTGAGTGACAGAGAGGTTAACATCTATGGGTGACAAAAAAAAAGGACGTAGTAAATGAGTATGAATGAGTATTTTATTTCAGTTACATTCTTCAGTGCAGGGTATAAATGATGTGTGATCATATTACAGACAAATCAATCAATCAATAAATAAATAAATAAATAAATAAAACAAAAATGCTTATTCATTCTTGCACTAGACATATCAGTGGCACAAATAAATAAAAAAAAAATCATCGCAAGATGAAGTCTTAATTATTCTTATTAATCATTTTACATTTAGTCTTTTTCATTGAAACTCTTTATTATTTTAATATTTTACTAATTTAAAACTTTTTTTTAATACAGTTAGGCAGACTTCTTTGCTGGAAATAGTATTTCCAATGTTTTTAAGTTTACAATATCTAAGACTTTTAAGGCGCAAGGAATAATTAATTTGTAGTTTAATGACCGTAAGATTTATTTATTATTCTAATAACACTTTGTTTAATTACAGGATCCATATGGCATTATAAGTGAAAAGTACAATATCTGCAGATATTTCTCGTTCAACATGTTGCTTCTTTTATAAATAATACCAAAAGGTTAAGATAATTTATTTTATATATGCCGTTTATCTAGCTTCCAGCTGTCAGATATATAAGAAAAAGACATATAAATAAATACACATAGAATTATTAAATGTAATTTTGTTATTACCTTTTTTTAAAAATATTTTTTTCCCTTTATTATGCACAAGTTTTTTTTTTTTTTTGATATTCACTTATTTGTTTGATTATTTGTGATTTTGATTCCTCCATTGCATTTCCACTTCTATTCATTTATATATGTATTTATTTTTGAGTGTGGGCGGTCCCACTGGTTAACTTGGCAAATCATGCAGGTTGTGTTTTTTTATTTTTATTTTTATTTTTTATTCAATTTATTGTAATTTAATTTTTTAATTATTAATTTATTTGTCTATTTTTTTAAATATCAGAGTTTAAAATTTTGTCTTGTTTGTTTTGGTCTTGAATTCAGTTATTGAAAAGCTGCTAACATGACTTGGATCTATCCCCTCCACCTCCCAGATTTATGAACTCCCTGTCTCTAATCCTGTTGTTGTTTTCTTTTCTTGTTCATATAAAAAGTCGAAATGTTGCTCTTCAATAAAAAGAGCAAAGATTAAACAGGTTGGACGAGTAAATTCAACGGTTGCTTACCACTAATGAGTGCAGGAGGAGCCAAACAAACCCTGACAGGCTCTTTCATGACGCTATAATGTCTTTATGTGAAATATTTTTAATGAACTGTTGACTAGAGACCAAACATACAGGTTAGTGAGAAGGATTTACAGTGGAGTTAAAGTTCAGCAGCTTCTGAAACGACCAGGTAACAGTGAGGTGTCTGAACCTCATGGAAAGTTAGGAAAAGTCCTGGAAGTGGTTTGCCGTCTCCAGTTGGACTTGTTTTTGGGTTCTGAGTCTGAACCGTGCTGAGACTGTGGTGTGTCCGTTCATAATAATCTGATAAAAGGTTTCAGTAATCCTGGAGGACGACCACAGCCTGCATGTTTCACCCCTGGATGATGTTATTGGCGTGTTTCTGTTTCTGCTCTTTGTCAGATGGACGGAGCAGATTAGAGCGACTACATGATGGAGGCCAGGCCCCGCCGCTCCTCCCCCCTCCCTCTCCTCCTCCCCCTCTCTCCCCCCTGCTGCCTCCTAAGTATAAGCAGATTAAAGTTAATGATCTAAAGTGAATTAGATATTTAATCATCTTATCATCTTAGTGTAGTCAGGTCATAACTCGGCGCTGATCTGAAATCCCGTCTGTTTTTTTTCTACGGCGCGCGGCAGAAGCACAACGAGCTGGATTCAGAGGGCAGCCTGTAGCCTCCGGAAGGTTCCACTAAATCAATTTGGAGATTGAGAAATTAAATTCAACCA
The DNA here is from genome assembly GCF_033239565.1 of Halichoeres trimaculatus. Lineage (NCBI taxonomy): Eukaryota > Metazoa > Chordata > Actinopteri > Labriformes > Labridae > Halichoeres > Halichoeres trimaculatus. Next base: position 30,497,424 of record NW_027437195.1, read on the forward strand.
CTGTGCGTGCTTTTTTTAAGCTTTGATGCAGAATCTGTGATTGAGGACGAGCAGTAATGGAATAGTTCTGGTCCCAAAAGATGAAAAACACCCTGAGGGACGCCTCCGTTGATTCATCTCATTTTCCTGCTCCTTTTTTAAAGCTCTCTTTGTTGCACTCTCCATCACCCTCCGTCTGAACTCGCACTGACTGAGGTGTGAACACTTTGCTTTCACACACTCAGGGCGCCCCCTTTAACACACTTGCACACACACTTTTCTTCTCAATTGTGGCTCCTGGAGGTCTCTTGATGTTACGGTGTCCTCCTTAAGGCCCATTTCTCCTCCTTTTACCACCAAAATCTCTCTGTCCTTTTCAAATGATGTTACAGTCACTGCTCTCATATTTCCATATGTCCTTTACATTGGCCTTGCAGTTAACCAATACATCCACCAGGGGGGCAGCCCAGAGTCAAAGTTTATGACAACAACAAACTCAAAAACAAACTTGGCGACTGTGAAGGAGGTATTGCTGATGTAACTCTAACATAAACCACAGAAACAGAGGCAGCGTTGTAGGAGGTGGTGATAGGTGAGCCTGTTAAATACATTGGAAAAGCTCCGCCATTGTTACTTTTTCTTCGTGTCACACTAAAGCTACGTATCTGGTAGTGACAGCAACACTGCCCCCATGGTTTCTGGTGGGACTGCTCCGTTTTGCATGTTCCTGCGTGGAGATATGCAGAAATACAGATGAAATGAACGCAGAGTAGGGCCGAACGATTTTGGAAATATGATCCAATTGCAATTTTTTTGGACCAATTTTGCAATTGCGATTAAGCGAGGGCGTTTATCATCTGCATTATTCACCTCAACAACACAAACAACAAAACATTTTCTACTATGACTTGATTTAACTTCAAGCCTTGTTTAGGTGTAATATTTTTGTCATAAAAATCAGCATATTGACTTTTGCTGGTTTTAAGGAAGGATGAGTACAACTTACTAAATTCCCTGTAGGTCTGTGTAAATGAAACCTTTTTTTAAAATGAATTTATTTTAATTGCAGCCTTTGCAATTTGAAAATCGCAATCTATTACATTGAGATGTTGGTTTCAGTTTGATTAATTGTTCAGCCCTAATGCACAGCACGTACAGAAGGCTCCATACATATCCGGATATAAATATTATTATAAAAAAAAAAAGAATTTGTATTTTTCCTACAAAGGGTATTGATGATTAAAGACATTTAAATCAAATGAAATCATGTGTTTTGTTGAACAAAATAAGCATCACATCTGTCAACAAAGCTTTCATTTTTTCAACCTTTTGCAATTTTTTTTTTTTTTTTTACAATTTTCTTAATAACAATTTATTTTGCAGTTTTTCAAATTTTGTACAAAAAAAGTTTTTTTTTCATTCTGTAAATTTTGGGATTTTTTTTGCAAGTTTCAATTTTTCCGGGAAGTTCCGCAAATTTTTGCAAATTATTTTATCACCATATTTTTTTGACAAAAACAAAAAAGGGCAAATGCTGTATATTTTTTCCTTTTTTTCAAATTTGGCAAATTTATGAACTTACATTTTTGTTTTTCTTTTTTTTTTTTCAAATTTATTAAATTTGGACAAATTTTTAAAACATTTTGCAACGTATTGAAATGTTTCAAGTTTTGTAAATCTAAGATTTTTATTACAAACGTTTCAATTTTTTGGAATATAAATATTTTTGGAAATTGTGATGCATAAATTTAGTTTAGGGAAAATTGAGCAGGACAGGAAGTTGTGACTGGAAACTACCTAAAAACATCCAGTGACTTTCAAAATAAAACAAACTGTGTCAAATTAAGTTAGTATTTTACGTTGACTATAACAACCAATGGACATAATGTTTGGAACCAGACCAGGAGTCAACAGGTTTAAGGTTTCAGCCCAACTTGGATGAAGAGAGACTGATCAGTGGAGTGGGGTTGGACTTCATACATTTCTGGTGTGTTTGAGGCGTTTGATTGGTTGCTATTGTTACGCACTGAGGCTATGATAAAAAAGAAAAGTCTGATTTATGCACCTCACCATTTATGGTTTATTATGGTTGATCCAGGGCGGTTTTATAAATTGGAATGCATGCTGATTTACAGGTTTTGGGCTGGTGTACATTTTCAGAGAGGATCCTTCCCCTGGTTGTTGTCATGAGTCTGGATCTCATGCATGTTTTCTTCCAGCTCTGCAGTGACTCAGGAGTGAGAGGAGAACAGGAACACGAGCGCTGCATTGTCTTGAGCTGTGACTCATGCGAGCAATTCACCGTGACCGTCTGCACCGCTCAAGGTTCACAGATGGATCTGATGATGATGATGATGGTGTGTGTTGGAGGAAAAGGCTCAGACAGACAGAGGATGGCAGGAGGAGCAGGAAAAAGAGCAGTGATGTTTCTGAAATGAGATAATGGAGCTGGTCTGCAGACACGGCCGGCTTCCTGTGAGCGCTCAAAGAGAAACGCTCTGTTTCGAGAGCATCTGAGGCCTCCCGCGCCGCCCTGCGACCGTGGACGATCACCAAAAACACAAACATCAAACGGGCTGCAGCTTGTCTGCCAGACACAGAAACAGCACGTGTGTGAGTGCATGTGTGTGTGTGTGTGTGTGTGTGTGAGCCTGCACTTCTCAAAGTGAGGCAACCCAGTTTTCAGCACACGTATGGATGAACAAAAACAGAAAACACACACACACACACACTCTTTCTCTCTCTGGGATGAATCTGCACACGGATCCTGTATCCTGCTGCTGCTACAGCTTGTGAATTTGTCTAAATGTCACGTTACTGACGCAGCCACACACACACAAACACACACCTTTTCCTTAACACTCAGATGAAAGCTGCAGGGAAAAAAAAAGATCACAAAGAAGTTGTTTTGGAGAAAGGAAGGAAAGCTGCAGGAGGTAAGAATTCAGAGCAGCTGCAGCGAGCTGTGAGCGTCTGCATTATCTGTCATTAATTCATCTTTCTGTGGGTTTCTCTTCCTGCAGTCTTCACCTTATCTCCTCTTCCCTCTCCACAGGAGGAGATAAAAGTGTTTCACAGGAATTTAATGATTTACTGAGTCTAACAGAACACAATGACAAGGGGAGGCGCTCAAATCTGGATCTAATTTACCAGTTTGTAGGATCATATTATTAAAAATAACCTGTGCTCCTGCAGGAAACAGCGTGTAGGAAGACTTTTCATTAAGAGAGAAACAAGAGGATCATCTAAACTCTCCTGTAGATTGAGTAAATGAAGCTCTTCATTGCTCCAGGCTTTGTTTGGACTCTGTTAGGCTCCTGTTTACTTGCTGCAGGATGATGAACTGGGTCTAAGTCCAGAGGCTTTGCTCAGGACCAGGTCTGGAGGTTAATGTTGACTCCTGTCAGATCAGACAGAACAACAAACTTAAAAAGTACTGAAGGTGTAAAATGTACTGTTTTTGTTCACTGCTCGACTCAAAGCAAACAGAAGAAATAATTCACGGCCCTCCACCCTCTCCTCTGATCCGTTTCAGCCCGTCCCCCCACAGACCGTGGGCAGGATGCTACACCTGGCAGCCAGCAGATGTTTGGTTTTGCTCGGTGGTTTTGAATCAAACCTTGTCCGTTATCTTCTTCACACACAAAGTTTAAGTTGCAACAACTGCACCGGTGACGACCAGGGTTCATCAGTCTGCTGAGCGTCGTCCTCTCCCCCTAAAATCAGAGATAAAGTTTACTCTTCCCAGACGGACCACAGTTAGGAAACAGGAAAAGGAACGTAAGCTTTAGAAGCAGCCGTGGTTTCAGTGGCAGGACCACAGATCAGCCTGTGTCCAGGTTTTCTCCTACAGAGTTTTTACTCTTCTTAGGGCATGAAAAAATGATGCTTTCAATGTTTTTTCAAATACTTAATTTTGCAGAAAGTTACAGACATGACTCAGAGTGTTAAAAAGTCAATCAACTATAAACTATACAAAGTTAAAAAGTGTAAAAATATGTTTAAATGTTTAAAAAGCACAAGAAGGAATAATTATTCATGGAATAAACAAAAAACACAGTTTTAATTCACTTTGACGAGAAGTTTATAGTTTGGTGGTGAATGCTTGAGAATGAGATCATCTGGAGAGGACACGTCTAAAACTGTGTCCATGTTTTAGATCAGGTGTCTGCAACCTTTACTTTCACCTGGATTTAAGTCATTCAGGAGCCACAAAATCTACTTTATCTCCACAAAAAAAGATGATCAAGTTTAGAAATAACAGAGTCAAAGTCAAAATCTAAAATTATCTCAGTGAGAAGTTTTTTGAATTTCGAAATTTTACATGTGATGTCTTAGTTTTTTATTTTCAATAAATAAGCAAACATTTTAAAACTTTTGAAATTTCAAAAATTTGCAAGAAATTCAAAAATGGAGACTTTCAAAAATTCAGAAAGAGAAAAAGAAAAAGAAATTGTAAAAAATACTTAAAAAATGAAAATAAAAAATAAAAAAATGTATTATATAAAATATGACGTGAAAAAAAATAAAAATATTAAAAAGTAAAAAAAGGACTTAAAAAAATTTGCAAGTATCAAAAAAAATTGCAATTTCAAAACTTTGGACAAAAAATTGGTAAAAACAAAAAATTGGCAAAAATTTTTGAACGAATACTTGGCTTTGACAATATATTGATAATTTTGCTTATCTCAACACATTTTTTGTGGTTTGCTAATGACTCCCCTGATATCAAGCATGTATATTAAGCTAAACTAAATAAATAGGAGGAGGTGTAGGAAGTGAAGGAGAGTGGTGGCAGGCTTTATTAACAGATGTCATGAATATTTAGATCAACAAAATGTTAAATCATGATTTTATTTAGTGTCAGTGTCTTTAATCATCAACACCCTCTGAAAGAAAAACAAAAATTCTTTATTTCAATAATAATTTTCAAAGCTACAAGGAGCCATTTTCTGAAAACCTTCCCTTTATCTTCAGGGACATTTAGGACAACACTCTGAAACGCTTTTGTTCTTTTTAAATCCTGAAGGATGGAAGTTAGCATGACTCAGCATTTCTTATATGCTGACTACAGTTTAAATAGTTTTAAAATGAAGAGCCAGGTTACGTTAGCTCTGCTTGGCGAGGTTGGAGTTGGTAGATGAGCTCTGGTAGGACAGAACCAGGAGAGAGCTGCATCTTCATTACGGTGGTTTGCTAGTGCTCATGGGAAACAGAGTCTTTATCCCACCTGAGTTCAGTCAGAGTTAATGAGCAATGATGGATGTCTCAGTCAATTTGAGGTACGGACGCACATCGATCCACTTTCTGAACCCTAGCTTTAAGAGACCTTCCTGGCCGAGCGTTGGACGGATGAGTGGACGACGGAGTTTTATGAAAGCAGCTGTTGAAATCCTCTCCAACCGATCTGCTGGCTCTCTGCTCAGGATGGGAATTTGTTGATTTGATATTCTGCAGGGTTTACTCTCTGACCACGACTTGGTTTTTTGTTTTTTAAAGCGGTCAATTCATGGCCTTTGGTTTCTTCCTTTTTCCAGCAAACCTCCCTCCTCTTCCTCCCTCCTCCCCCTCCCTCCCCCCTGTGTCTGCGCTGTATGGATGAGTAGTTAGATCATTAGTATGCCATTAGCTCTGATCATTGATTCCTCCTGCAGATCTCAGCCCCTCCCCTCCTGTTCGCTGACACGGGATTCTGAGGAGATCCGTGAACTTTATCACCTTCAGCGTTCCGGTTTCCTCCTCAGAATTCCCACTGGATCAGCACTTTCCTCCCCTCCAGACCTTTTCTAATTATCCTGTTCCTGCCTTTCAATAAATAATTACAATAAAGGTCATCAATCAAAACGGAAACATTGATAACTGAAGTGAAAGCCCAATATCCCCTTGGCGCGGCCGTGTGCTGCTATCATAAATACGATGACGGGTCGTGCGCGGCGGCGTGCGCGTGCATCCACGGTGAGCGTGTGTTTGTGCCTGCAAATAATTTTCACATAAATCATTTCCTATGAGATAGATGAAAAGGAGCGCGGCATGCCGTGCACACATGAGCTGCTGTGATTAAGCTCTGTGTCTGTGTGTGTGTGTGTGTGTATGTGTGTGTGTGTGTGTGGTTTGAATGAGAAAGGCGACAAAAGTAAACAAAATATGATCAAACACTGCGGTTTGACCGGGAATTAAGCTGAAGCTAAGCCCACACACACACACACACACACACACATTCACACACATACACACACACCTGGGTATGTTAATGTGAATCTGCAGCTACAGAGCCGTGGGGAAGTCTCTTTGGTGCCAGCGATTGGTTGCTATCTGTCTCGCCTGGAGGAACGGCGAGGCGGCCAGGCCTCCCGCCAGGCGCGGCCCAAAGAGGAGCTCTGATAACGGGGTAAAAATGTGAGCCAGAGCGGCGTTCGCCTGGAGGAAGCGCCGCCTCGGGCCTCCTCTGAACTGAAGCTGCAGAATAAATGAGTTTCTGTGCCTGGCAGCTCGGAGGAACCAACACTGCTACACACACATCCTTGTCTGCAAGAATGCACACACACACACACCCACACACACACACACACACACACACACATCAACGCCGGCTTATCGGCGCTTGCTCTCACCCATGCGTGCACCTGGTCAGCCACTTGCAGAGGGACAGGAGGGAATCAGAGGAGCGGCGTCTGGTGGAGAGTAAACAGCGGCGTTAGCTGTGTTTGAACGTGGGAGCCCAGATGCATTCATTATCCCGCTGCTTATGGAGGCATTGTGCCGTGCATGTCAACACTCTGCCACCCCCGTACACTCATCATAATGCAAAGCCATCACACACACACACACTCACACACACACACACACATGCTCTCTGAGCTTCAGCGACTCCAAACTGAGGAAATGACTTCCATTGGACTCTCAAATATCCTCATCCTTTTCTTTCGCCTCCTCTCCTTCTCTCCACCCGTCTCCTTCGCTCTCTTCTAATTGGTCCAAAATACTCACCAGCGGCGCCGCAAACGCCACTAAATTAGTTTTCATCTAAACACAATTGCACCTGAGTTCGACCTGCAAATGTGCTGAACACACAAAGATGAATCTGTGCAGCGTTTTGGAGGTGATGGTTAGGAGGAGCCAGAGTTGCTGAAGAGGAGATTTTTTTTTGTTTGGGAGAAAAACAGATTGGTATTAGGGAGAGGTAATGGGCAGAGCCAGGCGTGTGTGTCTCTACAGCAGAGCGAGAGGGTTTCTCAGGCGGCGTTGGAGAGACAGAGCGTGAAACAGCTTGCTAGGCATGTCTAAAGATAGAGAGGGGAGCTGAGAGGAGGGTGGCGGCGGTGGTGGCGGGTGGTTAACCAGTGGATAACGCTGAATTCTAAACAGGTGAAAAATGCGTCACACGTCTGCTTCTCCTCTGACCTGAGGATGGCGGCTCATCATCAGCGCGGATGGAGATGTTACTCATTGTAGAGCTCACCTGGTGGCTGCTGCTGACATCCATCCTGATGCTTCACGCTGCTGCGTCAGGCTCTGTGGGTTTATTTTTACTCTGTGTCATGATGAAGACTTCACAGACGCCTTTAAACCACCACAGAAAACACAGGAAACTTCAGAATCACACAACTAAACACCAGGATTACTAATCCACAGAAATATTACCAGATTACATCAACATTTACACGATGTGATATTTCCAAGCTGTTTGAATAGTTCCTGCTTTCCTGACAACTGATGTTATTCTGGATGTTTTTATGTTATCATGGAAGTTTTTTATCATTCACAGCAAAAATAAAACAGCTTTTAGATTCCCTGCCACCATCATTAGCCATTTTCTCACATAACAGTAATTTCTGTGATTAATTTTGTAGTGATGGTGGACACTGGAGCCCAACTGTCAGGCAGAAAAAGGACAGAAGAGAAGAAGTAGGATAAACAGGAGAGAGATAGAGCACAAGCTAAAGGCTAAAACACAAGATAAAGGCTAACACAGGAGATAAAGGCTGAAACACAAGCTAAAGGCTAAAACACAGGCCAAAGGCCAAACATAAGCTAATGGCTGAATCACAGGCTACGGGTTTAAAAATAAGCTAAAAGCTACATCCCCAGCTAAAGGCTAAAATACAGGCTAAATGCTTAAACACAAGCTAAAGGCAAAAACACAAGCTAAAAATGAGCTAAAGGCAAAAGAATAAGCTAGGGGCTTAAACATAAGCTTAAGGCTAAAATACACAACTTAGAGGTAAAAACATGATCCTAAGGCTAAAACATGGCCCAGAGGCAGAAAAAAATGGTCTAAAGGCTAAAACACAAGCTCAAGTTTAAAACACAAGCTAATGACTAACACAGGCCAAAGACTGAAACACAAGCTAAAGGCTAAAACAGGAGCTAATAGCTTAAGCACAGTCTAAATGCTTAAACACAACTAAAGGCTAAAGTACAAGCTAAGAAATGAGCTTAAGGCCAAAGATTAAGCCAAGGGCTAAAACACAAGTTAAGACTAAAACATGAGCTCAAGGCTTAAATACTGGCTGAAGGCTAAAACACACAAGTTAAAGGTTGAAACATGAGCTAAAGGCAAAATCATGACTGTAAGGCTAAAACACGGGCTAAAGGCTAAAAAAACAATAGCTAAATGCTTAAACACTAGCCAAAAGCTAAAGTACAGCAGTAGCTAAAGGCTAAAATATGGGCCTAGGGCTAAAACACACTAGCTCAATGCTAAAACACATGAGCTTAAGGCTAAAAAATGAGCTTGAAGCTAAAACACACAAGCTAAAGGCTTAAACAGGAGTTAAAGGCTAAACCCCTGGTTAATGTGTTTGTGCTAATGTCTATTCCAACCCACAGTCAGCAGTTATTCTGCAGTGGTCTGTTCAAACTTGAGAGTCTATCAATAAAATGAAGAGCCAGGTTACGTTAGCTCTGCTTGGTGAGGTTGGAGTTGGTAGATGAGCTCTGGTAGGACAGAACCAGGATTCACTAACGTTACACGTTACAGACACGTCTCAGAGCACCGGGCTGTGAGGAGAGAGAAATATAGCAGCTGCTAAACTACGCTACAAACTGATAAAGTTAGCTTGTTATGCTTCAAAGCGTAGCTCTACCTAACGGTTGATAAATACCTTACCTCGTGGATCTGGGAAAAAGTTGTCTTGTTGATGAAACTGTTGATTCAACGAGTTGATCATGTGTGTCTTGTTTGTTTTCAACAGCTTGAAACGCTAAAAGTAGCAAAAAAAAAAAGTGACATATAGGAAAGATCAAAACATATTTTTCCATCAGGCTGGTTTTCTTCATCAATGAATTGTAGTTTGAGGATCGTACCTGTTTCTTCTGTGGTGGTAGTCGGGGATGTTTGGCTTAAGCCTGTTTAATTATTATGATAATTAAAGATCCAGAAGATGATGATCAGTCGATGTATGGGTGTGTTGTTTCATGGCTTACAGACTGATTTATTTGATGCTGAAATATATTCTTCCTCTTTTTAATTAAGGTTTTCCTCCGAAGCTCCAGGTGTGTTTCTCTCAAACCGCTGACACTTCGGGGACTTATTAGGAACACTTCATTGAAGTCTGCAGACTTCCTGCGCCGCTCTGCTCTGCACAGAGAAGCAGCGAGGTGGAGGAACAGAGGGCGGTATCTCTGCTTAACTACCATCAGACAGGATGAACGGCTTCTGGGTGTGTGTGCACGCCTGTGTGGTCTGTGTGTGTTTACGTGTGTGTGTGGGGGTCTCATTAAACAAGGTCTAGGCGCGCTGAGTGTTTACAGACGATTATACGCAGACGTCAACACTGATTGGAATAGAGAGATAATTGCTCCTAACACGAGAGGGGGAAATCTCACACACACACACACACATGCATATCAGACTCACGAGCTTCGGTCATGTCCCTCTCCATCCTCGTCTCTAACACACCCCTGCATCTCAGCCCTCCTCCTCCTCCTCCTCCCACCTCCTCCCAAATCTCCAGGGGATGACTAACACCTGTCACCGTTTCTCCAAGCTGTGTAAGATAATTAATCACACATTGCAGCAAAATGTCACTACATCTACATGTCCCCACACACACACACACACACACACACACTCACTCACACACACACACACACACACACTCACACACACACACTCAGAGCAGGTGTTCTTGTGCAGAGAGGAAATAACTCAATAGCTGTGATGTAGAAACCATCCTTTAAATATGACTGAGTCACTCTCAGCCTGCACGCTGCCCCCTGTGTGTAAATGCACTCTATTGTAAACTCGTGAATTACTTTCCCATAATGCACTCTGTCAGCCTGACCTTGGCAAAGAGAGTCTGTCCGACACCCTATAAAACAGGCTGTAATGCTGGTCCTGTCACAAATGCAACACAATGCGCACACACACACAAACAAGCACACACACACACGCAGGGTGGGGTGTGATTCAGGAGCGAAAGAGCAAGCAGAGGAGGAGAGGAGGAAAAGGGGGAGGAGGAGTGTAGAGAAACAGAGAGGACTACAGGCTGAAGGTGTTTGAGGAAAGATAAAACCACTCCAGGTCTCGGGGTGTTGCGTCTCTAAGTGGAGTAACGTCAGCTGAATCCAAATATCTGTCACAGACTTCCAGATAAACACCACAAAAACGAGTTTCTGGGTTTTAGAGGAAGAGGGAGGTGATGTCTGTGCAAACAGCCGTCTTTAGTATCCTGGAATAAGACGTGTTTCTAGACTCGTCAGGTGAATGTGGCTTACGTTGCGTACCCACCAAAAGCGTTGAGAGCGAATGTATTTGCGCGTCAAATGAAATCGCACTGCGCTCGACGCTCGACTTTTGACGCTGGTACAAATAGGCAAAAAATGTTCACTGCTGGCCGCGGCTTTGTTGCACGAAAAGTCCGCCATCATCATTTCATCGTTGAACATGGCTCCGATCACCACCATCGCTGCTCTGTACCTGCTGTCAAGAAGTCATCAGCTGCGGGCTAGGCGCCGACGTCGGTACTGGATGCATGCTACCCTACCTTTGTATGTAATATCAACGCGCAAAAAATTTGCGACGCTTTCGGTGGGGACACACTGTAAGATCAAGTCTAAGGAGGAAATATTCCACCTTAAGCATGAAAAACATTTCTATATTCGCTTAACTCACTCCACGTACCAGGACCTCCATTCAGCTGGAGTCACAGCTTCAGTAACCTTTGGTCATATTGACAGAGAATAATAAGCTAGATTCACACATATGCAAGTTCACATTTTACCGTGTGTTTTTATTCTCACACCTCCATCCCTCCCTCCTGCTGCTCTCTGAGCTGCTCTCAGCCGTCCTGATGCCTTCACTGACCCTCAGAAACACCAACGCCAGAGTCCGTCAGTGTGGGCGTGGACACGTACCAGGAGGTGAGGGGGGTGCGTTGTCATGACAACGTGATGTTTTTGTGATAAAGGTGTTACCATCACACTTTTGAGATAAACTTAAGAATCAAAACTTCTGAAAAACCACCTCATGAGAGGTTTTTAGAAATCTTGGTGTTTCCAACTCTTTCCTCAAAGTTAAAGAGTTAATCCACAGAAAACAGAGTATTTTATTCAAACACATCATATTTATTCAACATCAGTCAACAATATCAGAAACTCTATGATCTACAGGGATCAGCCTCAGAATGAAAGGAGGTTAATACAAGGTTTTTATAGGTTTTTTTTTTTTTTGTTGTTTTTTTTTTTATTTTCAGATCTTTTTAAACCCACAATGTATGCTTGTGTTTTGTGGGGAAGGGGGGTGGATTTTGGTGGGGAGGGGTCTGGCCTCTCACTCTGTGCTCTGCGTCCTCCGCTGTTTGTGCTGACGGAGGCAGCTAGGAGTGCAGAACTTTTTCACTCTCCTCCAGAGTGAGACCCTCTCCACCTCAGGTGTTTCTCTGACCACAGCTGATGTCACTTCCTGTGGCTCAGGTGATTCCTCCACAACCTCTGCTGGTTCCTGGACGGTCTCTGGTGTAACTTGGACTGTCACAGTTGAGTCCTGGACAATCTCTGGTGTTGTCTCGTCCACTGCAGGTGATTCTTGGATGATCTCTTCTGTAACTTCATCCTCCTCTGGTGACTCCTGGTCCATCCCAGATGCTGACTGAACGTCCTCAGAGGTCTCCTGGACGTCCTTGGAGGTCTCCTGGACGTCCTCGGAGGTCTCCTGGACGTCCTCGGAGGTCTCCTGGACGTCCTCAGAGGTATCCTGGACGTCCTCAGAGGTATCCTGGACGTCCTCAGAGGTCTCCTGGACGTCCTCAGAGGTCTCCTGGACGTCCTCAGAGGTCTCCTGGACGGTCTCAGAGGTCTCCTGGACGTCCTCAGAGGTATCCTGGACGTCCTCAGAGGTCTCCTGGACGTCCTCAGAGGTCTCCTGGACGTCCTCAGAGGTCTCCTGGACGGTCTCAGAGGTCTCGTGGACGTCCTCAGAGGTCTCCTGGACGGTCTCAGAGGTCTCCTGGACGTCCTCAGAGGTCTCCTGGACGTCCTCAGAGGTCTCCTGGACGGGGCTCTGTGTCTCTTCTTGGACGTCTGAAAGTGGGGGCTCTGCCTCTTCTTCCTGCTGACGTTCCTCTAGAGCGTGTTGGAGCTCCAGGACTCTCTCCTGCAGAGCCTTGCAGACCTCCTCTTGGCTCTTTAATTGTGAGGAAACCCAGTCACAGCTGCTGTCCTTCTCTTGCAGCTCGCTCTGTAAATCCTCGACCACGGCTCTGTGCTCCGCCTCCTTTCTTTGGGCCTCTGCCTTCTCCGTCTCCAGCTCCCTCTCAACAGCTTCACGAGCTGTGGCGAGCCTGTCATACACCAACAGGTCTTTGTGCTTCTGGTCTAAATGCTGACGCTTGGTTGCGTGCAGCTTTCTCTCCAGCGCGTTGTTCCTCCCTGTCTCGTCGTACAGCAGGGCATTCTGGGACCTGATCAGACCGTTGAGCTCGGCTACTTGGTCGTTGTGTTTTTTGTCCGCTGCTTTGATCTGGTCCTGCAGAGCCTTGACTTGTTGCTGGAAGGAGACTTTCTCTGTGTCCAGCTTCCCAGACAGACGCTGGACATCAGAAGCTGTCTCTTGGAGCTTCAGCCTGAGTTCCTCTCGGTCTTGTTGGAGGGTGACAGCCTTCAGTCTTTCACCCTGCAGCTGATGCTCCAGATTTAAAGCCAGGTCTTTGAGGGCTTTCATCTGGATGGATGTTTTTGTCTCCTCTGATCTGAGGTTGGAGACCTCGTTCTGCAGGGTCTTTACCTGCTGCTCCAGGGACAGTTTCTCTCTCTGGAGCTTCTGAGCGTGCTCCTGGTTGTGGTTGGTAAACTCCTGTCTCACGAGCCTGAGCTGCTCCTGTTCTTTCTGGAGGGTTTCCGTCCTCAGTTTCTCGGTCTTCAGCTGGTCCTCCAGTGATCCAACGAGAGCTTGTTGCTGAGCCATCTCCTCCTTCACCTCCTGAATGGCCTCCTCCTTCACCCTCAGCTCCTGTCTCAACTCCTCCATCAGCAGAACGGAGGCGTTGTCCAGTTTTACGGATTCAGTTTCAGGTCTCTGGGTTTGGTTGGACCTTGAGAGTGCCGCAAGCTTCTTGTTTTGTGCGGATATGACTCCCAAGAGCTCATCCTTGGTTTTGATGAAGTACTGGCACATATCCTGAGTGGGGATGAAGGTGGGGTTCAGGTGTTTGACCTCTTCTCTGAGCTCCCTGATCTGTCTTTCGTAGTAGAGCCTCTCAGTATCCCCCATCATCAGCGGTCTTTCTACCTGGGCAGGGTTGGTTTTAGGGACGGCTCCTTCTCTACGTGGATCAGGGCTCTTCCTCTCCTGCTGTGTGGGTCTCTGGCTGCCTTTGTTTTCTTGGCTGCTGATGTCGAATGTGGCCCACTCTGGCAGGACAGGAGTAAAATCCTTTTCTTCCTCCATCTCCATCGCATCAGCCCAGTTAATAGTGAATCCTGACTCTTCTTGGTCAAACATTGTTTGCTCCGTGTTTGTTAATTTTGTTCAATCCTTGAAGAAAGCGTCCTCTCGGTTTGATCTCTGCTCTGTTATGAGCTTGAGAACTGGAAATCTCTGGTACCTATAAAGAGTCTGTGTTCCATTCCCCTCATCTCTACGCTCCTCTGTGACATCACAGCAGCTGTGATCACAGCTGCTGTGATGTCATCCGGAATCTTTCATTTCAAAACAAACAAACTTTATTGATCGGAACTTGTGTGTTGTAGCAAATAATATGAACAAATGGAAAATACAGTTCAATAAAATAGAATTGTACAGTCAACATTTCACTGTTTGTTTTATATAAGTTATTGAGAAACTACATGGTGGAAAAAGATGCTGTTTTCATTCATTTTTTTATTGTACTTCATAAAAAGAACTAAAATTTACTGATCTTGTTTGGACATGTTTTGTTGTATTTTGAAAGTAACTGGGCCTGTTTATGTTATATTTGTACACAACTTCCTGTCCTGCTTGATCTGATTTTTGTAGATTGATGCATCACAGTTTCAGGATGCTCACATATCCGCTGTGACCTGCTCGGGCTGGGACGCAGCTGGAGTTGGCGACCAAACTCATCCTCTTGTCGGAGATCTTAGATCATTAATGTTCTTCTCCTTAGCTCTGTGCTTCCCCCCAAGAAAATAAGACTTTAAATGAAGAGTATTTAGGTTTAATTATGGTGCAGAAGGACATTGAAGCTGTGGACACGTCATTGGGTCCCTGATGCTTTTTCTGCATCCTATCCTTTTTCGGTTGCTAGGCGCTACCCAAGTAGCTGCCTGTTGCAGCAGCTCTCTCGTCTTTGTCCGTTTCTTGTAATTTTTTTGTCTCTTTTTCGTTATCTTTGTATTTGGAGTGGATCATCACTTTGTATGGTTCATTGTCGGTCACAGACACCAAACTTTTTGTGTCTTCAGTGATATTTTTTACTACTTTTCTCTTGTGTTTGTCTTGAGATCCCACATGTAACCATGGCTGCATTGTTTACATGCAAAATTAGCTGTTAGCAGCCTGTAGCATGTCAATGCTAACTAGTGTAGGGCTTGATGATTTCCCTCGAGCTGAGGAGGAGGAGGTGAGGACGACGTGACGGTCCTTGGGTGTGAGCTGGGAGATGACAACGTGGACCTGTCCTTCCATCCATCGTTGTTGGGAACGTGGGATCCAGCTCCGGGGGATGGACGAGCTAGCTGTGCTAACCCAGCGGCATCGTGCTGTTCACGGACGTGGCCGACAGAGCTGACATCGGACGCCGGCGACACATCGGAGGAGCTTCGCCTGCTGTGAGCAGACAGGATCCAGGAGACAGAGACTGAACAGACTGCTGGGGAGGCTCAGTCCTGGACCCTGTGGAGGTGGAGACTGGCTGGGCTGGAGAGTGGTGGACGAGTGGTGGACGGGATGTCGTCATCTAATTTCTTATGGACTTTTTTGCACTTTCTATATTCTTTCTTACTTTTGTTTTCTTAAATGCTGCTGTGACTCCTGAATTTCCCCTCGGGGATAAATAAAGTATTTTCTGTTCTATTCTATTCTATTCTATGGTAGCTTTCATGCTGTGCCATTGTGCTGTTGCAGGGACTGAGCGCTGTTAGGAACATATTTGAACAAATAACCTCTGAAAACATGTGAAAGGGGCTTACGCTGGAGCATTTTCTGCAGAGCCTGAAAGGTTTGTGTAAAGTCTGTTTATGAGCACGATGTGACGTCTGTACCAGAAATAAACCTGCAGGAAATGTGCAGGAAGTTGCTCTGAGGCTCTGTCTGCTTTTCTGATCCTCCAGAGTCCAAAGATTTGAGATTTGATCGTGCAAATCTGCAAAATATGGGAAGACGAAGCATCTCTGGTGTTTGTACGGGAAATAATTCAATAAAGCAACGATCTTCAACCTGTGGCTCTAGAGCCTCATGCGGCCCTTTGACTTCTCTGCACTGGCTCCTTGTGGCTTTAAATGTCATTATTTTGATAAAGATAAAAGAATGATCAGTTGAGGGCATCATCAATATGTGTGATCAATTTCAAGTAAAAATGTTTGCAAACTGAAGACATTTCAATTTTTTTAAGTTTTGCTCATTTTTTTAATCTTATAATTGTTGAGAAGTTTTTTTAAAAAATTTGAGGGCAATTTGAAACTGCAGCTTTTGCAGGTTTTTAGTTTCAAACTCTACCTTTTTTAAAATTTTTATTTTGAAAATTACTTTTCTTAATCTAGGGGATTTTGAAAGATCAAAATTTGTTGCAAATCTTTAAATTTTCAAAATTTTTCAAATTTTTGAAATGTTTTCTTTTGAATTCTTGAAAATTTGTTCGATAATAATAATAATAATAATAATAATAATAATAATAAAAATAATAATAAAAATAATATATATATATATATTTTTATATATATATATATATATATATATATATATATATATATATATATATATATATATATATATATTTCACAATTGGTGAAAATTTATTAAATTTATTTTTTGGGAAGTTTCAACAAATTTGGAAATTCCATTTTTGGACATTTTTGCAATTTTTTACTTCTTGATTTAATATTATTGCAATTTGCTTCAAATTTTATTTTTTTGACAATTCAAAACTGCAGCTTTTGCAGCTTTAAAGTTTCAAACTTTCCCTAATTTGTTGCAAAATTTTTGAAAATTCCTTTTTTTGAATTTTGGGGAATTTTTAAAGATCAAAATTTGCTTTTTTTATTTCTTTTTTTCATTTTTTTAAAAGATTTTTTTTAAATCTATAAAATTTGTTTAATTGTTTTCTTTTTTATAATTTCATTTTCAAAATTATTAATTATTTTATTAAATTGAATTTTTTGCAAGTTTTGCAAATCTTTGAATTTCCATTTTTTTGGACATTTTTGTGATTTTTTTACTTCACAATTTTACATTTTTGCATTCTTTGTTCAAATTTTAAAATGTCAAACCTATTTGTTTTTTGCCAATTTATTTAGCATAAAGAGCTAAGACATCATGTGTACATTTTTTTTATTGTAAAAACCCTGATATTCATTCACTAGATTCTAACTTTGTATAGAGTTTCTGACACTTTGTCCCTTTATCGTGAAGATAAAGTAGATTTTGTGGCTCCTGAATGACTTAAATTCAGGTGAGCTGAGGAAAAATGGCTCATATCAAAGCAAAGGTTGCAGACCCCTGCAATAGAGTCTTAACACAACCCTCATGGTCTTATCGCTGAAAGAGTCTGACATGTCCACATGAAGCTGTCTACTCTCTGTCTCTTCCATGAGAGGCTGTTTCTATCAGTGTTTCTTTCTTATCCTTTTATTTCCCTCCCTCTGCAGCCTTCACCATCCCTCTCTCCGTCTTCCCCTTTCTTTGCATTTTTTATGTGCTGCTCCTTCTGTCGTGTGTTTGATTAATATTGATTTAGCTGTAATAGTTAGGCAACAGGGACCCCCACATTTCAATAACTTCTAATTACCAGCACACACACACACACATACATACACACACACTCTCAGGAGCACACAGGCTTCAGTAAATCTAATTGCAAGTTCCACTCACACGTCCCCGAGCCCCGGCCCACAAATTACAACAGAAATCTGACATCGTCAATAAATACGGGCGCCATTCTGCAGCGCTGGATCCATGTGGAGTGAAACATGCAAATAAATATTGTTTGACGTTTTCTTTGATCATCCTTCAGTTTTCCCTTTGTATCCCTCCTCCTCCTCCTCCTCTTCCTCCTCCTCTCATCGCGGCCTCTGTCCCGACTTTGTTTCAGCCGTTGAATCAGCATCAATCACTGCGAGATCTAATTTGTCAAACCTCAATCTAGCAGGGCCCTCAACCCCGTGCCGCTGTCTGTTTGTCTGGAGCCCCACAAATGAGATGTGTGATAAGGCAACAGAGGGAGTCCTGCCGGGAATAGAAGAAGCAAAAAAAAAGACTTTTGCACTTTGAAGTGGGAGCAGATCAAAAACAAAAGAGGGCTCTTTGTGGTACAAAGGCAGCGTTTCTCCCCTTCATCCATCTTCCCTTCTTCCTGCACCTTTTTCTTTCTCCACCGCTCCGAGTCGTCACAAATCGCACACAGGCCCAAACTGCCTCACCTATCAAACTATCAGCAGGGAGCCGATGTGTGTGTGCGTGTGCGTGTGTGTTTTCCCCTGAGTGTTTGGTGGCACTCGCTGCAATTTGTGGCGTCTCCACGCCGCTGCACCGCTGATAAAGACACTCTGTTTGTCCATTTGTCTTCTCATTTCTGGCTCGTTTGCTTTTAGTTGCATCTTGGAGGCAATTTTCTCCCCCCGTTGTTTTCAAACGGCCCCGGCTCCGTCCTGTCACTTTGATTTTTGCAGCACATCCGAGGCGTCAGGCCCAGAAAGACGTGGTCACTGTCAGAGCTGATGTTAGGGACGTACAGTACGGCGCCGCAGCCCCCTCCACTCCGCCGCTCCCATGTTCCCGGCACGGGAGTCATTTGTCTTCTCGGTGTCCGCTGCGATGATGTGGGATAACGTTGGGGGCCAGTGGAGCAGACAGGGGAGTATTGGAGTATCGATCCTCCCCTGCTCGCCCTGTCCTCCTGCTGCAGGTTTTTTTCTGCCTGTGTGATAAAGCGGCTGGTGCTGATGGGGTTTGGCTCCATACATTGTTTCTCATACCTTCAGTGTGTGTGTGTGTGTGTGTGTGTGTGTGTGTGTGTGTGTGTGTGTGTGTGTGTGTGTGTGTGTGTGTGTGAGAGAGAGTAATTTATTTGTGGCAGGGAGCTGTTTGTGGCAGTGTGGGAGTGTTCATGTTCCAGTCAGTGCTGCTCCCTCACGCTCAGACCCAGTTCATCCCCAGCCCTGTTTCCTGTTTCCTTACCCTGTTCACTGAGGGCTGGGAGCCAGTCACACACATGGTTCATCAAAACAGACAAACTGGAATTTATTCAGGGAGAAAACGCTAACATTAACAGGACCCAGATTATCAGGAGGAGACTATAGTCCAGGAGTGTGCGAGGGAAAAGAGGGGTGTCCTCACAGGGGCCAAAACTAAAGTGTCCCCTTAGGAGCAAAATATGTCCTCTTAGGAGTCCAAATGTGCACTTCACTGTCCTTTAAGGAGCCCAAACATAACGTGCTGTCTTTGATTTAAAAAAAAACACACTAAAGTGCCCCCAAATGAGCTTTTTGCACACTAAAGTGTCCTCTTACAAGTCAAAAAGCACACTTAAGTACCCTTTTATGAGTCCAAAAGCACACTAAAGTGTCCTTTTAGAAGCCCAAAATGAACACTAAGGTGCTGTCTTAGGGTCTAAAATGTGAGCTGAGTGTGCCCTCTTGGGTGCCAAAAAGCTCATTAACGTGTCTAAAAATGGTGCCCTAAGGTGTCCTCTCAGGAGCCAAATGTGTACTTAAGTGCCCAGTTTGGAGCCATTAGTGCAACCCAGTGTCCTTTTAAGGACCCAAAATGCAGACTAAGGTGCTGTCTTTGAAGCCAAAATGTGTGCCTAAGTGCCCTCTTAGGAGTGCCTCCCCACTTAAAAAACGCTACTGTCCCTTTAGGGGCCCAAAAAGAAGACTAAAGTGCCGTCTTTAAAGCAAAAAAGCACACTTAGGTGCCCTCTTGGGAGACCAAAATGTGGACTAAGGTGCCCTCTTAGGAGTGGAGTGCAAAAAGGCACACTGAGGTGCTGTCTTAGGAGCTGATATGTGCGCTGAAGTGCCCTCTAATGTGCCAAAGAGCACATTAACGTGTCCACTTAGCAGTCATAAAGGAAACTAGGGTGCCCTCTAATGAGCTAAAATGTGTACTGAGTGTACTTTTCAGAGCCACACTAAACACTAACACTAAAGCACCCTCTTGGGAGCCAAAAGTGCACTACAATGTTCTTTTAGGAGCCCAAAATGCAGACTAAGGTGCTGTCTTTAAAAAAAACACACCAAGTGGCCCCCTAAGGAGCCAAAAGTACACTGAAGTGCCCCCTAAGGAGCCAAAAGTACACTGAAGTGCCCTTTTTGAAACCCAAACGCACACTATAAGGTGCTGTCATTAAGCCAAAATGTGTTCCAAAGTGCCGTCTCAGGAGCCAAAAGTGCACTTCAGTGTCCTTTTAGTTGCGCCAAGACGCACACAGTCTTAGAGCCAAAATTTGTGCTGAAGTGCCCTCTTAGGTGCCACAAAGCACATTAATGTGTCCTTGGTAGCCAAAAGGGCGCTAAGGTGCCCTCCTAGGAGCCCAAATGCTGAAGTGGTCTTTGAGAAGCTCATATTAGGCTAAAGTACCTTCTTAGGAGTCAAAAGGGGAACCCCCAGTACCCTTTTAGATATTTTTCTTGACAAAGGAAGTCTAGTCAAACTTTATTTATAGCACATTTTAAAACAAACGCAGGTCGACCAAAGGACTGTGCGAGCCCAAAAACAGGATCAATAAACAGAGTAAATATAAACACAGATAAAAACACATTAATTCACCAAAAAGCCAATGATCCACTGTATTAATGAAAAAAAAAAACTGCTAAGGAGAAAAAGTTGGACTCAGCTCTGTCCAGCAGTAGAGAGAGTATTAGCTTCAGTGTTTCTAAAACTGAACTGAAATCACGGCTGAAGGCGAACTGGTCATGTGATCTCTAATCAACCCTTTGTACACACATGGAAGTGAATCTAATGTCGATTGGTTGATGTTTTTGAGATGTTTGGTCTGTTTTCAGCTCTTCTTGCCCTGGGAACACACACAGCTGAGATTTCCGAGCTAACTGTTGCTCAGTCGTTACGCTGTGCACGGTCAAATAAAACTAATAATCCAAACATTGAATCAATGCAGATCACTGCTTCTTGATTCAGCCAGAGCTGAAATATTCTGACATTATTTAAGATAAAGTCTTCTCTAAAATCATGCTGCATTAATATTTCAGTGTTTTTTTTTCACAGAGCATCTCGTCCTTTCTTGTACACCGTGTGTATCTAATGCAACACAAATTATGCATGAAGTGTCTGGAGGAGTGGTACGAGCTGTTACCCTCTGGTCAGAAGGTTTGAACTCGCGGCTGAACAACAAATCGAGCGTGCCAAGTCTTAATCTCAGAGAAAGAAACTGCCTGTACTCTCCCCAGCGCGCTGTTCCCCTGACACAATGATAGACAAACACCCATCCTGAGTGTGTGAGCTGGATTTATCAGAGGAGTTATCTAACTCGCGCCGCAGAAACAGGACAGACGGAGCGATAAGAGCCTGTTGATGTGTATCATCTGAGAGCCTGTGTTATTCTTTGCGTGCAGCTTCTGTTTTCATATTCCTCTTATCTGGACCGCTCTGCTTACTTTGGCACAAATCGAGCCGGTTCCTCCTGAATGACTCCTGTGCTTACACGGCTCAACACGCCTGCATGGAAAGAAAAACCTGTGGAAGGAAAACACACATGTTTTGGAAAAGTCCACACAAAAGAGGTGAGAAGGGCTGATAAACATCTGTGTGCAGATCCTTTAGAGCTGGGTCTGCTCCTTTACGTTCATAGGAGACGTTTTTCTTCAACTCACCCGCATAAAAGTCATTTAGGAGCCACAAAATCTACTTTATCTCCACAATAAAGACAATGAAGTGTACAAAACTCCATCAGCAGTCAAATCTAGTGAATACTTATCTGAACTACAGGGCTTTTGAATTTATGGAATTGTTCATGTGATATCCAAGTACTTTATTCTTAAAAAAAATCTCAATTATAAAAAATTAGAGCTTTCAAAAATTTGAAAAAAAAATGGAAAGGTGTACAAAAGAAGTAAAGAAATAAAAAAAATTCAAAACTTGCAAAAAAATTTTAAATTTAATAAATGCTCAGTGATTTAAAAAACTGAAAAAAAATGCAAAACCCATCAACAAATTTGAAATTTCAAATAGCAAAAAGTTATAAAAATATAAATATCATACATTTGCAATTTTTTTAAAAAAAATTCTGATTTCAAAAATTTTAGAATGAAAAAAAATTACCAAAATATTTAAATGCAAAAATTCAGAAGAATTAAAAAAAGATTTTATAGAGATTTT
Organism: Halichoeres trimaculatus; assembly: GCF_033239565.1. Classification (NCBI taxonomy): domain Eukaryota; kingdom Metazoa; phylum Chordata; class Actinopteri; order Labriformes; family Labridae; genus Halichoeres; species Halichoeres trimaculatus. The sequence continues at coordinate 30,519,373 of NW_027437195.1, forward strand.
GAAAAATTTTTGAATTTAAAAATTGCAAATTTGCATACCTCTTGAAGTGGCAAAAAATGGCAAAACGTTCTTGTTCTTGTGAAATTTAAAAAATATGCAAAAAAAAAAAAAGGAAATAAAAAAAAATGTAATTTCCTTGGTTTGAAAAAAGGAAATTGGAAAAAAATGGAAAGATGTACAAACGAAGTTAAGAAATAAGAATAAGAATTAAAAAAAAAGATTTTACAGAGATATAGAAAAATTGTAACTAAAAAAATTGCAAATTTGCATACCTTTTTGTAATGCCAAAAAAATGGCAAAACTTTCCTACTCTTGCGAAATTTTTGAAATATGCAAAAAAAAAAAAAATTGAAAAATCGAAATTTCCCTGGTTTGCAAAAATCCAAATATTTTTATAAGAATATTTGCATTTGGTTACATATGTTGATAAAACTTCTCAACTCATCATTTTTTGTTGTTTGCTTATGTCTTTCCTAATACCTAGCATGTATTTTAAGCTGGCACAATGGCAGTTTAACTAATCCATCCAAAAAAAAAAATCTACAAAAAGACAAATCTACAACTACATTTTTTTTTTTTAGATTTAGTTATCTTAATCTTACAGGTTGCACACCCCTGCTTTAGCTGCTCCCTTTTGGCTCTAAGAGGAGCTGGAGTTGTCTGTGTGGGTGGAAGTCGAGTCTGGAAGCAGAAAAAATAAGAAACTAACAGACTTTTATCAAGGCCAGAGGCTGAAGACAGCATCAGCCAATAAAACTATGAAAGGGCTTCCATGGGTTCTGTTGTGCTGTGGGTAACGGAGGAAAAACATTCAGACAGGAAAGTAGAAAGTTCAGAATCTAAACACCATCTGAATCAGTTTCTTTCAGTTTCTGTGAAACGACTGAACAAAGTGAGTCTGACAGAGTTTAAACGCAGCTCTTTAAATCTTTGAGGAGATTTCTGTCTCCTTATTTCTCAGCTTCAAACACCAAACGTTGAGATCCTTTATATTTACTCTGCAAAGGGAGAACATGTCTGAATGTGTTACACATTTCAAACAGAAGACAGAGAAAGAAAAAAACATCAAACACTGAAACTTCAGTTTACGAGACATGGCAGAAAAAATCGAACAGGCAAGCAGTGAAGACGTTTCAAGAAGAGGTTTTAATGGTCAGCCAACAAACTCGTGGAGAGGAATTAGTCGGTGTGGAGGAAAAACAGAAACTGACACCACAGTGAAATCTCTGTTACTTTAACAGCAGAAATGCACTGATACAAGTCTTTAAGCCCTGATTTCAAAACCTGTACTGTTCTGATCCGATACTTGTATCAGTTTAACCCTCTTGATGTGTTTCAGCTGCGTCCCAGCTCTTCCAGGTCTGAGCACATTAGTTTACGAAATGCAGATCGATCAAAACAGGAAGTTGTTCACAGAAACCAGCTTACAACGCCCAGGGACTTTTAAAATAAAACAGAACGTGTCCAAACCAGATGGTTTTTATCTTGACTACAACAACAAACCAACATAATGAGCAGAGCCAGACCAGGAGCCAACAGGTTTGAGGTTTTACAGCCCAACATGAACCCACCTGGCTGGCTCCGGCAGCGCAGGAAGTCACACACACACACACCAAGCCAAAATAAAGCAGTTTACACAGCAGAAATAAAAATATTTACAGCCTGGTACAAAAAATGTTTCCTGTCTGAATCAGTAATTTCTCTCTAAACTTTTTCTAACTCAGCAGTTTAGAGGATAATAAGACGGTGAGTTCGCCCAATCAGAGGCACAGCCCAACTCACGTGACTGGCAGGCGCCCTATGGCTAGAGTGGAAGCCTGACACTTCTAGTATGGCCGCCATGGCCAATCTGCTTCAAAAATCTGTTTCAGAAACAGACAGGCGACGTCAGGAAACTACATCCTTTTCTCATACAGTGTATGGGAATGACATGCTGGGAGCAGGCCACAGGCTGGACCACGACCTGGGCCACCTGCTTGTGGGCGAACCCCATGGGGCGTGACCCAGACCGCTAGGCTATTAGCATCCCAAAATGAAACATGTTTAAACTGTTTCATGAGCAGTAAAAAGAAAAAATCAGCTTGTCTTCAGTAAAACTCGTGCAGCCTTTTAGTTTGACATCCCATCCTGTTTTCTGATATTCAGCTGCCGTCAGCTTCCTGTGGTCGATAACCTGCCGTTCACATTCTCATCACTGTCATCAGCAGCACTGACAGGAAAAGCTTTTCAGAGCTCATTGTTTATGTGGTTAAAATATCAGAACTGTTTCACACGGGTCAGGACCGCGATGGATCGGCGTATTGATGTTTTGTCCCACACCTATTGTCCATATTTCTAATCAGTCAATGGAAGAACAGCTGCTCCGTGAAGCTGGAGCCAGGAAATGTGTTCAAGCCATTCATGGAGAAATAATGAAACCAGCATCATTCAGGACCAAAACTCGGCGTCTGAGACGCCAAAACCAAGAATCATGGATGCAGGTCCTCACACCCTGATGTGATCTGTGACCGCATGTAGCAGGAGTCCCTTTAACACACCCGCACATCAGGAGCGAAGCAGTAACTCAACATCTGTCAGCACCTCCACGCATACAGCTGCATGTCATTTCAGAGAGGCTGTGCCACACACACACACACACACACACACACACACACACACAAACACACACACACACACACACACACACACACACACACACACACACACACACACACACACACACACACAACCAGGGCCGACCAATCCACTCCTCAGCACCGCCCAAAGTAATTTGTCATGTTCATGATAAATTACAGCCTCTCCAGATCACAGCCCACAGAGACGGAGAGAGGTGTAGTGGGAGTTATTTACAGCTGTCACTTTTATTTGAAGCTCAGGAAAAATCAAACATGACCAATATGTAAATATGCAGTGTGTATTTGTGCAGTGTGTGTGGGTTTGAAGCTGTAGGGGGTCAGTTTCAGGGTGGATACTCCTGACTATTGGATTTGTCCTTGCAGCGTCCCCTGAATAAAAAACGCCATCGAGCAGCGTCGCCTTGCTCAAAGGTCAGCTCACTTGCACTAAAACCTGCTCCGTCTGTTTCTCCTGTCGCTTTGAGCTCACAGTTTGGTTTGTTTCTCTGCATCAGGCTCAGTTCTCTGTCAGTTTCTGTCGTTATCTCAGTTTGATGCTTTATGACACGACAGATCAGACTGGGCTGAAACCTTTGGATCTTTAAAATCAGGAACACGGTACATTCATTTACCATTTTACAGTTTTGAAGCAAAAATACCCCCATCACAGGCGCAGCCATTGCAGCAGTTGTGCAGCCAGAGTCTGCACAGTAGAATCTGAGTGGGTGACAAAAATACTTTTTTTTTCTTTCGAGAGTCTAATCACTTCTTGACTCTACCTCCCGACATATTTTACATTCCCCCCAAAAAATATGCAAGAATGCCAGCAGTTGATCATCGTTAAACGTGACATAAAACCCCGTTTTTAACCTCATATAACTAATGAAACAAAACTTCTCAGAAAAAAAGAGGACTTAAATACAAGACAGCCAAATGATATCTACAAATCACCACAACAATCAGATGTGAGAAACATTTCTACCTGGTGTATTAATTTTATAAAGTTTGACCACAGCCTATATGCAGGGGCGTATTTAGTGGTTTGGGGGCCCAAGGCAAACCCAGTCAGTGGGGTCCTCCATGTCCTTGTAACTCCTCTTCCTCAGAGCTAGACTGGCCTTCCCTGGGTCCACTGTCTCTTTCCCAGAATCAAGGCATGAGACAGTGCTAATCTTGTACATGCTAACTTAACACAACTAAATGCATTTCCTCAAGTTCTGTACTTTAGTTTGATTTAGAAAAAAGTGAATCCATCATTTAGTCCACTTTGTCCTGGATTTGAAATCTTTTATGGTCCATTGAAGCTTATTTGTCCCACAGTGGGGAATTTACAGAGTAACAGGAACAAACAAGAAAGGATGAAGTGAAAAACATTACAATAGGTAAATATTGAAAACAATAATTTAGTAAAGGAAAAATATGTAAATATCAAGCACAACATCAAACTGGAAAAAAATCTACTGAAAGAGGTGATATTTACTGTTACCATACTTTTTGCTACTACTATTTTTTTAATTTATTTTTTCTTTCTTTTCTCTTTTTTTTTCCCTTTTTTCTTTTTTCTTTTTTTCCCCCTTTTTTTTCCCCTTTTTTTCCCCTTTTTTTCCTTTTTTTCCTTTTTTTTCTTTTTTTTTTTCACCAGGCAACCGCCTGTGTTTGCCTAATTGTAGCTACGCCCCTGCCTATATGGAATGACTGGGGAGATGGATTTTTTGACCTATACTGCAGCCAGCCATCAGGGGCAGCAGTTTTTGTGGCGACCTCACTTGAAGCCGAGCAAAATTATGTCAATTTTTTTGACAGTCTTTGGGTAGAGCCGTTGGCGAGGGCTGTTAGCATGTAGGATCTTCAGCCTGTGCTGGTTATATTGGTGTTTTATTTTACTGCAAATGGATTTGTTGACTCTTGAAAGGAGATGAGCTCTAGAGACAAAGCCATCAAAGCCGTTTCTAAAAGCCCCAAACTGCTTCAAGCAGAGAAACCGAGGATTGAGTGCTCCCCTGTCTAAAGTATGAAGACGCAGAGATGGAGCCGTGTTTGAGCTTCAAAAGGAGCCCGTTCAAGAACTCTGTGCTGGCTTCTCCAACAGCTTAAGATCCTCATTAAATCCTGATCTGATGAGCAGATTATGACACGTATATCGAAGTAAACCAGGATGACTTCTCCAGGACCTCCTCTGTGTCTGAACAGCTGTTGTAACCTGGATTTCCACTGACACGTTCAGCTGAAGGTCTCCACTTTACAGGGTCACTCTTTAAACTGGAACACCGGGAGCTGAGAGAAACACAGTCACACCATCAGGCTCAAAGAAAACCATTGGTTTGGAGGAACTAAACCAAGACCATCACAGCTGGAGGTCAGCATACTGTTGTTTTCCCCCAGAACTGCATTTAGATGGAGGATTTGTGCACAGAGTCTGAGCAGCCGTCTGTGTGTTTATGGAGACCACATGCCCACGGGACGGCACGAGGCGTGGATGGAGACACGGCCAAGGGAGAACTCATCTGTTCCCTGGCTCTTAGCTGTTCCAACTCGTAATGCCTCCGTCCCCTGGGTGGTATCGCTCCTATAATGGCCTGCAACTACGCAGCGCTGAAAAACAACCTCGCTAATTCCTGCTCGCTCCATGAGGGACGGACCTGTAGAGGGAAACACGAGGAGACGGATGAGAGGGAGAGAAATCCTCAGCGTGTCCTCCTGACAGCCCTCGTTTGTATTCAGGGAAGTTAACCAGGAAGATGCTGATAACTCCTTGACACAAGGTCACGCGTTATACGCCATTAAAGAGCCGGTACAGGTACGCGGTTCACACTGGCGGACGCACACGCTGACCGGTCAACAGAATTATGTAAACCGCCTCGCCTCGTCTTCATAATCGCCTGAGGGCTCGGCGCAGTCAGGGTCACTGACATGATTATCCCATTATATTAGATAAAATAAAGGAGATGGAGAGAGGAGACGGAGGAGACGGAGGAGACGGAGGTTATTAAAAGGCTCGGGCTACAGGAGCGTCTCCAAGTACAGGAAGAAGGATGTGCAGGAAATACACTGGATTCCACTGTGTGTGAAGGTGTGTGTGTGAGGGGAAACAGAGCAGGGGGTGAGTCATGAGGAGTGACATAGAGGGGGGGGGCATTTCAGGGTGAACTCTGAGTGAGCGTCTCATATATTTTCATCTGACCTCAGGGAGAGCCCGACTCACTGTCAGCCATGACACACCCCACTGATTGGCTTTATTCACCACTCTGCAAGAGACAGTGTGTGTGTGTGTGTGTGTGTGTGTGTGTGTGTGTGTGTGTGTGTGTGTGTGTGTGTGTTCTCACAGGTGCATTAAAAAAAACAAAAACTAATTTTACAGTTAAGCCTACATTTTCAAAGTTTTTTCTGTTTTTCAAAACAATATACAAAGACGTAAAAATGACAGAAATGATCTCTAAAATAACATCCTGTTTTTCTAAAGAGTTGTGCCAATAATGACATACTACATTTATTTCTAATTTTAATAGAAAAAAAAATCTTGTTTCATCTCTCCTACTCTCTTAAATCACCATCAAATGAAAATAATTATCTGTAATTTATAGCTTGTTTAATGAAGGTTCAGGTCCGAATATGGAATTTGCAGGTAAATCTTATTGGTTTTATAGCGTGTGCAGCTGTGCTCTGTTCCTTCTTCGCTCATGGTTGCAATTTTGGTTATGCTCTAACAATAAACTGTTCTTTGGTCAACTACAGATTTTTAAAACAAAAAAACCTCCAAACACTTCTACTTATGCATCACTGGTCACTTTGTCCTCCATCTGTTTGTGTCATAAATTTCCAATTTTCTGTTATTTTACAGCAAAATAATTTTTGTTGAGACAGCGCTTGTAACCGTGAGTAAGGAGGGAACACTGGATGTGAGACCCTGCTGTACAGGGGGCACAGTATGTCTGTGCTCCACAATGTGGACAGACTCTCTATGTTTCCGGGTGCGGACAGTCTTTCTGTGCTTCAGGGCGCAGACAGGCTGTCCGTGCTCCAGGGCGCAGACAGGCTGTCCGTGCTCCAGGGCGCAGACTGGACCTCTGTGCTCCAGGGTGTGGACCAACTATGTGTTCCATGGCATGGACTGGCTGTCTCTGGCATGGTCCATGTATCCAGTGCTATTTACACCGTGTTTTGTCTTTATAAATCAAATGTGTCAATAGGCTATGCCATGTTGGTTACTTTGAAAATGCAGTGTACACAGCTGCTCCATGTAGTGTTGCACAGGCAGCCTGTTCCCCCAATGCATTACCTGAGTTCCATCCTCACTCACGGTTACAAAACAAAAAGTATTTTGCTGTAAAATAACAGTCATTTTCTGCACAACTCTTTGCATTGTCACTACATTTTAATGACATTTTACAATTTGGAAAAAAATCTGCTAAATGATGGTTTTTTATTTGGCAGTCATAGCTGCCAGTTATCCACCTTTTATATGTTTTTTTTCTCTCACAGTGTGATGAATGTGTGAGTGAATGTGGCTCTGGTGCATGTTTTCTTCAGTTAACTCTAGCGTCTTCTTGACTTTGCGTTTCTAAAGAGGAGCAGAAAACTTTCCTTTGACATCCTGAACTTCACTCTCTGAATCCTGCAGATGTATTTGCCAGAGCACACTATGAGCACATGACTGTGCTGTGTAAGTGTGTGTAAACTCCAGGAGTGATGTGAGGAGTGTCAAACAGTTGTGAGCTCAGATCTCTCTGGAAGCAATTTGAGGCGAACGAAAGCGACGGAACAGAATCAAAAGGAGAAGAGGAAGAGGTCTGATGAAGGTCGTAACTCTGGTTTTAAACTTGCGTCAGATTCATTGCCGGCGTGTTGTGGGAAGCTTTTACCGCTGACCTTAAAATATTTCATGTTTGTCCCTCTGCTCCTCTTCAATAGAGGGTTTCTTTTTGGGTTTGTGCATCTGAAATGAAGGTAGAATATGAAAAACTCTCAGTCCCAAATTATTCTGCAGGTTGGAGATAAAATAACGGTTCAGCTCAAAAGTTTAAAACAGACCCGTTTTTCCAGTTTTTCAGTTCTTTATTCTCAAAGTGGTTCTGGCAGAGTTTGGACTCATGTTTGCTAAAAGATGAACCCAGACCACCCAGCTTCCTCCTCCATGTTTCCATCTGATGTCCCGCCCTGAGGAATCATCCTTTTCCTCAGCCTCCTCCACAGGAGGCTGAGGGTGTACAGAAACCATGATGATGGAGCAAAGAGTTCAAACTCTGATCCATCAGTCCGTAGCTCCCTCTTCCTGTCTTCAGGAGTCTGCTGGTGGGCTCTGATGGTCCAGCCTCTGGTTCTTCTTCTGCCTCTGTCTCAGTTGCCACTTATACATGGACCCAAATATTCCGCCTGCATTTGGTTTGTTTGCTCAAACCGAAAGAATTTAACCTGTGTATACACCTCATTCTGAAAGAAAAGTTCCAATCCGAATGGACATTTAATTAGTTTCACAGGGGTGGAATATTCCTTTCCCCAAACCGATTGAGGTATCATGTATCCGCTCAAACGGAAAGTTGTCAGGGTGGGTTCTTTCAGCGCATGCTCAGATGTAACGTAAGACGCAACTAGAGCCGTTCCTCAACTTTAAAAATGTCGGCGAACTTTCAGCACTGGAGGAAAAGTTTGTTTTTGGTCCAAACTTTGAAAGAAATGAACATAATTTCAAGACTGGACGGACGACAAACTCGCAATACGGGGTATTGCAACACCGTGATAAACAAACTGTCGTCCTCTGTCTTTGATAAATCATGTGATATTTACGTTTTTCTGCACATGCCCCACTGACTATTCAGTTTGATTACAGCGGCGCATGTAGACCAGAGATTGGAATATTCCTTTCCATGTATACTAGTGTTTTTGGAAAAGTCATTCAGAAAGATTCCATTCGGAAAGACAGAAAACCCCTCATGTAACCGTGGCTAGTGATGGAGGTCTTCCTCTCTGCAGTCTGACCTGTCAAAGCTGCAGCTCAAAGTCTCCTCTTCACAGTAACTGAAACTGAGACTGGGACTCTGCCAGCTCTTTGAAGCTTTGGACTCTCAGAAACTGGTCTTCTGGTTCTGGTTTGGCTTTGGCTCTGCCAGACCCCTTCCTGATTTTTGAATGTCTCCAGAATTCTTGACTGTAAACAAACTTCTAGAATGTCAATATTAATCTCAGTGACATCAGAAATGTGGAACCGTTTCAGGATTCTAGAATGTTCACAGAGTTGTGGAATGTTTCCAGGATTCTCAATTATGACCAGAATTCTAGAATGTTCCTCAATTTCTAGAATAATGTCATAGTTCTACACTGACCCCAGAATTCCAGAAAATTTCCAGGATTGTTTAAATGTCACCAAAATTCTAGACTGTTGCCAGTATCCAGAGTTTTAACATTATTCTATTGAATGACACCAGATTTGTGGAACCATTTCAGAATTCTAGAATGTTTCCAGAATTGTAGATTGTTTCTAGGATTCTAGAATGTTGCTCGATTTCTAGAATATTATCAGAACCCTCAAATGTCACCAAAATCTTCTGTTGTCAGAGTCTCCTGTCCCAGTGTGTGAGTGTCTCTGGATGCTGAAGGAAACTCTCCTCTCTGAGCTCACCTTGAATTTCTCTGACTTCATTTCTCTGGAGCAAAGACCTCTTTCTGGAAATGTCCTGATACTCAGCATAAATCGTCTTTTCCTGCTCGTTTTTAGAGCGTAACCCGACTTTCTGCAGATCAACACTGTTCAGTAATAGTGACCATGAGGGTCTAGTTCCACAGAGATGGTTGGAGGAATCAGGAAAACCTGGGACATCTGGAGGAATTGGTATCACCAACTTTCAGAGTAATAAATTAGTTTGCAAAAGCACACAGCTTTAAATTCATCATTCCACCTCCTCTCTGAACAGCAGCCTTACAGGTCTTCATGTGCATATTAATTTGGAGCGGTGTGTACGACGAGCCATGTGTCAGGCGTGTTCCCCCACACTCTGCAGAGCGTTTATCTGTTTTAGGAGGGAACAGGCTTTAATTTGAAATGATAGTTTGAAGATTAAACGCCTGTTTTAGATCTTTCTCTGATAAAAACAGGAAACAGAAGAATAAATCATCTCTCCTCTGAATCACTGCGTTTGGTTGAAGCTCTGTTAGAATAAATTCAGCAGAGATACAGAGGAAAGCAGGTCACATTCAAAACCCAACATGACAGCCCCACATTATGCCTAAAACCTCCTGAGCCACATGAAAACAGCCTCGCTGGAGTCCCCCTCTTCTAATTTTTTCACAGACTAATGCCACTGAAACACATTTTGGAGTCAGGCGAGGAAAACGAGGCAACAACAAAGCAGGCAGCCCTGGTTTATCACCTGCCTGGCTCTGTGCTGTAATGAATGCTGCTCAAACCCCCTGAACGCCGGGCTCCATGGCTGCCATCCAAAACAAAAACCTCCTTCACTGTACCCTTGACGCTGCAGCCTTAATGGTGCTTTCTGATGACGAGGCGCCGAGCAGAAAACACCCGGCAGTCACATCTCCTGACGGACGGCGCAGCCTGACACGGGGTGTTTGCTCAAGGGCAGCAGGTAGAAGGGGGACGGGGCTTTGAAATGCAGCCCGTCGTGTGGTGGCGTGTCAGACACATGCTGCGGCGCATTAGAATCAGCACGGCCGTCACTCAGACGGGCCGCGCTCTGAGCCCACAGCATCAGCTCAATCAAATGAGCTTTTTGTGACGGTGCTGCCTCTGGAGGGAAGCCCTGAGCGGAGGAAACATGTCAGTCTAATGTCTCACTCTCACACACACACACACACACACACACACACACACACACACTCTCAGTGACTGACTGATAAGAACAGAGCAGTGTGTGTTTCTCTGTGGGTGAGTGAGCACATCAGCATCTCAGTACACTCCTGATCCAGGAGCTGCTGCGTAAGAAATCCAGCCATTGATCGATGATAATGAGTCCTGCTAAAGATCACATGATGAGGACAGATAGGGTGTGTGTGTTTGTGTGTGTGTGTGTGCTGAAAACAGGCGCTGAAGTAAAGGAAGAGGAAAGAAAGTGAAGGGAAATCAGCTTTTCTCATCAAAGGCTGCGGTTAGCGATAACTGACGTCTGGGCTCTGCATCGTTTAAAGTCCACTTAGCAACTCCAGGACCAAAACCTCCAGATTCCTCCTCAGCTTTACCCAACATTTCTTTATTCGTTATGATCCCGACAGTCTCAGTGGGTATCCGTTTCTGGTGAATTGAAGGCTAAAAATCTAAACTCCACTGGATTACTCATGCAGCAGTAGCCAATCAGCAATCATGTAGCTTCCCTTACCTATGAATCCGCCCCGGTACTTTCAGGCCTCATCCTGGTTCCTGAGCTTTCTGGATCAGATACTCCTTTTTTTTGCCAGATGCCCAAGCAGTTACAGGACAGGAAGATGTGCACAAAAATCACCTTAAAACACCCAGTGACTTTCAAAATAAAACAAAGCGTGTCCAAACCAGGTGGTATTTAGTTTGAATGTGACAACAAACTGACATAATGAGGAGAGCCAGACCAGGAGTTACAGGTTTGAGGTTTTACAGCCCAACATGAACCAGGAGGGGATCATGATCAAGGTGGGAATTCAGGGACCTCCTTGGTCTGTGACTCTGGCTATCTGGAGGTCCCGATATGAGCTGAACTGACCACGCAGCCGGTGTGGGTCCTAAATTGATGACAATTTGGTGAATTACCATTGTAAAAAGTGGTGTGGTTTGTGGGAAGCCCCTCCCCTTTCGCAAGAGTCATGTTTTTTGGGACTCACAAATAAAAGGAGTGAATGCAAAACATTTGCTGTGGATGTGTTTCCAGGCAGCTAGACCACAAATTTAACGTTTGTGGCGATGAATCCTCAGCGCCACTCTAGTGGCAGCTTGTTGCAGTGGCTCTCCCTTTATGCCCCCCCCCTTTTTTTTCTTCTATTGTATCTTCTCTTTTTTCTTCTCTTTGTATTTAGAGCCTGTCATCAGTATTTATGGCTCATTTTTTGGCTATAGGCACCAACGTGATTGTGTTTGCAGTGGTATTTTTACTTTTTTTTGCTCCTGTGTGTCTAGAGATTCTATATGTAATCATTGTTGCATGGTTTTCACATGAGATTACAGCTGTTAGCAGCCTAAAGAATGTCGATGCTAACTGGTGCTAGGCCCAATGTTCCCTGCTGGCTGAGTAGAAAGAGATGAGAACGATGTGCTGGCACTGTGATGCGAGCTATGAAATGATGACATCGACCTGTCCTTTCATCGTTGCAGGGAATGATAGATCTATCTCCAATAAGATGGGCAAGCTAACTGTGCTAACTGCTGCTGTGATTCTGAATTTCCTTTTGGTAACTGATAAAGGAGGCTACATTCTATTCTATTCTATTCTATTCTATACTATTCTATTCTATTCTATTCTATTCAAAGACTTCTGAATGATCAGACATGACTTCAGAAGATAAACAGGGCCCTGGTGTGATTTATCATGCGTCATCAAAAACAGCTAAAAGTGGCTCTGGGTACAGGTTAGTTAAAGGTATTGGAGGGCAGACCAACCAGGGATTAAAAATATGATAATCTGGAGGTAGAATAATAATATTGATGTGGCAAACTTGGGATTATTTGGACAATCAGGTCGCACCTCTTTGATCATCAGGGAGTAAAATCTAGTCCGCAGTCTGGCTTTAAATCGTTGAGCCTGTGCAGTTTCAGATCTTTTGTTTTGCTCTGATGTCTTGATTTTGTTTTGTCTTTTTTAAACTGTTGTAGCCTTTTTTGAGGTTTCTTGAAATAAAAAGCAAGCTATAAATGAAATTTATTGTTATTACCAACAAACAGGAAGCAGAGCACGTATAATCTGTAGAATCAGGATGGCGTATGTGAAAGAGTAAAAACAGACAGGACACGAGGAAGAGGGATGAGAGGAGATGTGGAATGAAAGAATGAAATCTGTGCTTTTTAAAAGAAAAATAAATAAATAAATGGCGGGCCATCTGGTGAGATGGAATTACATTAGCGATGCACATACAGCCCTCGTGCTGCCGTCTCATCCAGACGTGGAACATGCAGAGATGGTTATGCATGCTGTTTCAGGTGTGTGTAAATGAGCCTCTGACCTTGAGATTTCACCAGCATTTAAAAGCCTCTTACACACACCGCGCGTTGCTTTACACCACAACTCTCATCTGATCACAATCGAGCAGGTGAGGAGTCCACGCTCGCAAACAGGCCGCTCAACCCGCTCCACAGAGACATCAAGAGGACCGGGGGTGGCTAATGTGTGCAGCTATTACCCCACACGAGAGCTCTCCCACATTCCCATTTACTCCATATTTCATGCATGAATAATCCAATACAAGCAAAAGTGCAATATTTCCACCAGGACCGCGGCTCGATTAGCGGAGCCGGTTTGGTGCTGTCCCTCCTTCACCCTGAGGACCCCCAGGCTCCTCCAGGAACACACAGAGAAAGTAATCAGACACAAGGCACATCTTTCTTATCTGCTGCACTCTCCTAACAAGCACATAATTGCTAATATCTTTGCTAAGCGTGAGGAGGAAGACCCTGGAGAGCAGCTATGTATATACACCCTGATAGAGATGAAGATGGTTGCCATAGGAACAGGGGAAGCTTAATGTGGTAACACAGGGGGCAGGAGGGGCTGGAGGGACTTCACCGACGTGTGTGTTCGCAGGTGCTTTGAAGTTTATTTATTTCAGTGTGACTCAAAAAGTGAAACTCGTAAATTAAACAAGGTGCTGGAAACCTTCCTCAGAGATTTTTGTCTGTATTGTCTGCTAAACAACAACTGGCTCCACATTCAGAGTCCTTCAATATCATACAGGTATCATCCAGGCCATCGGGGTTTTATTTTCTTTATTTTGGCCTTAAAAGACGCTCATCTTCTCCTCTTTCAGCAATCGATAGAAGTTTTTCTCTTGCTCAAATAGTTGAAGAGTTACAGTAATGAGAGCAGCTCGCATCAATTATTGCCTGTGATCATAACAATGTTGCATATGGATTCCTATGCAGTACCGTAATACCCTGGATATCACTGTGAAACTCGTCTTTTTCATCTTTAAAGCTCCCATACTCTGCTCCTTTCCTGCATTTTAATCTGGATCATTGATGTCTTCATGAAATGGTAGTAACATGTTTTGGTCCAAAAAGCCAATAAATCAAGCACAGCAGCATTGTTTCCAGGCTCTCATAGCCCCTCTGTTCAGAACGCTCTGATTTAGTGGGCGTGGCCTTCATATGTAAATGAGCCACCGCTGATACCGCCCCGCTCTTCCACGTCACTGAGAGCGGCGCCACGAGCTCCGAGTGCACAATGTTTAGAAAACAGAGAAGCTCGTTTACCGTAACATTACAGGCTAAAACAACAGGCTAACTGCAGCTAAAGTTAGCATCCTGAAGCTAACACAGAGACAGCGGGGACACTGAGGAAAAGCTCTAACATCTGCTCCACAGCACACAGCATTTAAAATACTCACATTTCCAGGGTCCCAGGTTTGTTGGAGGATGGTTGGTAATGCGCCTGGATTCAGGACCAGTCTATTGGCTAGCCCTCTGTTGGACTGTCCAAAGTTGGAAAAGCAGTCGGCCGTGAAGTGACTAGCACACACATGCACAGTTTTACTGAGTGTAGCTGGAACATTTCCTGATAAATGAACTCTAGACACTTAGTCTGTCTTCTTCTGAGATGGGAAGCTTGAGCATGGAACTATGTGGCTGTTTACAGCCAAAAACAGAGCAGTGATGGCTCTTCAACTTTGGCATTACGGTAATTTAAAGAGCTGTTGTAAAATGGGAGGGCCAGGTCATCCTAGTTGGAGTTTTGACCGAATGATTAAATATGTACACTCAAGTTTGCAAAACGTTGTTGCGAACTTGAATTTATTAGTTGAGCCTTGTGAACGCTGCCTGCCTGAAATGCCGTAATGTTCCTTTAAACTCGCCTTCACATTTAAAAGAACATAACATTGAAAGTTAGTGTGATTCTGATGTTTAGTCTATTATTGATTCACTTTTTCACCAAAATCCATTTACACTGAAAAACGTTTCTTCTCGTGTCAATTAATTAATCACGATTAAAATGTGATTAATCACAATTAATTAATTACAAAGCCTCTAATTAATTCGATTATTTTTTTAATCCAGTCCCTCTGCTGGTCAAAGTAGTAATAATCTGAATAGAGGAAGTTATATTCAGTGGTATGGATTTTTTCTTGGAGTTTTCAGGAATATTAACACATTCAAATCTCATAAAATAATTTCATAAAATCTAAAATATTAACCTCCCTGGGTGAAAATTTCTGCAGCTGAGTATTTAGTGTTTTTATCTTTCCAGTTCAGTGCAGGAGCAGGTTTTTATTTCCATTTCAGATTCAGTTACTGTGTTGATCTGTGTAATAAAAAGCTTGATTACCCCCTCTGTGGTTGTGTGTTGCGAAACAATAAAGCAAAGAGGAAGTCAGCGGGGAGGGGAAGTTCCAGTTCAACAACATGAAATAGAAAAGAGTGATCGACAGGCGGTAATTAGGAGCAGAAATAGAAAGGAAGTGGAGCAGGAGCAGAGCAGCGTGGAGGAAGTCAGACAAGTCGACAAAATGAAATATCAACTCTGAAAATACATATTCCTATTTTTACGAACAACACTTTGCTGTGCTACACGTGTTTAAATCTCCTTTGTCTGGCATCAGAGGAGCTTTTATCAAACAGAAAGATTGAGTCAGTCTGAGTCTGTGTGTCAGCTTTGAACGGGGACATGAGGAAAACCAGGACCATAACTTATGTGTGTCACATTACGACGGCCGGGCTTAATCATTCTTTGATGCCGGAGGCGTTTCATTTGGCCTCCTCCTCTCCTCCTCTCCGTCTCCATCCGTCCCTCTCTCCCTGTGCGTGTTTGTCTCCATCTTCGGCTCTTTATCTCCTCTTCCTCCTTCCCTCCGTTTCTCAGTAATGGTATTTCAATGGGACAGATAGCCACAGGAATCCAATACGCAGACCGTCTAATTGAGTCTTTAATAGGTTGTCTGATGTCTGCTTGCTGCTGGTTCACACAGAGAGACACGCAGAGACAGAGTCACACCTCAGACGGCTCACCGCCGCCAGCTGGACTCGTCTTCAAAGGTCACTCCGCACGGCTGGATCAACAGCATCATTGACATGTTGTGTTTGCCTCCCTCGTCATACAGAGGAAATGTGCGCTCCTCTTTCTGCAGACTCTGAGCGCCACAGACAGGCTGACAGACTCAAAGGCTTTCAGGAGATCTGCTCATTAAAACCGTCATCCTTCATGTTGTGCTGTTTTTATTTTACGCCCATGTCACAGTCTTGACAAAGTAAGAAAAAGAAGTTATAAATTCTCTTTTCATCGGAGCAGTTATATCTCAAAGTGATATAAAAATGACACCTGGTGCTGACATGACAGAATGTTTCAGGCATTAAAATTCAGCTTTCCTAAGGTTACTCAAGGTAACTCACTTCAAGAGCCGAGCTTTTACAACAGTAAATCCACAATCCATCAAATGCAGCACAGTGCATTGTGGGAATTTTATAAGGAAGAGGTGTGCATCACATGAAGACAACTAATTTTCATTTGATTTTAACATCATACAGAGAATAAAATATCATAATTCCACCATCGAATAAGACGAAAAAGAAATATATGTCTTGATGATCTGCTTTGGTTGGTTATGAAAAGGCTTTTTAAGAATTTATAGCTTGTTTTTAAAGCTTTGCATAATCAGACACAACCTCGTTTCCCTCTGGAAGAATCAGACCTGCTGTTCCTGAATCTCAGCCATGACTTAAAGAGGGGTATTCTGCTTTCTCATATTCAAACACAGATATAAAGAACCAACGCTGGATGTTCAGACTAAATGTGTGCAGGTTTTCAAACCTTCATATGTCGTAGAAATCCCTGAATCTGTAAACTGATCAAAACACTCTGCTCCAAAAATACGCAAGATGACTAAGAATTGTACAAGGCAAGATGTCTACAAGCTAGCAAGGTGAGCCAGTGAGGCAAGAGGCTCCAGATGTGCGTGAGCAAACAGGACAAAACGAGATGGGAGCGGGGGAAGATGTCCCGAATCAGGGCAAGGTGTGACAAGATGTCTGCAACGAGGTGAGGTTGGTGGAATATCTGCAAGCAAGTGAGTTGAGGTGTCCACGAGCAAGCAAGGAGAGCAAGGCGAGATGTCCGCAGAGGGAGGTGTCCAAGAGTGATATGTCCATAAGGTGATGTGAGATGTCCACAAGTAAAATGTGCCAGAGTGAGAGGCGAGATGTGTGTAAGCAAGCAAGGAGAGCAAGGCAAGATGTCCGCAAGGGGAGGCAAGATGTCCCTTGGCAAGATGTCACAAGGAGAGGTAAGATGTCCATAACTGATATGTCCCTGGGCGAGATGTCTGCGAGCAAGCAAGAAGAGCAAGGCAAGATATCCACCAGGTGAGGCAAGATGTCCCCTGAGAGAGATGTCCTCGAGCAAGACGTCTGCAAGGTGAGGTGAGATGTCCCCGTGCGATATGTCCCAGAGTAAGAGGTGAGATGTTTGCCAGCAAGTGGGATAAGGCAAGGTGAAATGTCCCCAACCAAGCAAGGGGAGCAAGTTGAGGTGTCCTTGAGGTGAGGCGACTCAAGATGACCCCACGCAAGGCAAGGTGAGGTTAGGGAAGATGTCACCAGATTTCCACAACTTGCCAAAATGTCCACGAGGGATATGTCCACAGGCAAGCGAGTGAGTTGGCCGCGAGCAGGATGTCTGCAGGGGAGCAAGGCAAGGCAAGGCAAATTGTTACCAAGCAGGGTGTGGTGAGTTGTCTCCATGCAAGACAAGGTGAGGTAAGGCAAGGCTCCTGAGAGGAGATGTTTCCAGGTCGTTACAACTTCCCAAAATGTCCATGAGCAATATGTCCAAAAGCAATTGAGCGTGTTGTCTGTGAGCAGGATG
Source organism: Halichoeres trimaculatus (assembly GCF_033239565.1). Classification (NCBI taxonomy): domain Eukaryota; kingdom Metazoa; phylum Chordata; class Actinopteri; order Labriformes; family Labridae; genus Halichoeres; species Halichoeres trimaculatus. The sequence continues at coordinate 30,536,966 of NW_027437195.1, forward strand.
TCTGTGGGGAAGCTAGGTGAGGCAATGCTAAATGTTCCCAAGCAGGGCGAGGAAAGATGTCCCCATGCAAGCAAGGGGAGCGAGGTGAGATGTCCTCGAGGCAAGGTGACTCAAGATGTTCCCAAGCAAGGCAAGACCCCTGAGAGACGATGTCTCCAGGCCTCCGCAACTTGCCAAAATTATAAGGTCATCACATACGGTTCCTCTGACTAGTTCATGGAAAGGCTGGACCTCCAACACCAAGGTTTGCCCTTAGCCCTGCCCCCAACAGGCCCCCAGGCTAGTCAATCAGAGTGAAGGTGGTTTACGGAGCAAGGAGCCTTAAAGATACAGCAGCTCAAACAAAGTGTTTCAGAAAGAAGTTGAGAAACAGGTTTTCCAAAACACCAGGGAGAGGAAAGTAGGGATAATTTTGAGCTGTAAATCCTGTGAAGATACTACGATACCCCCTCTTTGGCCTTTGGAAGAACCAATCTTAGAAGTTTGCAGAAATTCATTTTCTTCCAGTTGTCGACTTTTAGTTTTCACATGTGGTTTTTCTGACTGGCTGTAGAACTTAACATCATGTTCATGATGAAGAAACAGAAAAACAAAAGATCAGGGAAGTCATGGTTTAAGTTTGTGAGCATCGAATGTGATACAAAAAAAAAAGCGACTAAACTCAAGCATCATGATGGATCGAGTTTCTATAGTTGTTGATTTAATCACCACACAGTCTTGTGGAGTTGTTCTGTCTTACTCTAAACGTAGTAAACAAGTAATTTCTGAGAGTATTGATCAAAAGTCGTCCACAGAGGCATGGAAGGCCTCCTATATGAGCCTGTGCAGACGGATGAATAAATCTGTGTTGTTATATAATGAGGATAAGTGGATGAATCAGGCTTCAGTCGCTTGTAACAGAAAGAATCTGTGTTTGGATCATTACTGCTTTGGTTTCAGTCCCTGTTGTGTTTCTTCTCTCCTAATGAAATCAGACTGCTCGTGGTGAGTAAAAGCAAACCTTTCTGTCTCTTTGCTCAGACTTTCTTTTCTGTAGAGGTCTGGATTTAAGGCGGTATGTCCGCGCTAACAGGAGCTGTGGGGCTGTGACTATATTCTATCTGCATAACACTGGGATAATTAACATCTTCACCTGGCTCCTGGTTTGTTCGTTTAAAAAGCCTAATTAATCACAGGGACAACGCTGGGACTGGAGTCGGAGCCACCAAGCGTGAAATTACCTTTCTCAGAGACTGGACTCAAACGTCCATAAACAGTGATCCTGCCAGCCTACCCTCTGTACGCGGCTCCACCGTTCTTTATCTGCACGCTCGCCACGTGGCCTTGAGGGGTGAGCAGGGAGAAGAAGAGCAGAGAAAGGAAGCAGGAAGAGTGGACGCTGCATTTGCTGCGTCAAGAGTAAAATTAGCCGTTCCAGGTGTCCACCACTCCTACTCCAGCAGCACGATCGATAACTCTGAACTTCCTCGACTCTGTGCATCAAGCGATGGCACCGCGCTGCTCACCGTGGAGCGTTTCTGGGAGTTTCTGTGTGAATCACCGAGGACGCCCACTCTCCTCACCTCTCCTCCTCTACCTGCCTGCCCACCTGGCAACCCCACCCGCCCACCACGGGCCGCCGCCAGCGTCAACTGTCTTTGTACTTAACCTCGCACATCACAGCTAACTCGTACATCAATGTGGTGGAGACAGCGGCGAGGGGAGGCAGGGCTATTCCTGGATCAGTAGGAGGAGATGATGGCCACTCTCTGAGTTAGGGTGTGTGTGTGTGTGTGCGTGTGTGTGTGAGGAGGCGTTTGCTTCATGAACACCGTGTCTTTACCTGCAGCTTTTTTAAGATAGATGACGTGACGACATGTACGGAGGCAGGAAGACACGTGAACGCACTCATTAGTGAGCTTTATCTGGGTCAACGAATCCTGAGTCATTAAGCATCCAGGTTATCACTGACTCACATCAGCTGGACGTCGTCCTGGCTCCGTTTCCAGAGAGAAAACCTGAACACACTTTGAAAGCAGTAAACACACACTCACACACACACTCACACACAGAGCTGCTGTGATTTCTTTGCGCTCTTTCATGAAAATTTGAGCCGTTTAAATGTGTCACTGAGCTTTCAACAAAGTGCTTTTCAGGTTGTCAAACAGCGTCTGAAACTCTCCCCAAACACTTTCACAAAATCTGAGCATCAGCAGAGAGTGTGACAGAAACTCATCTCCTGTTTTTATCTGTTTACTCACGTCTCTTCTGTCCCTTTCCATGTGGACGACGACAGTTTCTCTTTTAGAGACAGAGCTTCGTGCGTCACGCTCAGAAACGTCCACCAACCAAAGACTGCAAACTGAAAACCGCTTTCTAAAAACAAACATTTCACTGATTCAGAAGATAAATTCAACTCCGTATCTCTACTCAAGTGGAAAATGTATCTACTGCAAACTTAATCTCTGGTTGATTAAAACTAATTCATTTAACGGTCACAAAAGAAGTAAGCCATTTATGGTAAACTGAATCAAGTATTAAAAAAACTTATCATAGTTTTAGCTAAATCCCGAGAACCAGTTCAAACTGATCGTCTGTTCCTCGTCTTTTACTTTGTTGAAAACTTGTTTTATTTATTTAGTTCAATCTTTCCTCTGGTGGTTTTTAAGTAGTTGCCATATTTAAGGAGTCATTTACCTTGGGGGTGAGAACAGTATTAGCATAAAGTACAGACTGAGTGTGATTACAGCCTTGGACGATCGTTGGCAGAGGACGTCTTTGTTGTAGTAAACTGACTTTCTACGTCTGGAAACCAAAACAAAACCTTGGTTTTGTTTTCGGCCGATGCAGACACTGGTCTGATCTGATAACACTGATAATTTTACAATTTCTATTCCTGAACCCTTTTTCACCTGAGTTTCACCCAGGCCATCGGGACTTTCTTTGTCCTTAAGAGACAGAGATCATGCTGGAAAACTTATCTCTTATTTCAGAAACCGTTTGAGTTTTTCCCTTTTGTCTTGCACAGATAATTGAAGAGTTTTACAGTAATGAGAACAGCTCATATTGCCTGTGATTGGGACGTTGTTTCTCGTAGATTCCTCTGTTGTACCACCCTGGATATCACCATAATGCTTTCATGAGCGGTTTGAAGTTTCTTAGTGGCCAAAACGGTTGAGGAGTTGCGGTAAATTAAGGAGAACTTGGAAAAAAATGGTACCACAGGCGCTCTGATGAGAATAGATGACTCCAACCAAGTCCGTTGATTTGGGGGTTTGATGGGGATTTCTCCTAGACGCTTACCTCAGGAGGTGTCCCAGGCCCGTCCAGCAGGGAGGAGACCCACAGGCAGACCCTGAGCTCAGTGGAGGGTTTATATACCCCTGGAATACCTTGGGAAACTGGAACAGGACTTACGACACAACTTGTTTAGGTGGCTGCCTCCATGACCCGATCTCTGAATGGGTGAAAAGGGAAGGATGGCTTGGACCAAAACCCAAAACCAGGATTGGATCCTAACCCAATGAAGAATAGAATAGCTAATTGAAGAATAGAAAGCTTATGGTTTGTGAAGCTGAAAGTTAACAGCCCCCAACATGACTCAGCATTTTCACTTTTCCAATTTGTAGTTAAACTTTGTGCCTAATTGACTGAATTCAATGATTTTTATCTTAAATTTTTAATCCAATTTATACTCCAGTGTGGCTTTAAAATGTGAAATACTTTGATTAACGTTAAAATAAGTTGCACTTCCTGTTTGGGGATATGGAGCAATCCAGTGTTTCCAACGTAGGAAATTTGTCTCTTTATTCAGAGAGTTTTCAGAGCCCTTCAGCCACTCCTATTTAGAAACTTTTCCTTGAGTTCGGAGACTCTGCAACGAAAGCACGTATCGATTTTACGCATCTTAGCTGGTGCCGTGGCCCATCAGAGTGTCTCTTTTGGGTCACTTTTGTAGGACCCAAACCCGGATAAAGGAGTAGGCTGTAAAGTTAATGTATGTTGTACACATATTTAAGTTGTTTTTACTTGTTCTTTATCTTTTCCACCACGTTGGTCTTCTCTCCTACAACTTCCTTTAGACAATGGCGTCATTTAGCTACGAGGTCAGCCAATAGCGGATTTCCGTACTGAGGAGTTGGCAGCAGGAATAGTTGATTCAACAGTTGAACATTTTTACCCTCAGCTGTAGAAATTGGTTATATTTTTATTTTCCCGGGTTTTAAATGTTGATCGTATGTTGAGCCTAAACTGCAGCTTTGGTTAGAGAACAGCTCCTAATGCTAAAATGCTCTACTACCTGTATGAAAACAAGCACAGGCAACAGATAGAGAGATTAAAGATAAAACTGTAGTTTGTTTGATTTAAGCTGAAATTAAAACTTGACAGGAGCATGTGGATGTTAGCTTTCAAGGTGATGCTAGCTCTGCTAACTGTAGCCACATTGCTAACTAGTTTGACATCCTGTACTGGCAGATTCTGAGAGTTTTCCAGATTTAAAGAGGGGTTTAAATCATCTCTTGTCCTCATTGGAGAGTTATAAACTGCTTCCTGTCTCGCTGCAGGTGCAGTGTCTGTGTCCTCGACGGTAAATCCAGCTTCCTGTCGCCACATTAGCTGGTTTCCTGGGTTCAGGAGCGAGGTCACTGGTGTAAACCCTCTCCTGCAGTGAATCCCCTTTTTTCCACATTGTGAATTATTTGGATGAAAAACCAAAACAATTCAATTTCACTGAGAGGATTCAAACAGCGGTCAGGCCGTGTCGAGTGCATTTGTTCAATTTTCACATTTTACACAATAACCGGATGTTTTCAGAGCCGCTGCAGACAATGGTTATTCAACAGCAGAGCTTACCGGGCAAATACTCAAGAATCCTTTTTGCATCCGTGTGTGAAAAAATGCAGAAACTCGAAAACACACACACACACACACACACACACAGAGCAGAAGAGTGTGAGAGGACGCAGAGAATGACACGCTGAGAGCTGCAGACTCACTGAAAAACAGCGCTCCGGGTCAGACGGGACCAACGCTCCAATCTCCCGTACAGATTTAGTGATGAGCAGTGTGTTTTGCGTCTCCTGTGGGAACCGGCACACATAATTAATTTGGTTTCATAAACTTCTGTTACCACACACGGGGGCGACTGGGGGCTCAGAGTAAACAAATATTGAAATTATTACATCCTGACGTTGTCATTCCCAGGTAATCCGCCTGGAATAATCATGTGTGTGCACGCAGCGCTGTGTGTGAGCGCCGCGCGTCTTGTGACTGTGTTTGTTTGTGGAGAAGTGAAGGCATACGTCCGCCGCTGCTGCTGCTGCCGGGTTCCCAGGGAAATCAGAGCGTGTACAGAAAGTGGGAGGGAGGGAGGGTGTGCAGAGGGGGACAAATAAATAAATTTGTCAGAGAGGGAGGGAGCAGGGAGAGGAATTAGGAGGGAGGAAAGGGAGAAAGGAAGGCAGAGTTTGAGGGAGTAAAATGTCGACGGCAGGCTGCTCGCTGGCAGCTGACAGACGGAGAATGTGGGCTGGTTTCTGGGCTGCAATCAAATCCCTATAAACAGAGTGATCATTCACTCTGCCTAAACTCTGCTGCATTACTGCCAACAAGCCGGGACACACACCTCCTCTTCCTCACATGCAGCTGTGACGAAGAGGAGGGGTTTGCAGGCTGTGCACTATGGAAATCTTCCTCCTCTCATATCATAGGAATAAATAAATCCAACATGCATGGATGCACCTCTAAAGGAAATGACATATAACACGAGCTGAGACAGGAAGGAGCTGGAAATGAGAGGAGTTAATCCCTCAGAGGTCAAGAGTTTCCCCTGACGTGTTTTAACGAACGTGAGCGCCGTGTTTCAGCTGATGTGGGAGCCGTGACTCTGTTGTTGTGTCTGATAAGCTGCTTAGAAATATAATATTCAGAGAAACAGTCAAACTTTGCAGCAGGCGCTGTAGAGTAACAGGATAAGTGGGGAACTTTCACACCCAGAGGACGGAGTTTACCTTTTGATCTCAGCGAGCGGCGGGAGAAAACACCTGAGTGTGTGTCTGTGTGTGTGTGTCGCTTCTGTTTGCACTAAAAAAAAAAAATCATTGGGCCTCACGTCAGAGCTGATCAGGAGTTTCTTCCATCTCAGTCTGGACCAATAAGCTGGGAGCTTACCTGTGCACTTACTCCGCTCAGGGGGAGAATCAGCGAGCGTGGAAACACCAAGTCAGGGAAAAGAAAAACTCTCATTGACTTCACACGCTTCGTGATGCCTCAAGGTCCCGCTGTCCCCGACCAACGCCGCCTCGCCATTACAGCCTCAGACTGCAGCTCTGTGGGTTATTTCTCCAGGACGAGCCACAGGTAGCTGGTCATGTGAGCGCTTGGTTCTGGGTCTGTCTCCATCTTGACGCTGTGGATCTGAAATCTGGATATGACGGTGACCAGGCTGCTCCATCTCCACGCCGCTGGCTCTGCTGCTGACTGTACGAGAAATCTCGAGATGCTCCAAAGATTAGAAATAATCTCAAAAGCCTGAGGTTACGATGAATCTCAGTGAAGACTTCTACACACCGACCAGCAGATGTTGATGATCCGTCTCTTCTGTGCGTCCGGCTATCTTTGAACAAACTCTTAATCCTGCCTACGCTGGATTAGAAATTAGACTAAAAACTTTTATTTAGAAATTGTGCAAGAAAATTATGAACAAAATAAATTTACTGACCAACAGAAAGTCAGAGTAGAGAAAACTTCTCAATTTTAAACAAAGCAGAAAAAACAATACAAAAAAAAACAAACAAAACTATTCAATGAAACTCCTTTACAAAAATGATTGGAAAGACATATTGTATCCCAAACCTCCCCTATTAATTAATTGATTAATTGATCAATTAATTATGAACCAATTAGCTTTTCTTTTAAAAAATATGCTGCCAAAAATGAACATCTTTTTCAGAAATTTCCTAAAGTCCTGTAACATACAATTCACTTTATTTTACTTATCTTAATTATTAAGTGGTAATGCTTACACTGAAAACATACAAAAATATTATTGTTTTATTATGTATTATTTTATTTGTAATATAACTTGTGTACACTTAGACATAGCTAAAAATATATCTCCATTCTCGTTAAAAATTTCTATATATAAATATGATATTTCAGGATTTTTTTTGACAATAGAAAAATCGGGATTCTTAGTAAAAAAAAACAATATTATTTTCAAATTCAAAGTCTTAGTTTCAGTCTTTGTTTATAAACTGGATTAGTAAAAAAAAAAAATCACTTTTCTCCAGTAGGGGGTGAAATACTTCTCTCTTAATTTTTTTTGGGTCTTGTTTAAAAAAGAATTACAAAAAATTGTAAATATCTAAGAATTGCAATTTCGTTAAAAAAAAAAAAAAAAAAAAATTAATAAAACCGAATCGGGAGAATAGCATATTCTCTCAGCTCTTCTATACGCCTTATACATATAATTATTTTTCAAATTTAGAAATTTTGATTAATTGTTCAAAATCACTTTTTTCCCCAAAATTTATAGTCTTTATTTCAGTCTTTTTTTTAACTGGGTTTGGCTGGGTAGGATTTTTTTTTTCTTCCAATTTTCTCCAGCAGGGGGCGAAATGTTTCTCTCTGACTCAGGTGACTCTGGTGTTAAAAAAGCAAACTAAAAATCCCAAAAATTGCAACTACTGACGAATTGCAATTTCGTTAAAAAAAAAAAAAAGCATAAATATCGAGTTGTGAGGAAAGCATATCGTCCCAGCTCTACTTTACGTCTAATACATACAAATATTTTCAGAACTCTATTTATTTGACCTTTTTTTCCCAGCTACAAATGTTTAAGAGAGAAAAAAATAAATGTACGGTACAATTTTTAATAGGGATTAATTGTTTAAAAATCTTTTCTTTTTCTTTTTTTTTTCAAATTTAAAGTCATTTTTTCAGTCTTTGTTTATCAGCTGGGTTGGAAGTTTTTTTTCCAATTTTCTCCAGCAGGGGGCAAAGAGCTTTTTTTCAACTATCTACTAACGTGATGTCAGATCCCCATAAATCCTAAAACTGAGTCACGCATTTTTGGGGGAAAGTACGGCTCCTGATACCGTCTGTAGACGTCATCATCAGTGTTCAACTTTTTCACATGGTCTGGCGTCAAAAAAAGGAAATGAAAAATCGTAAATATTGAAGAATCTTAAGTTAAATTGAATCGGAAACCTAAAAATCCTAAAAAATGAAATGGGAGAAAAGCACATTGTCAAGTAGAAAATATTATTTTACCTTAAATATGATTATTCCTGTTTGCTATCCTAAAGTTTCAGTAGTTGTTTGACTTGATGAATAATTACTGCATGCAGGGGACATTTGCTCCAAACTTCTGCTCAGTAACTGGAATAAAAGCAGAGAGCAGCACAGAGAGATTAATGATCTCTGACCGGTTAGAGAGATGTTGGATCAGTTACTCATAAACATCATCTTTTCATCGTAAACCTCTAACGTCTTGGGCTGCTGCCCTGGAAACACCACGGGGTTGGAGTTTGATTTATCTGACGCAGAAAAGCTCGATTTAATCAACTCAAGCGTCTTTTTAAGCTTCACCCCACGGACGGCTCCGCCCTGATTGTTGAACGACAGAAACCCAGAAGAAGAAGATCCTTTCACCTCACCTCCTCCAGGATGTTTCCTCCTCTTTCCTCCTCTTTCCTCCTCTTTCCTCCTCTTTCCTCCTGTGGAGTGCTTCAGTGATGGATGCAGAGATCTTTACACCTCCAGCACGGAGTCGATCTAACATCTGCGTCTTTAAAAGTCGGAGAGGAAGAGCTAAAATCAGATACTTCCCTCTTAATGATAAAGAATTTAGGTTGGTGGATCTGGGCGGGCACATCCGTCTGGCTGTCTTTGGGCGCCGCAGTGACGACGCCTCCATTGTCACAGCTGAGAAATGGTTTCCCACTATTTGCATTTTTATTGATGCTCCAAATTGCAAATAGCTTCTCCCTCCTTCTGTCTTTGTCTGTGCGTGGAGAGGAGAAAAACCCTCATTTGTTGGAGCAGACCCTATATAAATCACTGTGGTGGAGTGAAGTGAAGTGAACTCATCTCTGAATAAAACATCAGGGTCCAGACGCAGACACACTGGAAACGCTCCTGTCTCTGCAGGGCTGTTTCTGCTCTTTGAAATGTGCTGGATTCTGCAGAGCTGCAGCCGGCGCCGAGGAGAAATTAAACACAGAGCTGACGCAGATTGCATTCACAGCTCAGGGTCTCGGTGTTAATCCCCGTTTGGGAGGACGAACGCTGCACCACGCTGCAGCAGAAACAGAGACTCTGAGCGGGGTCTGGACTCTGGGCTCTGGATCCAACCAATCACAGATCATCAGGCTCTGATGTTTGCACTGGGATGTCATATTTTTGGAAAGCACGAGGTCTGTTTGTGACAAATAAATCAAACATTTCTGGCTCTGTAGCGCTGCAGTAAACATCTGTTGAACTGTTTACTAAGCTTGTTCCAGAGCGACCAGTTCCCACATCGTTTTATATCAACTCCACGAAGTAAAACCTGGATTCAGAGTTTGATCAGTTAATGACTGATTTACAGTCAGACCTGGTTAACTGAGGCTGAGACTCAAACACATTTAATAACTCACAGACACAGACGCCTCGGTTGTTTCAGTGTGAAGTGTGACCCTGTTAACTGGGACTATCAGCCCACCATCACTGACACGTTCAGCTGAAGGTCTCTAGTTAGAACGGTCACTCTTTATTCTAAAACACCGGTGACTGTTGCTGGTGTTTTCTTCCTCCGTTGCTTTTTGACGCAGTTACCTTTCTTCCTCTCCTGTTGTTGAATACAGCTAGCTCTAGTACTTTGATAGGAAACATTTTTCCTCAGCTCACCTGGATTAAAGTCATTCAGGAGCCACAAAATCTACTTTATCTTCACAATGAAGACTTTAAATGTTTAAATGTCTTTGCATGTTTAAATTCTAAAATTATCCAAACAAGAAGTTTTTTTAAATTTATGAAACTGTTAATATAATCTTATTTTTTATTTTTCAAAAATTTCCCAAAATTTTAAGAAACTTGAAATTGATCTATTTTGAAATTTCAAAAATGTGCATAAATATAAATAAGCAATTAAATAAATTTTCAGAAATTTCAAAGAGAGTTTTGAATAAAAAAAAGTTAAAATAAAAAACAAATAACAAAATTTACCTAATTAAAAAAGACAGTTTCAAAAATTAGCAAAAAAAATCAAAAATATTTTAAAACATCAAATTTTGCAAAAGTCCAAGAATAAATAGAAAAATAAATTAAATACATTTCTAAAAGTTTCAAAAAATTGTAAAGAATATTTGAATTTTACTACATAATACCCTCTGCAAAAAAATGAACATCTTTTTTTATCAATAATTTTTTAAGCTGCGAGGAGCCACAGCAAGGGATTCATTGAGCCATATAAGGCTCAAGAGCTGCAGGTTGCAGACACATGTTGTATATGTTTTATTTCTTTAAAAAAAAAAAAAATGCAAAATTGCGAAAATTAAAATAAAAAAACTTGCATTTTTTTATATTAAAAATGTGAAAACTTAAAAAAAAAAAAGAATTCAAAAAACTTCCAAAAATTGCAAAAATTGAATTCAAGAAAATTGCAAAAAAATAAAAAGAGACAAAGTTTCAAGAAATTGCAAAAAATCTAAAAATATTTTAAAAATATTTTCAAGAACTCTAATAATTTAGAAAAATTGCTTGAAAGAAAAAAGGAATTTAAGACATTTGCAAACATTTCAAAATTATTGAAAGTATACTTGAATTTTATAACATATTATTCTCTGTGAGAAAAATGAAAATCCTTTATTTTATCAAACTTTTTTTAAGCTACAAGGAGCCAGTGCCAAGGATTTAACGAGTCACATGAGGCTACAGAGCCGCAGGTTGAAGACCCTTGGTCTGGTGTTTGTAAAGAAACATCAGTGAGAGCGTTCTTGACATTTTGATGTGAAGTCGTTTCTTCACTTAGACTGTAAACATGCAGCACACACACAGACACAGAGTCCTGGTGTTGGTGTCAGTGGTCTTCCATGAGCCTGTTTGGCGCTCAGACAGCAGCCGATGGCTCCAGAGCAGCACATTAACTGAGGGGCAGCAGAGGAGCGGGTCAGTGGGTCAGAGACATCGATCGTGGAGCTGTTTGTGGCACAGGTACAGTATGGATCAGGTCATTACGCTGGTCACTAACCTCAGGATCTGCACTTTGCGTAAGAACACCATTACCCATCAGTCAGTGGGTTTCTGCAGCCACACTCCTCCCTCCTCTTTCTCCTGCCCTCCTCCTCCTCCTCCTCCTCTCTCGTCTCACTTTCTTTCAAAGTGAGCGACCGCCAGCGCCCGAAATTTCATTGTTTATGTATTTATTCATTGTGAAGCAGGGATTACTGACTTTACAAGGTCATTCAAACAGATGAGTGAATACTCTATTGACTGAAATGTAAATACGGGCTCATACTGGGCTCCAGTCACACACCGCTCCACGTACAGCAGCTGTCTTCATTGTCCTTCATTGTCAGCCAGAGGAGGAAAAGTCTTTTCCTTAAACTGCTGATTAAGTCGCTCCTGCCACCGCCATCGCCGCCGCCACCGCCGCCATCAGAGCCCAGGGATCCTGGGAGATGGAAAACTAGAAAATGAGATGTTGGTATTGATTGAACGCTCAAAAAGAGAGGGCACCTTTTAGTTTATACCGAATAAAGCGACAGCGACACAACAAGCCTGTTTAACCTCCTGTGTTTGGTGGGAAGGTTCCAGAAATTATTTTTCTATACGGCGTCAAACGGAGCCGATGACTCAGAGTCAGGGAGGGAACAGGGCCCTGTGCTTTAGTTTTCCTTTTACAGGTTGATTTAAAAAGGGTTCAGGTGTAGGGAACGAGGTGTGTGTGATACCTGATATCAAGAGCTCTAAAGCAGCTCTAAAAATTTTGGTACATTAGCTCCAGAAAAATATAGAGTAACTACAGAATATCAAAGCTCCTGAAATGTGGAGTCAAAGAAAGTCGTTAGCACCGCTCAGGTTTGTTTACATCCTTCATTTCCCACAGTTTATTTCTGCTGACACCTTCAGTAACGTTAGATACAGCTGATCCTCCTTTTTTTATCCTGTGTTGTATTTAGGATGGACCAGAGTTCTTCATTTCTACTCAATGTGAGCTTTTAAACTTTGAGGCCATGACTGACGCAGAGTCACCGACTCTCCAATAAACATTGACCTTTAATCCTCCGGTCAGATTCTCCAGTTGATTGAAGCAGAAACTGACGGTTTTGGAAACTTTAATGTCTCTTGTTCCTGTTCATTCCTCTCGCCTTGCTAATCTGATACAGTGTGCAGCAAGAGCCTCATTGGTCAGCAGACCTGTCAATCATGATGTCACTCAGAGCCGACCCAAGGCTTAAGTTAACTAATAAAAAAATAAATAAATAAATTAAAAAAAAGAAAAAATAAATAAATAAATAAAATTAAATTAAATTTAAAAAAGTTAACTAATCACCCACTCAAGACCCTGTGAAAAAAAGGACTTATCCTTCAGAGTCAGAGAAAAGAAAGAGGAAGAGGAGAGATAAAAAAACGCCAAGATAAAGATAAAAATAGTTTTCATATCTTGGTAATGAAATGTTTAGCTGTTATAGCAAATTAGCTAGCTAGTTATAAACAAGAGACAGATATCTGTTTAACTGGCCAATTAATAGCCTGATATTCATGCTAACCTTTTTAAATACTATAAATAGAAACAGAGGGCCCAAATCAAGTTTTGAGTGGGGCCCCATGGAGGCCTGGGCCAGCTCTGATGTCATAAAGAGAGATGATCTTTGATGATTTATTATTTCTCATGTATTTCAATTTTGTAGTTTGGCCCCATTTACCTCATTATAACTTAATTTACAGTCTGTGGTCATGAAGGGTCGTACGTTCAATGTTAAATAACGGCGGAATTTACGGAGTTACAGAAAACAAGTGTATAGTGAAAACATTACAACATATCAAACAGAATAAAATAATACATCTCACCACAAATGAATTATTTACAGAATGATATACTGAACTAATATTAGAAAGTTAAGAGGAACTCCTGAAAAATACTGCTGGTTTAACAGTGGATAACAGTGATATATATTTTTAGAATACTATTTTAAAAGGCAAAATAATATAATTTTTGATATGCGATTAATTACAACTTATTGCGATTAATCCTGATTATTCAGGATTAATCAGGATTAATCCTGATTAATTGTGACTTTCTGCGACTTACGCAATTAATTGCGACTTATTGCAATTAATCAGGATTAATCCTGATTAATCCTGATTAATCCTGATTAATCCTGATTAATCCTGATTAATTGTTACTTTCTGTGACTTACGCGATTAATTGTGACTTATTGCAATAAATCGTGATTAATTGCGATTAATTGCGATTATGATTAACCACCAGAATCCTACAATTAATCAAGTGGTGAAACAGCATTTATTTGACAGTCCTTGTATTTTCTAAAAGAAAGTGATGGATGAAGTTAAGTTATTTTTTTTAAAGTAAATTTAAGGTGAAAATATATTTTTTAAGATTTTCTCAAACAGCTGCAGTTTTCAGAACTTGGTAGATGCTCATGCTACCTGAGAGATACGGTGAAAATGTATAAACAGATTAAATTAATGACCAGAGTTCTGGTTTTATGATCATTTCCTTGTTAGGACTCTGTGTTTGGGGTTTAGTACAGCCAGAAACATAAATACTGTTTATAAAAACTGATTATTAAAAAGCAGAGTCGACACTGACAACGTGTTTCTGACTGAAGAACTGGACTCCGAGAGTATTCTGAGTTTATCGCTGATCAGAAACATCTCACTTTATAGTCAGATTATCCTTTTCAGCTCTGCTCGAACTGCTGGTGTCAAAGGTGAGACCAAACAGGAAGTTAATCTGGCTGAGGGCGTCGTTCCCGTGTGTGTGAAAGAGCTTATTGACCCCGGTTCAGAGGGACAAACAAACAGCGCCATCCTTCCTGTCCACTTTTCTGCTGATCCATCCATCCTCTGCGCTGCGCTCCTCCCAAACACTGTTCTGTCAAATCCTGCTAAGCTCCCCATCTCTTCATCACATTCCTCTTTCTTCTCCTTCATCATCGCGCTGACACCTACACACAGGAGGCAAAATGGAGTCATCAGTCTGTCTGTCAGAGGGAAAGGTCATTAACCGGTGAGGGGGAAAGGGCAGGACAGGAGGAAGGACGGCTCAATGTAGTTATGGAGGAGCAGATACACAGGGCTCATAAAGAGACGAACCAAACCTTAATTTAACTAAAGATTTTAAAGCCTTTAACAGTCTGATTCAACTTTACCTCATGTCAGCGTCTGATTGGTTCAACTTTCTGACGTCTGAGAAAACACTTTCAGACTCTCTGTTAGCTTTCACAGCAAAACACGGTCGTGGAGAGTCATGGGAATCTGGCTCCAGCTTTTTATCTGACATCAAAGCATTTTCATGTCTTTTTATTTAAAAAATGACAAAGAGCTGTTCTGGGATCGAGGAAAGGAGCGGTGGTTTGACGGGATCACATGATCACAGACGGTTTTCTGAGCAGGCAGGGGCGTATTTAGCCATGTGGGGCGTATTTAGCCATTTGGGGGCCCAAGGCAAACCCGGTCATTGACTCTTTCTGAGAAGTTTTAATGTTGTTCATGGTAACATAACGCTGCTAAAGGCATTTCTTCAAGTTCTGTGCATAAGTTTCATTTTTAATTAAAGGCTAATATGTAATTTAAGCCACTTTAGCCTGCGTTTAAAAACTTTTATAGTTATCTGACAGCTTATTTTACTCGTTACCAAACCATGTTTAAGATAAGTTACCACAAGATAAGGTTTTCCTTTATTTGTCCCACAGTGGGGAAATTGTTTTAAGTATGAAGTAAACACATTACAAAATTAATATATTGAATAAAATAATTCAGTAAAGAATGATTATGTATGTATCACGCACGACACAAAACTGAAGAAAATCTACTAAAATAGTTGATTTTTTTTTTAAATAGTTTTTAGAATTATTATATTACAGTTAATACTATATATATATATATATATATATATATATATATGTAAAAAATAAAAAAACATAAAAGAAAAAGGTTATATTTTTACTTTTTTTTTTTTTTTTTTTACATTTTTCATTTTTCTTCAATTTTTCCATTTTTTTCTTTTTTTTCTTTTTTTCTTTTTTTTTCTTTTCTTTTCTTTTTTTCCATTTTTTCATTTTTTTTTCATAAGTCCCCCTGTTCAGTGGATAATTTTCAAAAAATAGATTTTGAATATTAATGTTTATCATCAACTCAAAACTTTGAATTTGAGAAAATTATCCAATATCTTGGTCCTTAAAATCCCGAAAGTCCAATATATTTATCTCAGATCTCAGGGCAACATTGTTTGTATTTGCAATTTGGTTGAAAAAAAATAAAATAAAAAAAAAAACAGAAAGAAAAAAGTTTTACTTTTTAGTTTTTCTTTTTTTTTCATTTTTTCATTTTTCCTTTTTTCCCTTTTTTTCCTTTTTCCAATGTTTTTAATTTTTTCAGTTTTTTCCATTTTTTTCATTGTTTTTTATTTTTTTCCTTTTTTTTCCCTTTTTTTCAATTTTTCTTTTTTTTTTTTCTTTTTTTTTTTTTTTTTTTAAATGATCATGAAAGATTGAGCATTTTGATGTATTTTGAAGCATGTGAAGTAAGAATTCAAAATGCAATGCTTTTAATGGAGAAAACCTCATAAATCACTTTTTAAGAGATATTTTGGCCCCCTGGGAACCTCGGGTGTCAGGCAGTTGCCCGTGTTGTAGGTAATTGTAGGTACGCCCCTGTGAGCAGGTGAGTTTCTCCAGGATCCTCTGAGTAAGCGGCACGTTCCTGACCCTCATTGTTTGGTCCTGGATCTGTATTCGCCCCGCGGCGCCGCTCAGTATTCATGGACAGCTCGGCGTGGTTGATATCACATATTTGTTCTGCATTATCCCTCAAACACAAATCCTCATCCAAATGGAATGAAACGGCTTCAGCTCATTGGAACGAAAAACATCTGCGTTTTCTGCTCGCACCTGATAAAAACTTTACACGGCCCCCTCCACAAAGAGGATCAGCCGGCCCTCCTGAGAGACCGGGGGAATGTGGGATTCAGCCCCAACATGTGCAGAGCACTTCTGACATGTTCACGCTTACATGGACAAACGTGTTACATAACCCGTTAACCATCTGTTTGGAGGACGGAGGGAAACGTACGGCGGAGCGTGGACGAGGAGCAGTGAGGAGGATCATCAGGAGGTTGTGAGGAGAAGAGGGTGAAGCGCGGGGACGTGTTCGTGGACAGCTGGGTGATGGAGGTCGAGGAGGGGGGGGTGGGTGGGGTGGTTGAGTCTTAATCTTGTTGTTTTTCCGTCCATGTCTCCTGTCAAACCCACTCGGCCCCACGCTCGTCTGCGTGCACAAACAGCCGCCTGCTCCCGTTCCCATGCAGCTCAGCACAACCATCACACAAAGACAAACACACACACACACACACACACACACAAGCCCTCACTAAACAACTTTCCTGAGCCAGCAAACGTCTCTTTTTCCACCTGACGGCAGCAGGAGGAGTTTTTACCTAAAACAAAAAGAAGTGATAATCAGTTCATGGACTCATCAGCTCTTTCTGTCCTCTCCTACAGGAAGCAGAGGACATGTGGACAGCTGAGGGAAGGTCACTATTACCACAACAACAGCCACCCCTACTGGTGGGCAACAGAACAGCAGGTGAGCCTGTGGTCACAGTTTAATCTTCATGAGAAACAACCAGTTATTAGTTTGTCTGGTAAAGAATCGTAGTTTCTTTGATTTTGAAGCTTTATTTTTTTATTTTTTCTTCTTTGTTTGGTTTAAATTTCTCTGATTATCTAAAAACTTGGATATTTACTTTCTCTTCTAGTCTAATCCATTCAAAGGTTTCTTTTATATTCTCTTTATTGAAGATTGAAAACACTGTTGTGGGGTATAACAAAAGAAGCCATGTCAGAGCGACCTGTGGATAAAACCAGTTAAATGACACGTTGCATCAATGAGACGCTCACACAGGCAGAAAAAAATGTTGTTATTTATTCACCTTTGCTCCAGACAGCACTAAGTTTCTCTCCTCCCATCACACGTATTGATTTTGTCATCGGGGCAGACTGAGACATCACACCCAGCCATGAGCAAAGTCTCATTGCTCATTACAACCATGCAAATCCTCCGTTAACGTGTTTTTTTTTTCTCTAAAATGTTAAAGTGAAAGAAAGAAAACATCCATTACAGGCTGAGCAGGAAACAAAAAGCCAATGACAGGAAAAGGGTCCAAACTGCAGGTACTGAAGGCAAGAGGAGAATCCAGAAAGAGGTCCAGGTTCAGAGAAAATCGAGGCTATAAATCAAGACAGGAAGTGCAAGGGAGAGTTTAATTTTACCGACTGGAAGGGAACAGAAAGAGTGGACTGGTGTGAAGGATACTTTTACCTTTAGCTGAGTTTAACTCTTCAAGGAGTAGAAATTACTTCCTCCAACCCTCTGATATCAATAACTACCACTATCATATTTTTCTGTAGAAATTTGTGGATAGATCAGAATCAGAAAAACACAGCTCGATCCGACAGGACCAGTTTCGTTAAAGAGCGGTAAATAATGGAGGGGAGAAAAAACCAACAAGAGCAGCTGGGAAAAGTAAATTTCTTAACTTTATTTTAACTTCTTAAGTTTAATTCACTCCTTTAAAGCTCCTGTGGGAACTTTTGGTTTCTGTTGGTTTTGGCGCCCCCTATCGACAAAGAAGCTTTGCTGGTTTTGATTTTTGATTGATGAATGATTTGATTTCTTATTTCACAAATAAAAAACACATCCTGCTTTCTTTTATCAAACCAGTGTATCACTCATTCAGAAAAGAAAAGGTCTGTTGTGCCTGGTTTGTCCTCAAGATGGCGCTACAAATGCTGAGTAACATATAACAAACTTGAGCTTGCTTTTAATCATTTTTTCTTTTTTTTTTTGCTTTCATAAACAACAATATTAATAATAAAATATAATAAAATATAATAAAATAGCAATTATAATAAAATATAATAATAATAAACTACAATACTAATACTATACTATACTAATACTAATAATATTAATAATGGAAATAAATACAACAACAACAACAATAATAATAATAATAATAATAATAATAATAAAAATAATGAATACACAAATAATAATAAACTATAATGATTATAATAATAAAAAATACAAAAAAATAATAATAATAAAATATTATTATAATAATAAAAAAGCAAAAATAATAATAATAAAAAAATACAAAACTAATGATTTTAATTAATAAAGCAATAATAATAATAAACTGTCATAATAATAATAATAATTTATTAAATGCAGCGGTGGTGGCCAGAATCTGAGAATAAAAGAAAGTCATTAATGTTTCGTTCTGTTTCTGCTTTGTGCTAGGAACAGAAGCCAGATCAAACTGACTGGAAACGAAGAGTTTGGAGTTTAAACTTTAAAATAAAACACGTGAAGTCACACACCTATCTTTGTTTGACAGGTTACACTCAGCACAGGTGTGAATAGTGAGCCTCACTGCACGTTTCCAGAGATTCAGCTTCTCCTCACTTCATTTAGCAGCCGTGTGTGTTCCCGCTTGTCAAAGTGTGTGCGGTGAAAAATGTCCGTTAATGGGTGTTAATTTGCATTTTTGTGGCCTGGTCGTTAGCCTCTAATAAGAACAATATTTATGTTGTCAGAATCTGAAAAATCCTGCCTTTAGTTTCAGATTTATTTCCTTCTTTAATCGTCTTGGAGTCACTTTGATGAATTATTTCAGAAAGAGAAACTCAAACAACCCCTAATTAATGACTCATTAATAACTGCAGCGCTGAGACAGTAAGCTGCTTTTAAATGCTGTTTGTGCTTCTTCTGGCTTTTTTCATCGCTGCAATTAAAAATGTGGGTGGGTAAAAAAACAGGAAATTGGATATTTTATAAAAGCTCTGAGATAAACAACAGCAATGAAATACTTTTTCCTTTTCTTGGTTTATTTTTATCCTTTAAAGCCTCCATGAGTGAGGCGCTGAATCAAACAAAGGCTTGATATTAATCATAGTTTAGGTCGTTCAGGTCTTTAATGAGACCTGCTGAATGATGAGGTCATCACATAAGGATCTCCAAACTGGTGCGGGCCTCAAACACCAAGGTCTGCCCATAGCTCTGTAATAAGAAAAGGAATGTGCCACTTATTTATTTTTATTTAAGCTTCATCAGCAGACTTTTTCTTCTTTTAAAACATGTTTCACACTAAAGAGTTCGTCCCTCGTTTGTGTGTTAATAAGATAAGATTCAGAAAAGTGCAGAAACTCTCTGATCACACGCCCACGTGCCTTCTAGCTGGAAGAATCTAGAGAAAGACCTGAAATTTTATGAACTGAGCTTTCTGGATGCTTTTAAACAGATCCTTAATGATGTGGAGGCAGATTCATCTGTCTGTTTGACGCAGGGACAGAGCCAGGGTTTCAATTTTGGGTGGGCCAAACCGGTTTTGGGGGCCTTCAATTACAAAAGTTAGAAAATAACTTTTACTATAAAGCTGTATTTCTGTTACTTTGCATGTTTTGGTTGTTTTTTTTTGATCCTTCAATGTTTGATAAAGTTTTAGTGCATTGGCTCTTGATGGTATCGTCCAAAGAGTGGCGCTCTAACGCACCAATGGGCTGCACCGCCTCAACTTCCTGTGTATCACAGGCTGTAAGAGCAGCAACATTAACCACAGTAAAATAAAAGATGAAAGTCCACAGTCTTCACCAAAACTATTCTCTAGTCCAGTGGTTCTTTGTTGGGGGTACCGAACCCCGCCAGTTTCATATGTGCATTCACCAAAACCTTAATTAGTGAAAAATATAAAATGAATTTGTTCAAATTCAAGACACAGGTATATGTCTTTTTTTTTTTTTTTACTGGTGCACAAAATGAACCGTGCAAAAAGAACACAACCAACACAGTGCATGAACTCACAAGAAATGACAGACATGCAAATCCGTTCGACTTCTGCTGTGGCCTTTGAGAGACCAGTTCAGAAATGTGTGGCTTCACCTTGGCTTAGTGCCACTTCCTTTAGTTTTGCCGGTGCGAGACTAGAGTTGCTCAACTTGGCGTTGCAAATCATGCAGATAGGAGGGTGATACGTGTGAATCCATGTTGTACGTATTCGTCCGACCACTTTCTTTTCTTTTTTTTTCCGTTGGCTCGACATGCTCAGTATGGATTAAAATATGGCCAAGCGGGGCATTTCATCACAAATTGACACAATTAGTCAGGTATGTCTTGCAGCAGAGGCTCCGCCGAGCCCCTGATACCGACTTACCAAATCCCTAGGGTTCAATCAAACCCAGGTTAAGAACCGCTGCTGTAATCCTACCGGTATAACATGAGGCTGAATGAGTCACAAGTTCTTTTCAAACAGGCTCAAAGATTGCCAAACTTGGCTCATTTTATCAAGACAACGCATCTAACAATAACAAAAGGAGCGTAAATGGACAAAATTTTACAATATTCCTCTTTAAAACCGATTAAAAATAATGAAATAAAAATAAAATTAGAAAAGTTTGAGGTGGGCCTGGGACTGTTGGGTCCACCAATGACGCCGCCCCTGGCTTGACATATGATGTTTTTGAATCCTGATAGTATTTGTCATATTTACATGCTGTGTTGTGTGTAAAATGTGTGTTTCCGTCTGTGGTAAAAATGTAAATGTGCTGCTGCTGTCTTGGCCAGGACACTCCTGGAAAAGAGATTTTTAATCTTAACCACTTTTTCCTGGTTAAATAAAGGTTATAGTAATAATAATAATAAAAAATTCTAATATTTTTATTATAATAATGAAATTATTATTATTATTTTTATTATTATTATAATTTTAAAATAATAATATTATAATAGTAAATTTATCACAAAAAGTATAAAACAGGAATTGAAAAGTGATTTTATTTTGAAAATATTCATTATTTCCTGGCTCAAACATGAGCCCTGAAAGCTATGGTTTGTTCCCAATGTTTTATTAAATTTATATTATAATACAGGAAATGAGGATAGAGACTCGAGAAGTGGGGTCTGCAGCCAGACTTCTCGGCCAATCAGAGGGAAGCGGGTTTGTGGAGCAGGGAGTCTTAAAGAGACAGCAGCTAAAAGGTAATTTTTCAGACACATGCTGACATAAGGGTGAACTAAAACACCAGGGAGAAAATAATAGAGATGTGTTTGAGCTGTAAGTCATGTGATGATACTACAGGGGCACAGGTGGGACAAAATAAAGACTAAAGAAGCACAGCACCTCGTCTTTGACGTAAATACATCGTTGTTTATTTAAAAAATATGCAAAAAAACCTCTGATGCACGCAGTTTGTGCAGCTTCGACCCCTCGGTGCATGCTCTGTGAGTCAGACGAGGTGTTTTTAGCCCATGAACGTGTTTTGTTGGAGCAGGAGCTGCACACTCCTTCAGTGAATCAGCCGCTGAAAGGAGCCGGCTGCAGTCAGTGTGTGGTCCTCAAATAGGCATGAAACAGCTCGCTGGCTTTGAAGTCCTCAGCGCCCAAGGCCGCAGCTCTCTTAAAGGAATAATCAGTGACATTTAACTGCCTTGTTGTACAAAAATGAATGTAATACACCAGCAGGGGGTTCACAAAGGCTGAACAATGCCTCCCTGCTCCCTGAAACCAGCTCCTTCCTTCATCCAGAGCTGGTTTTTCAACCTGGGAGGAAAAACTCAGCAGGTCTTAACGCCGGCTGCAGAATCGTTCATTAGAGGAGACAAACACAGTCATCCTTTCTCCATCTCTCCCTGCAATGATCCTGAGTTATCTGCCGAGAGGAGGATCGTTTACGCAGAGACGATATTAAAACAGAGATTCTTCATCCAGCCGGGACTCGTGAGGAACGCAGCGACTGGGAGAACTCACCGTGAACTCAATCAAACGGCCGCTCCCCGGTAAAAGGCGCCGACTGTTTCTGCTCACTTCACCAAAGTGCCGTCTCCATGGCAACTGGAAAACAGTTTCTGAACTCGCTCGGATGAAACCTTGGGAGGAAACGTGGTGCCATGAAAGAGATGAACTCTGGATGGATGCTGGATTGGATTACAGCTGGTGAGCAGGCGCCTGGTGATCCATCGATCAGCTTCAGGTGAATCAGGTGAACCAGGTGAATCAGGTTAAAGGTTGAGTGGGACAAATCCAGACTTTCACTTGTTCACCAGTAAATCCTGAAAAGCTTCATTTTATATATTCACTTAAAATTCTTCATCTTTACCTTAAACTCATTCTCCTCAGTCATGGGGATTTCTTCAGTACAGAGGAAGAGGATCGAGGAGAGAGGAGGAGGAGCTTAGAGAGAGGATTCACAGGTGAACCGTTTGTTACCTTAAAGTTTTGCTTTTAGTACGACAAAATGGAAACAATTACAGCTCAACCAATCACACTCAGTCCACTTAAATTAGAGAATCTGACTCCTATATTTTCACCTTTTTTTAAATCACTGATTTCACTTCATTTGCTCATCGATGAAGGCTTCATGTGGGTCTAAATACTCAGGTAGAAGATTGTTCTAGTCCAAAGGTCTGCACCTGTACTGACATAGGAGACATTTCTCCTCAGCTCACCTGGATTCAAGTCACTCAGGAGCCACAAAATCTACTTTATCCCCACAATAAAGACAAAAAGTGTACAAAATTATTTAAATCTTAAATACCTAGTGATTAATTATCTATAAGAGTTTTTTGTGTTTATAAAATTATATGTGTTGTTGTAGTTTTTAAATTCTTAAAAAATTTGCAATTTTTTTAAAGAGATGAATTTATTTTTTGCAAAAAATCGAAAATTTGACAAAAGTTTTATAAGTTTCAAAATTTTCCAAAAATTTTTAATTTTCAAAAATTTCCAATATGCTTCAAAAGGAAATTTTTAAAAACTGACAAATTTGCAAAAGATCCCAAAATTTTGGAATTTCAAAAATTTGTCACTTTTATAAAGTAAGAAAAAAAAAGAAATCGCAATTTCAAAATTTACAAAATTCAAAAAAAAAAGAAAAGAGAAGAAAATTGCTATTTTTATAAAATGGATATTAAATAATTTGCAAAATTTCTATAAATTCAAAAATTTGGAAATTGACAAAAAATTAAAAAATTCGCAAAAAGTTTTTAAAAAAATGGATCTTTTTTTTTTTTAATAAATTGCAAAAATTGAAAAAAAAAAGTTGAAAATATCCACCAAAAATCTCAAGTCAAAAATGTGATGCAAATTAAGTTCAACAAAAAAATATATGCGCATGATTTTTTTTAGTGTCAGTGTCTTAAATCCCCTCTGTAACAAAATAAAAATTCTTTGTTTCAATGTTAATAACCCAACCTAATTTATTACTATTTCAAACTTTATAACGCTGTTACTGTTACCAAGAGTGAAATGAAGAGAATTACTCTGTATCCGACCTGTCTCACTCAGCCGGGCTCAGAGAGGAGCTGAAAATAAAACGTGGGAAAAGAGTCAGACACACCAGAAACGATGAGAACGTTTTTAACAAAGAGCTGAGGCTAAAGTCAACTTTTCATCAACAAATATCACACAGCTACCTGTGTGCGTCTGTGTAACCTCAGTCAGAGAGGATCTCCTGCAGCATCTTTGGATTAAACCAACGAGAGAGGGAGAGGGGGGGTAACACAATGTTTACTTTCCCTGGTAACTAATTACACGTACGAAAGAGTAATTCAGTTACTAACTCTGTTACTTTTTTGGGAAAGTAACTATAACTAATTACTTTGTAAAGTTAGTTGCCCAACACCACTTATAAGTAGAGTGACCAATTTATGATGTCATTAGTTGAGCCACTCTCACATTCGTCTCATTGAGTTCTCGTGTTTGTCTCCTTGAATGAGTCAGTTTTATCTTGGGGTCACGCTAACGCTGATTTACCTCACAACCTGGGACTTTTCCCTCGTTTAGTGTTGACTCCAAACTTAGGATTTGATTTGAGAAGATGAAAAAGCATAACTTCACCTCCCCAAGCTCGTAAATCTATTTATCTGCGTCCTGCTGCGCGTGGTGACGGTCGTCTCCGCGGTGACGGATGAAGACGTGGTTGGAGGAATGTGGATAAAGACACAGGGAAGTGGAGGAGGGAGTGGCTGTTAGTGCTCGCTGAAGCTCTTGACCTTTTCCTGTTTTTTTTTTTTTTGTCTCCCCACCACATGCTGCTCCAACTCACTTTAGCAGCACACACACACACACACACACACGCGTGCAGACAGGCCCTTGGGGTGTGTTTAGCCCTGAGGTTGCCATCTGTACCTGCCTGTTTGGTATGCATTGGGCTCTGCCCTCAGCCCCACTGAAGCCTTTTCCCTCTCAGCTGCTCTCTGCCTCCACTCAGCAGCCGTGTTTACGTGTTTACGTGCACATACACCTGAACATATGTGCTGTAATTCCTTCTTTTGTCTTTCTGGATGTTTGCAGGAGTGTGGGCGAGTGTTGTGCAGTTTCCCCGCCTCAGATCTGAGAGTTTCTCTGCGTTAGCGCTGACTTTCTTGTAGCATCAGGGACTAATCCTTCAGAGTTGGGAGAGCAGCTGTTGTGCTCGACAGCCAGCTCGTCTTAAAAGCTTCATACGTCTTCTGGCTAAGTGTGTAAATACGCCTGAATCCATTTCATCACGGAAATTATATGGTGGTGTGCATGAACAGTCGAAAAACCAATCAAGACTATTTCTCCATGCGTGCTGTGTTAAATGTAGAGTGTGTGTGTGTGTGTGTGTTGATGAATTAGCAGGGAATAAACTGGAAAAATGGATCAGCAGTGTTTCATAATTAGCCTAAGATTTTAAACATCGAGCGCTTTGATGAGAACGCTCATATTTGCCTCCGATCCCACGTCCCAGTCCCGTCAATGATGTTTAAAAGTTAATTAACAGATGATCAATAGTGTTTACAGTGTAAAGCGACTGGGGCAGATTCTAATTAGAATATCCATACATTATTAATGACATTAGCAAGCTCTGAAATTAAAAGGAGACAACTGCCGCCTCCGATGAAGGCAGCGATCACAGAGAAGAAGAAGTGGCAGAAGACGGGAAGTGGAGGAAGGAGGTGAAGGATGAGAGGAGTCAGAGATCAGAGGAGTCAGACCAGTTTCAGCCAGCGCTGAAGGTCGCTCTGAGGTCACTCTGAGGTCACTCTGAGGTCACTCTGAGGTCTGTCTGAGGTCACTCTGAGGTCATGTGATACACGATAATTAATGAGCGTTTCCCTGAATCTGTGTGTCAGTTATATTCAGGCAGTTAAAGTAACCTCTGTGTGTGAACTCTATCTTTAAGTGATTTCTGTAAAATCAGCCCCTCAGTGAACTCAGATGTCACAGTGAACATCATCAAGCTCTGATTCTGACCAAGGAACATGTTCTCCATTAGGGGGCGCTACAAAGGAAAAAGTCAGGATGGTTTTATGGCAGGATCTGGATCTGGATTTAATCAGGATTGGTTTTCAGATTCTGACCATTTTCACCTGAAAACACAGCAGAGGAGAGGAAGGATGAAGAAAAGGAAATAGAAGAGAAGAAAGGACTTGTAGAAAGATAAAAAGAAAGGGAGGAGGGAAGGAAAGGAAGATAAGAAGGAAATGAAAGTGGAAAACAAGAAAAATGAAGGAAGGAAGGAAGGACAGAAAGTGAAAAGAAGGAAGGAAAAGAGGTTAAAGACTGAAAGGAAGATAGAAGGAAGAAGGGCAGGAAAGATGAGAAGGAAATCAAAGAAAGAAGGAAGAAAAAGGAAGGTGGCAAGGAAGAGGGGCAGGAAAGATGAAAAGGAAAAAAGGAAGAAAGAAAATTCAGAGAGGGAGTTAGGAAGCATTAAAGAAAAAGAGTTGGATGATAGTAAAGAAATAAAGGAGTAAGGAAGGAAGGAAGGAAGAAAGGGAGGACATTTAGAAAGGAAAATGTGAAGTGGGGAAAGGAAAGGAGAGAAGTGAAGGAGGGAAGAAAGTAACGAAAAAGGAACAAAAGGAGGTAAAGGAAGACATTGAGGACTTAGAGGAAAATAGGAAGGAAGAAGGAAAGGAACCAAGGAAAGAAATAACTAAAATAAACAAAAGGATGAAGGAAAAGGAGAAAGGAATGAACACGAGGAAGAGAAGAAGGAAAGGAAAAGAAAGAAAAATTGACAAAAGGAAAGGAGGAAGTTATGTGGATAAGGGACAGACAGAGAAAAGTCAAGAAGGAAAGAAAATTAAGGAAATCAGAAAAAGAACTGAAGGTTTTTTTATATTCAGACTTTTTTTGACCTGAAAACAAAATTTTTAGCATCAAATAATTCTGGTTTCCTCTTTCTTATTCTCCGTTTTTGTCTTTCCTGCTTCATTTCCTCACTTTCAGCTGCTCCTGTGTCCTCTGAGCTCTAGCTTTAGACAGAAGCCCACGTAGTTCCCAGAAAAAGTAAACAAACACATGAGTCAAACTGTTGAATTGTGAAAAAAGAAACGACGTGGCAGCAGAAATGTTGGAAACAGCTCAAACAAACGATGAAAGGACTGAAAGACCCAGGTTGTAATAAACTCTAATTATCCTTTGACTTTCCCCTCAGAACAATTAAACGCTCGTTTCCAGCGGTTCATCGGCCTCAGAGCGACAGAGGGACTGTGAGGTTTGAGTCTGAAAGCGGCGGATGAAGATCATCTTAAGTTCATCTGGGTTCAGCCGCTGCCATTAGTGTCAGGGGAGTCAGAGAGAAACTTCTGAGGATGAAATGTAAGAAAGTCCAAGTTAACTAATTACAGATGGAGCTTAAACACTCATAATTAGCCTTTCCTATTGTAGTATCGGGTTATCACAATGTCATGTCAATGTAATTTGAGCAGGAAGTGGTGGAGAAGTGGAAAGAAAGTGGAGTTGGACTTGAAAAGTAGCACTTAGAGGCTCAGCTGGGAATCACAGCAATCATTCAGAGAGCAGCGGTTTCACAGCCTTTATGCTGCGCTGACGTAACGCACCAGGAGATTATAATCCCAATCAAACGCTCAGTCTGTCAGCTGCTTCGTTCACTTTGTTCAGGTTAGATCAGCTGGAACGAAGGAAGACGAAGCATCACGACCTGCTTCCAATGAAAGAAAAGATCAGTTTAAAGTTTTCACTCAGGTTTATCTCATCATTTCTTTATTAATTTATCATCCCATGAAATAATGAGAGAAAACTTTGACTCTGCTGATCCCAGAGTCCAGGATTTGTCTTTGTTTTGCTGATTTTCTTGGACTGAGATTCTCTGTTTACTGCTGTCTCCTCTGTGGAGCAGGTTTCTCTCCTGAACTGATCAAACCAACGAGCTGTTACTGTAATTAAAGAGCTTCATTTAGTTTCTGTCATAGACTTTATAACACACTACTAAAGCTAGCTTCCAGTCCGAACTACTGATGCTAAGCTAAGTTTGTTACATTTTTTTTTTTTGAAGAAGAAAATTTTGAAATGTCAGGGGTCAATTTGCAAAATTTATGAAATTTCAAAAAGTTGCAAAATTTTCCCAAATCTTTGACAATAAAAAAAAACTACAAAATTATTTCAAAGGTATCAAATTTTAAAATTGTGCAATAATTGGGTAATTTTTTTAAATTTCAAAATTTGCCAAAATTTCATAATATTTCAAAAACATATAAAAACTGTAAAAAAAAGTTGCTAAATTAAAATAAAAGTAAATACTTCAATAGTTTCCAAAAAATTGAATTTAAATATTTTGCAATATTCTAGAAATTTTAAAAATTTTGATGTTGGCAAATTTTTCAACAATTTGCAAAATTTTCAACAAAAAAGGTTCCTTTGAAATTTGATAAATATAAAAAAAAATTGAAATTCAAAAATTTGCAAAAAAAATCTAAAAAAATATTGGAAAGCTTTTTTTTTAAAGATGTGATGCAAATTTAGCTCAATTAAACATTTATTGTTTATTTAGTGTCAATGTCGTTAATCAGCAATACCCTCTGTAGGAAAAATACAAATTCTTTATAACCTTCCTTTCATAAAAACAAAAAGAGAGAGAGGGACAAAGGAACAGCAGATGGATGGATGGATGGATGGATGGATGGATAAGTGGATGGATTGACCAGTCGGATGGATGGATGAAAAGACTGACTGATGCGAGGATGGTTAGATGGACTGGTGGCTCAGTAGTTGGATAAATGGATGGATGAAAGGCTCAATGGATGGACCAGTAGAAAGATGGATGTGTGGATGGATCAATCGATGGATTGAGGGAAGGAAAGATTGACCAATGGATGGACTAAAGGATGGATGTACGGTGGTCAGATGATTGGACGGATCAGTAGATGGATGGACAGATGGATGGATGGTTTGCTGAATAGATGAGTGATAGATGAGAGGCTGATTGGATGGATGGATGAACTTAGATTTAAATGGTTGGATTAAAGGCTGAACAGAGAGCTAGATTACTTGACAGATGGATGGATGAATGGATGTGGCCTTGCAGGTTGGATGGGTGAATCGTGGTGATTTTGTGGCGAATCCACTGGTCTGGACTCTGAGGGACCAGGTCTCTAAGTTCAGCCTGTCCTGAGACAACAGTTGGGACAGTTCATGAGTTTATTGATCCTGGATCTGGGTCCCCAGGTGACCCCGCCCTGCCCTGAGACTGGCAGGTCATAGACGTTCCAGTTTCACAAATATTTCTGGAGAGATTTGTGCAAGAAGAGTTTGGCTTTGGTTCATTTCCATGGTAACGGTCGTTCTTACCATAAAACGATGACGTTGCTGAAACGCTTTAAGTACTGGAAAGTTTGGACACGGTCTGTCTGTTCGAGTTCGTTCACAGATGTTAACTTTGTATCGTATTTTGAATAAAACCTACAAAAGGCTGCAAACCTGATCCTTGGTGGAGGGATTTTGCCTGATAATTCGTCAGGAAAACCTCCTCCATGCTCAGACAGACTGACGGAGGAAACAGATACTCTGAACTGAATGAGCTGCAGGTTCCTGTTCCTGGTGGATCCTGGTGGTTCCTGGTGGTTCCTGACCTCGATGATGAAGGGAATATTATTTGAAGTGCTCACGCTCAGGCTGTTGAGCCCAGCCGGCAGCCACAGACACATCCGGTGAGAAAAGCCTGGGTGAGATTCTTTAATTGGTCCTGCAGAGATTAAGCGAGTCCTATTGAAGCGCATCAAACGACCCTGAAGCCTCAGACACACGATGAATCGCTTACACTGTACAGCGCCAGCACGCAGCGCAGATAGGATTCTCCGTGTCGTTCATCAGAGGGTAATAGATGTGCCCAGTAGGCCAGAAAACAAGAGGAAGCACGGAGCGGCGAGGGCGCGCCGAGAGGAGAGGCGGCGGGGACGCTTTCATTTAATCTGTGATGAAAGACAAGAGACACAATATCAAGACATTTGGGAGGCCATCATTCACCGTCTCCTTACACTCATTTTCTCTCTGCGTGTGTGTGTGTGTGTGTGTGTGTGTGTGTGAGAGTAAACTGATTTGATTTTCTGTCCCTCATCTCTGAGACGCAGTCAGGTCCTCGGAGCTTTCAGTTTCACTTCAACTTTCAGCCTTGAAACACAAGCTCGCTCCCTCTCTCTTTTCTCTGCAGCTAAATATTAGAGCATCAACACACACACACACACACACACACACTAAAACACACACATCTGCACAGACTCGTCTCTCACCGTCCGTAATTAAGCCTTCATCATTGATTCTGGGGGCGTTCTGGCCGTGTAACCTGATACCGGCAGAAACATTTCTTGCATTTATAACACAAGTGAGTGTGTCTGCTCTGTTTGCCTGGTGCCTGTGTGTGTGTGTGTGTGTGAGAGTGTGTATGTGCGAGGGGTCGTGTTTCCTTGGATACACTGATGGGCTCTCAGACCGCTTGTAGCGGTCCATTAGAGATCAATGGGATCCCTGCTCCTAATTCCTACTATCAGGGCGCCTCTGATCCTTATCTGCTGTGTGGAAAATGCAGTCAAAGCCATTTCAGCCACACACACACACACACACACACACACACACACACACACACACACACACACGCACACACACTCATGCACATGCATACAGTATGTAGGTAAATGCATGAATAGCCGTGTTGCACGCTGAGACATCTCCACTGACACATCTCCAGGCATCAGGTGTGTGTGTGTGTGTGTGTGTGTGTGTGTGTGTGTGTGTGTGTGTGTGTGTGTGTGTGTGAGCTGAACAAAGGGATAAGTGTGTGCTGCAGTCTTGAACAGAGATCAGCCGAGCAGTGAATGGGCCCTGTCTGAGGTGATGGCGGTCAGACTGTGAAAGGATCAGCAGCTGCAGACTCCTGCAGAGTGAGAACCGGGTCCTGAGTGGACTTCGGAGTCCGACTTCTCTGACCCAGTCTGCTGTGAGTCAAATGGACGATCTGCTTCCACCAAGTGAAGCTAAAATACAACACAGAAGTGGTTGGACTTCCTGTTAGTGAGAGTTAAGCTGAACCAGGGATTAATTCTTCTCTGGTGTTATTTTCACTGAAAGTCTTTGTTGTTGTCTCATCGCACTCTGCTGGTCTGGTGCTGTTTTGCTTGATCTACCTGGGTCTTTGGCCCTGCAGTCCGATAGACAGTGGACCATAGGAACCAAAAAGTTCAAGGTAATGTTTCAGCAGGGGACAATAGTTCCTGAAACATCTGGTCCAAAGAAAGGTTAAAAAAATGTTGCTCAATAAAACAACATTATTATGAAAATAAAATAATGAATGGATACAGGGACCAGTAGATGGATGGATGGATGAATAGATAGTTCTATGGATGGATGGATGGATGAATGGATAGATGGATAGATAGATAGATAGATAGATAGATAGATAGATAGATAGATAGATAGATAGATAGATAGATAGATAGATAGATAGATAGATAGATAGATAGAAAGATGATGGGACCAGTGGATGGATGGATCGATCAATGGATGGATTTATGGATAAAAGGATGGAAAGTGGGACCAGTGGATGAATTAATGGATGGATGGATGGATGGATGAATTGATAGATGGGTGGATGGATAGATGGTTGGATAGATAGATGAGAGGATGGATAGTGGGACCAGTGGATGGATGGATGGATTGATTGATTGATTGATGTTTGGTTGGTTGGTTGGTTGGTTGGTTGGATGAAAGAAAAGGGGTACCAGTGGATGGATGGATGGTTGGATAGATCGATGAAAGGATGGATGGTGGGACCAGTAGATGGATGGATGGATAGATCAAAGGTTGGATTGATGGATAAAAGGATTGATGGAGGAACTAGAAGATAGATGGATTGATAGATGGTTGGTTGGTTGGATGAAAGAAAGGGGGTACCAGTGGATGAATGGATGGATGGTTGGATGGATGGAGGGACCAGTAGATGGATGGATATATGGACCAATGAATGGCTGGATGAAGGTTCCGTTGAGGGACCAATATATGTTTAGTTTGATGGATGGTTGGAAGGAATGACAGATAAATGGATGGATGAATGGCTGAATGGATGGAGGGAAAGAAAAGAAAAGTTCTGGGGAAAATTTAGTTCCTGGACTTTTTGGTGTAAACTCAGCTTTAATGAATTTGTCATTTTGGCTTCATCTTAGAACACATGGACTAGATGAAGGTGTGTCGTCCATATCTGTAGCACGGGTATTTTTTACTCCAGGAGGTCAAACTCTCAGAAACTTTTTCCTGAACGTGCTGACAGTCTGTGGGTCGACCCCCTCTCCTCGCCTGTTACCGCCCGCCTCCAGTGTTGTTGCCCAACCCGGCGCTCATGTTTCTCCACGTGTGTGCCTGTTGTTGGTGCCTGTTGTTGGTGCCTGTTGTTGGTGTGTTGTTGGTGTGTTGTTGGTGTGTTGTTTCCTTATCTCTTGTATCTGCTGTTGTAAACCTGCTGTTGGAGTGCGTGGCTGTAATTTGAAGAGGAGGGTTACTGTTAGGGTAAAGCGATACGGCGGTAAACGCCACCGTTATAACGGGAAGCAGAGGGATAACGCAGCGGTCTAGATTTCACAGGCGATGTGCAGCTGCTGTTATCACACGGAGCCAAATGAAACCTTTACTGTTCAGCCTCCCAGTCCTCCCTGGGTAACCTTCCTCCTGTCTCCTCCTTATCTCCCTCATCATCCTCCTCCTTCTTATTTTTCATTTCCTCTTTCTTCCTCTAATCTTCACATCCATCTCAACTCTTTTCCTGCATCCTCCTCATCCTTTTCCAACCCTTCGTCGTGGTGTTCGTTTCCACAGACTCTGACCGGTCTGGAAACAGAGGATGGAGAGC